>NW_011948413.1:5462602-5495801 GCF_000503995.2 Ceratosolen solmsi marchali
CCGCCTCGCGTGAACCGGACCTCGTCCCCTGCGAGCGCTTATAAATGCAGATTTATGGTAACGGGCCGAGGGGCTGCGGGCGCGCACGGCAAGGGGACAAACACGGGAGCCATCGTGTTTTACTTCTTCCTGGCGCGCCATCGAATTACTTTGCCGGCGGCGCCGGATTTTCCGGGCTTGGCTACGTTTTCGTGGCCCGGCGATGCGCCGTTACGTCATTTCTTCGCTGGCCATGCGAGCGCCCGATAAGTGACGTCCAGATGGACCGAGCCTCTCCAGAGGCTACACCCGCCTCCCCCTATCCCCATCCCCATCCCTTTGATATTACCCAACTTCTCGCTTAGCTTATCAATATTCCGTGACATAGTGCTTTATAAGTTTGATATTCCATGTGCTGTTAGATAATCGTCGTGCGTCGAGCTTATTATCCTTTTCTCCTACTTTTCAACGTCGAATTTAAATCGAATTTCATCACTGCGACGATGATAGACGCGCCAAAGTTTTTTTATTATCCGACGCAAGCCGACTATTGTATAGAGTGAAGACTCACTGAGGAGATAAGGATACGTTGGTGGAGAATGATAACCGAACTAAGAACATTGATTGACCGTAAGTTTTCCAATGAAGAGAATATTGACGAAAAGCCGAACAAATAGTCTTTAGTTATAAATTGGCTCCAAATGTGCTTTAGTAAAGCGACGAGAGCCGATAGTTATTACAATTGATTTCTATGCCAAAATCTTCGTAAAGATTTGAATGAATTTTTTTATTTAATTCACTTCCATGGATGCGCTAAAGGCGTGCATGCAGCGTGTAATAGACAAGACTCCTATAGATAGAATTATTATTAAAAATTGGCAATTGAAATCAAGCGATACGATAATAATCAAATAAACAAACCACTCCGAACGTGAACATTTTAATTTAATATATAGTTTGGTTATTTGCTCGATAGTCTCGAAAATAGCTACACGTGTATTGGTTTCCAGTCTGATTCTGGAATAATTTAGTCGTTAATTCAGGAAAGTTTCCGGCCGAATGGCTTGAGCCTTGTAAGGACATCAGTGTTTTTCATGACGAAAGAATAGCGTTCGATATCCGTCACGGCAACACAAACTAAAAGACAATTCAGTGTCAACTGCAAAATAATTTATACAGAGTTCGTATTTACCGAGTATTTTGTAAGTTTCTCAAGTTTTTAATTTTTAATTCAACTCTAATAGCTTATAGCAGAAATAGTTTGAGAAAAGTGCAACGCATCAAGTTATAATATACTTGTAATTATTTTTAATTACACAATGCTGTCCTTTGTCGTAACTTAATTCTCTAAACTAAACGCACACATTGCTATTAAGTATTAGGCTTTTACATGTAATTCAATTTCCCATAATAATTGTCCATTCACGGTGGAATTACATAAATATAAATAATTCTATAATAAGTTCTTCTAGTAATTAATTAATTATATTGGCTTTAAATATAAAGCAATTTGTGTTGCAGAGGACCTTTAGACCAAAGTATTGATATTGTAATTAAAAGGAATAATAAATATATGCATTGAATATAATAATGTGATTGATAGTAAGCTTTAATTTCAGATTTTGCCGATAATTTGAACAATAATGAGACGCGGCTGTATTATTTGTCTTGGGAGCTAAGAATTTTTGCCGTGATAAGAAGTTGTAAAGTTCGAGGACAGACTGTCGCGTCGAAAGACAATGAACTTCAATAGCCGAGGAGCCCGATCTTGCGGGAACATGGAGCAACCAATGCACATTATACACTTGACATCATAGAAGTACGAATATCATTATATTCCGCATGTTTGTCGCAATCCGAACATCTCGAGTAACATCTTGCCAAATGGTCGTATCGAGAAACGAGAAACTCCGCATGCTGATTAAGTCGGTCTTGCTAGTGAAAAAAAAAAAAAAAAAAAAAAAAAAAAAAAAAAAAATTACATACTTTACCACTGCACAAAGTCAAAAGCACAAACTTTATTAGTTTGTGGATCATCCTATTCGCCGTATAAATTCATTAAATCCCGTTTAGTCATGCATTATATTCAATAAATAGAAGCATTTAATTCGCTTAATTAATACAATTAGTATGATCATTGTGATCATTGTTCCGAAAATTTAATAAGAATTATTTCCAGCCTACTAATCAATAAAGTTGAATTATTTTTATGAAACTTGAATTTATTATAACACTTAGAAAGCTTTAGAAAGCCACAGCTGGACGAGCAAGCAATAAAGTATATCCCTTACTATAATTCAAAGGTTATTATCTTTTCTATATTCAAATATTTCTTTCCTTTTATAAAATACCATTTTCTATGCAATTTATCTTCGCATTAAAATTATAAGAACAAAATTGAAAATAGAACTATTGCTCTTTCTTAAGTTAGTACTCTTAATGGTATAAGTTTAAAAGGAGCATAATAGCAGGTTATAGAGTGTAATAATACTTTATATTTTAAAGCTTTTTCAACTTTTCATTCATATAATCAAACATAATTTCTTAAAAGCACATGAAATTGATTAAAAAAAATTGTTTTTTAATCAAATAATATACTTTATTAATGTTTAAAGAAATTTTTAATGTTACATACTAAAAAAAAAAGAAATTATTATTACAAAAAGTTTGACAATTGCATGCTCTAATAAATAGTAATTAATCTTAAATTTTATCTTATAATTAATTACTTATTTATTAATATCTTCCAAACTTTCGTGAACAATTTCGTCTATCAAAGTTCTAGCAAAATGAACGAAAAAAAAAAACTGAATTTAAAATACATTATACTTGCTATAAGTAACCGTATGTATTATCGTTATAATAACGTTTAATCGCATATTTCCAGTGATTTTAAAATTTTGTTACCATTAGGTTTAAATTTGTTTTCTCTAAAGAAATAAGTTTCAAACATAGAGTATTCATAGGTACGAGATGTACCTATGAATTATAGATTCTCTAAAGAAATTCTTTCAATAATAATCATTATAATAGCAAATAATAATTGTTTCGGTTTAATAATAGTTCGATAAATGCATGCGTGTGCGTGTGCTGTACACTAGTACGAGTCCTGGCACTTGAAAGCCTTAGTAAATAAAATAATTATTGTACCGACCACCTCAATCAGATTGAGAAAATTGATTAAACTGCACTATTATATGTAATTTTTGAAATGCAGTTTGCCAAAAGTCTCATTTGCTTTATTTAATGGCGAAAAAATTCATTATTAAGTATTTAATTGCAAATGCCTTGAAACGAGGAAAGCGAATAACATTAAATCAATTTTCAACTTTTACACAATTAGTTTACATTCATTTTATTAATAAATTTATTTTATTAACCGAAAAGTTAAAATAAAAAAACTCTGTTGATGTTATTTCGCTGATATTTCGCTTCTCGTCGTCACTTTTCCATTCAAACTGCAATCACTATCTTATAGCTTTTGAATGATGTATACAATGTTCAAAGCCCGATTAGTTAAAGTTCTATTAATACATTAACGGCAATTTCTATGCGTTTGCGTTTGTGTGCGTGTGTTCATTTGATGTATTCTAATAAAAATAACATTTCCTTTCTTGTGCACACGCTTACATATTTCAAACGCATAAAAAATTCTGTTATGAAAATCTAATTAATTATTTTTTTATGAAAAAGTAATTTTTATCAGAATTGTCAATCTTACATTATGACTATTTTTAAATAATATATAATAATACATCCTAGTGAATTAGCCATATGAAAAAAATATGATTATGATTTTGTGACGAGTAGTTGGTAGAAATTATTAAATAATTCTCTATCTTTATAATATTTTCTATATATAAATGTGTGTGCGTGCTCGCGCGCGTTTAAATAAGAATAAATAAATATTCAACGAAGATTTTTATAAATATACGCATGATTAGAAGTAGATTTATAATTTTTATCATCACTTTTTAAAATATCCTTCGTAGGCAATATTAATTTTACTGCAATTCATTACGATTGATAATTTAAGGCTAATAAATAATGCCGTTTTATCTGAACGCACATTTCATTAGTAATTATTCCTCGTTCTTTAAGATAAGAAAAAGAATTATGAATATACTTGCATTGAGCATTTAATTATGAGCGTTGTTGCCCCATCGTAAAGAAAAGCAACTTTTCACCCTCCATTATTCATGAGGACGGTAATCAGTAAGGATGTGACGTTCTATCGACAATTGAACATCGGATGAGATATATCGCGGTGAATGAAAATTAGCTAAACGAGCGTATAAGATCGTGACGTTAAACGTTGTATTAACGTTTTTTTTTTTCACGCTACGCCAACAAACTGCACTCGTTGCGCAATGATTTATGACTCAGGCGACCAGCGCAATAAAGTATTTATCATCAACCGTTTGTGGGTTAACCACTCGCTTTTATACTATAGTTGCCGAGTCGTGGCTCGGTCGATCGAAGATTTTCTCCTTATATCGAGGGACGGCGGTGAGCGAGAAGGAAAAAGAAAGTAAAGGAAAATGACAAATTTTATTGCCGATAAATCACAATTGTTTAACTTAAGCTAAATTTTCTCCTTATTAGTTTTTATTCTTCTTACTTTCTTTTACCCCTTAAATGCCCCTCAAAAATATGTTAATACGTACGTATTATATTTTTATATTTGCCAAAGCTCACGTGCTATTTAATATATGTTATGGGAACTTTATGGCTACAATTATACTAATCATATCGCAAATATTTATCTAAAATTGATCGATAAATTACAAATAGAAGGATTCGCAAAATATATGGTGCAAGAATTGTAAAAAGTTTTAATAAATCATTACATGCTTTCTCGATTAAATGGAAAAATGTTTCAATTACATAGCCACTCTTGTCAATGCTTTACTTAATGCAAAATTTCATTCCCATCAAACAATTCGGATCTTCTTTATTTTCGTGCTTTGTGAAATTTCGATTTGCACATCATTGAATTCGTAGAAGGGTCAATTTCGTCTCTATATTCACGAAATATAAGTAAATTGTCGCGATTAGTTAATATTCGTTATATTAATTAGTAGACGTTAGGGAACTTAATTAAAATTCGTCTTTACTCACTTGATTATCAGCTCTAGCAGCTGCACTCAGGTCTCGTTGCAAGGGTGGTAAAGTGTGCTTCAGGTACGGTAGGACAAATCCACGGAGAGGGAAATTCGTTGCCTCTTGTAGAGCCGAGTGAAATTCCTCAGCGGACATGGATCCGCTCTGGAATGTATGTGACAAAAAACTTTAGAACCCATTCGGTATAACGAAAATCCTGATTACGGGAGGTAACTGAATTAAATACATTTCTTCTATTACGTTTATAAGTTTAAATAATCACAATGTATTTTATGCCGTAATGAAATATTTTTAGTTATTTGCGTTGAGTTGCAAACAATGTATTAAAGTATTGGAAATTTGGATTGACGCAATCCAGCTGAGAAAGTTGATCGGAACAGCAGATTCTGTAAACTTTGCTATAGATGTATTAATTAATTATTCGAGTAATGAAAAAAAAAAAAAAAAAAAAAAAAAAAAAAAAAAATAAATAAAATAAAATAAAATAAAAAATGCAAAATTTTATCGAACCGTATTGGAAATTTACGTTTCACAACGATCATTCGATATTCTGTTATTAATCATTTCTTCCGTAAAAATGATATAAACTATTTAAAAATTACATATTATTGTGATCGCTTGGCAATACATATTTTATAAATTTAATAAAACGAAGAAGCTCATATAATGCATTAATTATATGAAGATATAATTTTAATATAAAGAATTAATGAGCGAAGGCAAATTTACCTTCGCATACGACCTTAGCTAAAACTATGAATAACGCTTGAATCATGAAGTAATGAGGAGGGAACGCACCAGGAGGCCAAGGACAAGAGCGCGCACCGCCTCCCCGGTGTCCGATGATATGTCCATGGCGAAATGCACGAGGGTTCCGAGGAGCCGCTTGAGCCTCGTGTGGGTGGCGAGGATCCCGGCGAGGCGGCGGCCACCTCCGGTGCCCGTCTTGTCGCGTGGACGTTCCTCCGTGGCCTCGCGTTCGCTCTTGACCGATTGGAGCGGCGCCTGGTCGTCACTGTCCCCCGAGCGCCCGGATGAGGAGCTCGAGGCTACACGAGTCGGTTGCTGCTGCTGTTGCTGCGATTGGCTATGCTGGATACGGATCTGCTGCTGGGGTCCCGGCGACGAAGATGGAGATGGTGAGGAGGAGCAACGACTGTCGGGGCCGCTTGGATCTCGGGCAGCGCCTATACAGAAGGTGGCCACAGTCACTGTCGAGGCTATCGATATATCGAGATCGGGAGATGTTGGTTATGTAGGCTGAACGGTATCAGACTTGCCTCTAATGCTTGATAGAAGGGAACAAGAGGAAGGACGAGGACGCGAAACAAGGGTACTTGGAAGTTGTGGTGATGGAAGCGTCAGGATGATAGGATTATTTTGCAGTTAGTTTATTCGTAATATAAATAGAATTACATGTGATGAAAATTTATCAATTCATGGGAATAGAATGGAGTAATTTATCAGAAATCATAGCTTCTTTTACATTTTTACATTAATGTAATTAGCTGTATTCGGCCCACAAATGAATTTTTAGCGCATAATTTTAAAAGCCGATTCAATAAAACCGTTATCTTCTTAAAAACAAATGGTCGAGTGATTTTTAGGCTTAATACTATTTTATCCTGTTTTCACGATATGAATTTTATCTCTTATAAATAACAATGAAATAACGATAACAAAGTGAATTTTATTTGACAGACCATGTGAAATGAAAATCAAGCTAAAGAAACAAATGTTTATGGTATGTCATTCACTGAATAAATATCAAATATCACTCATTTTGTTCAGGTATTTAAACAACTGGAATATAATTTATCTAATATAATATTCAAAACTATCAAAAAGTTTGCAAAAAATATTGAATTTCATATTGAAAAATGAAGACAGGCACAAAACTTGATCATTACGGACCATTGATTACGCTTTCTTTTTTATTATTCAGCCTTTTTGATTTGTTTAATATTTGTGGCAGAACATGTGTATATATATATATATATATATATATATATATATATATACATATACATTTTATGAAAGAGCATAAAGGTTTTCAATAATTAATTATTTAATAAGGCCTTGTTAAACACTCGTAACATTCAAAGATAATTTAAATTTACGACGACTGAATAAGTTTTGCATAAAAGATAAAAATAGTCTGTAGTTCGTAAAAGAATTTTCCTTATATATATCATTTTCATATAAATAAGATATATACCTGAATTCTGTTTAATTTTTAATTAGAATGTAAATAATTCACATTACTTATTCATATTGTCTAAATAAAATATATTTATATATATATGGACTGTTGCAAGATAATAATTTAATAAAAATATAGCTATAAAAAAAGTTTTACAAATTTAAAATATGTTCGATTAATTTTATTTACACAAATAAAATTAACTTTTTTTTTATTTTATAATTATTTGCTTATAAGTGTGATATAAAAAAAATGTATAGATTGACTTATTATAATAATATAAAGTTAAATATGAATTTATGTATTTATTTATGTGTGTATAGGTGGGTGGATTTGTGTATGTGTGCATGGGTGCGCGCAAATAACTTTTATAAATATAAACATATATATATATATATATATATATATATATATATAACTCAAATATTATAATTTATTGAATTTTTGAATAAATGATGAGTACCATTGTAAATTATTGATGGGTAAAATAATAATGTATAATAAGCTTGAGAATTTTTTGAAGGTCACAAAGAAAACTCGCTAGTTTCATTCTCCATACATAATATGAATATCAAATATTTTATCTACATCCCTTGTTCTATACGTATATTTTCTATATATTTTCATATTATTATAAACTAGAAATTATAAACCATAAGTGCAGGTAGAGACGTCGAAGTAAAACCTTGGGCTTGTCGTTGATTAAATCTGAGAGCAATTGAGTAGATCAGTTTTTATACAAAATTCATTAAATATTAAAAAAAAAATTGAATAAATATATTTTATCGTATCAACGTGCACAGATATTGTAATAGTTTCGAAAGACGTAATTTTCGTTGCAGAGTTGTTATTTCATTTTTATTTTCAGTTGCGACACCAACAGTTGTGCCGAATTAAGTTTCAAGATAATGCTCCTCATTATAAAAGTGTTAAATTTTCAAGATAACTACTGTATTAATTTTTGTTAATACGAGCTAATGTTTCTCATTTAACGCAATTTCGACGAAATACAGAAGGTAAAAATATTATGAAATTTTTTACATAAATATAGACGGATAAGAGTATGCTGAAATGTCACGGCAGCAAATATAGAATTAAATAAATATAACAATGTTAAAGTAATATGTAAGCGTAATGTCAAGCCAATATCTTGATAATAAGGAGGAATATTAATATCCATGCAAAATATTGTCAAGAGGAATTGTCGATCTCATTGAAATTCCGAATATTCTATTCGATTAAGGCGCGTATGCCGGGATTCAATGATATCTCCCTCCTTGCCGTAATGCCGGAGTGATCTTGTCATAAGAGGACGTAGAGCAGGGATTAATTTAAATCTCCAAAGAAATACAATTATTGGCAGGGAAGCAAAAAGGCCTTGACAGTCGAGACAAAGGACTCGTTTTTCCAACCTGTGTGGTTTCTTCTTTTTAGCCCACCCCACGCCTGGCCATTATGCACGTTATCACGCGCAATGCTCTGAAAAGGATGGGACGGGGTGGGATGGGATGGGATGGGATGGGATGGGATGGTGGGGGATGGGGTGTATACGAAGGGTTGCGTGTACCTTCACGGGAAACAATGAAGAGCTGGCGTAGACACGCTGATAACGGGAGACTCACGTGGTGAGGATAGTGCAGTCTGAGCAATATAATGGAAGCCGCAGCATCACCAAGCGCCGCTGCCACGACAGTCTTGGTAATATGCATCCCAGCGTATGACGATACCATAAATGCCTCCGGCGATTGATCGTCCCTCCTCCTCCCCCCCCCCTTCCGATGAACTAAGAGTACGTAAAAGCCAGTTAAGGAGGTAAATAGTGAGTCGCGGGCATATAGATTCCTGCCGGCATTGGATACCACCTCCATCCTATCATTCATCCTTACTTTCGCGTCAATTCAGTTGCACGCGCTCTTTGTGCGTATGATATAATGAATTTTTGCTCGAGCGCTAGGCGAAAGAAAACCTGCTGGCGGAATTGGGACCGATTGCGAAGCTTAAGGATTTTGCTACCGGGGCAAGCACTCCTTGCCAACTTAAATTACTTTTTATATACTTGTTACCTTGGCTCTCCGAGATTGAAAAAAAAAAAAAAAACCCTTTGTAATAAGAGACTCATTTTTCTAAGAAAGCGATGCTTTTGGCTGCTCTTGCATTAAGTGATTATCGTAGTGATTGATTGAGTTGTCGTAAAAGCGATGTTCCACGCCATTACAAATTAATGATAAATTCCAAACGAGGCCCAAGTCGAAAGCTCATCCACTCATTAAATCAAGACTGGCTTCTTACGTAAGATTTAGCCTGAATTTCATTTCAGCTCTTGTTTCATTAGGAACGTTTAGGGACGTTTGTTCGCTTGAAAAATATCGTGCACACCACATATAAATTATCAAACGCTAAGTTTTATGCATAATAGAAGTGAAATTTTTGTTATCTCGGAATAAAGTATTGGCTCGTGTAATTTTATACACTTGATTGCGAATTTTTCGATTCGAATCGGTCAATTATGTAAGAAATCATTATTTTCTAGTGTATTGAATCATTTAACGGCCAAAACTCATGATCAAAAAGTAAATAAACTTTGAATGATTATCACGTCATAAGGAAATAGTTATTTAGAATTGTGTTGTTGCCGAGTCAGTTCATGCTTACATTACCTTTAACGCCGAACTCTAGCAATTTAATATTTATAATTTATTACTTGTTATGAATTTAATAATTCTAGTAATTTCAATATAAATAGGTACTATTTAATATAATTGGTAAGACTACATTGTTAATTTATAGTGATAGTTCAGTTTTTTATTGTTTTTTTTTTTTTTTTTTTCGATATGTCAAATAATATAATAATATTATTTCCAATGAAAAATTCCCATGAACATTTTTTAATATACGTTTAATGAAGATTGAGATTTATGTTATAAATAGTATGCCTTATAAAATACTTGTTTCGATTATCAAAATTGTGAATATTAAAGTTTCGGTGAAGTTAGAGCGCGAGAGAATTTTTCTTATAATAAAATGTTATCGGCATTTTTATCGTTGACACGAAGTTATTAAAACGTCAAAATAGCAATAAGCATTCAACCAATCGATAGGGAACTTACATTTTCAAATGCCCACTAATAGCGATAGAACTCATAATTTCGTTTATGTGAATTATCTCGCTTAAAAATACCGAATGCTTATAAATTCGTCAGTTTCACGGTAACAATAGCAATATGCTTACTGTTGACGTTCTTGACGTCGACTACCTACATTGCTATTTCTGTGCCCTGCCACACTTACGTATGGGCACTATTATAAATAGACGCAGGGCGTATGCTCTCGCGAAGAAAGCAATTACCATTTTTCGGGCACCTTCTGCTGACGATGTACTTCGATTTTTAAGAAAAGTTCGGCCTTTGTTTCTAACAACAACTGAAAATACCGGACGGAGAAGGAAATTGTGCGGCACAAGGCTTTTTGGGGAGAGGAATGATGGGCGATTGAAATATCGTCGAAACAATGAGATGAACCATTGCCCCGCTAAATAAATCCAATATAAAGAAATATAGTGAATTCATGATGTAGAACGTGAAAATAGCTTTAATACATTGATTATTATAATTATTTTTATGAACTAGGGTATCTTGTTTGGATTTGTAAAACTATTGAATTTTGTGAAGATGTGCGTTACTTCTTTAATATTCGTGAGTGAACGAGAGCGTTGTTTTGATGTTTTTTTTTTTTTATCCTAAAACGTTAAATATGAACGATCATGAAATGTTTAAACAGCATGAAAATAATTGAAATAATGTAATTCGTGTGCAGTGTTTTTCCCAAAGACCTTTCATGCTTTAATAATTCGTAAATTATCATAATATTATATTAATTGACATAATAGGGTAATTTTTTCTGAAAATATTTGTTGTCATTTTTGTTACTACGATTACAGTTAGGTGAAATTTCCCAATTTTCTTGGCATTTGTAGAGTAAGTAACCTTTGATCTTCTTTAATAAAGAAAAACAAAAAAAAAAAAAAAAAAAAACAAAAACAAAAGTTGATAAATAAATAACAAATAGTACATTTACAGGGCGAGATTTTGGAAACTACAACAACTGTGAGTGGCAATTTTGAGAGATTGGCATTACACTACATTGCAAACGTCAAAAGTAGATTGGAGGAGTAATAGGTGCGAGGTCAAAGAGAAGGAGGGAAACGCCGAAGCTTGACGAAGAAGCGAAAGGAAGGCGATGTACTTGCAAAGGTATGTACGCGAGTTGAGAAAGCTGTAAAGCGAAGGGAGCGAGTGCGTGTGCCGAGCAGAAATAGGAACGAGGAAATAGAAGAGAAGAAGAGGTGTAGCGGAGGCTGTGTCATAGCCATCTGATGGTAGCAGGTAATTACCTGTACCTAAACTTTCAGTGTTGCCGAGAGCTATATTTGAACGCGTCAAGCTTTTCCGATAGAAACGTTTCTTCGAGGCACATTTAAAAATCACTTTGTTCGACCGTACGCAAGAAAAATTTTAAAAAGTGTTTGACTAAAGCTCTTTTTAAACTTATCTTTGATAAAGATGACCCTAGTAATGCCCCTAGTGCAAACACGAAAGAGTGATTTTTCTAAGCGATTTACGTTGAAAGTTGACGATCAGACGCTACTAAGAAATTAATCGCCCCGTGTAATTATGAGACTATTATTTTACTGGTAAAGCATAATTTAATAATACGCGCAATCAAGGACAAAAGCGTGTAATGGCTGAACGCTACTTAATCTATTTATTTACTTACTTATGAACGATAAATTAATAGTTAAGTCATTGGTACGATTAATCAAACGTCAGGTGAATTGCAAAAAAGGAAAAAAAAAAACTAAAAACCAAAAGAAAGGTGAAAAAAAATTTCGACGCTTTCACTTTCGTCGATTGAGAGAAATAAGAAATATGAAGTATGAAATATGAAATATGAAATATGAAATATGAAATATGAAATATGATATATGAAATATTAAATATGATATATGAAATATGAAATATGAAATATGAAATATGAAATATGAAATATGAAATATGAAATATGAAATATGAAATATGAAATATGAAATATGAAATATGAAATATGAAATATGAAATATGAAATATGAAATATGAAATATGAAATATGAAATATGAAATATGAAATATGAAATATGAAATATGAAATATGAAATATGAAATATGAAATATGAAATATGAAATATGAAATATGAAATATGAAATATGAAATATGAAATATGAAATATGAAATATGAAATATGAAATATGAAATATGAAATATGAAATATGAAATATGAAATATGAAATATGAAATATGAAATATGAAATATGAAATATGAAATATGAAATATGAAATATGAAATATGAAATATGAAATATGAAATATGAAATATGAAATATGAAATATGAAATATGAAATATGAAATATGAAATATGAAATATGAAATATGAAATATGAAATATGAAATATGAAATATGAAATATGAAATATGAAATATGAAATATGAAATATGAAATATGAAATATGAAATATGAAATATGAAATATGAAATATGAAATATGAAATATTATCTTTGCCGATAAAACGATCTAAAGTACAGATCGTAATCAATGAACTAAAATAATATTATAATACTAAATAATATCCGAGTACAGAGGAGGCCATACACAACTTTTCTCAATGCTGCGCATTAATGGAATGGTACGCGCAAGCATCTCAGCCGAAATGTTTACATTGAAGTTGGCCATGAGGAGTAATGAGAGCTCGAGAGAGCCGTGCAACTTATCCTCGCGTCTAAGCATTCGAATCGAGGGTGCGGTAAGAGGGTCAGTGCTCCAGAAGCGGCGTCAAGAGCACTGGCTTAGCTGGTGTCGATTCACCCGGCTGTCCTCCGCTTGTTTTACGTAAGAAAATCCATCGGCCACACTTGCAACAAAGCGAAATACGTAATCGGGCGGAGCGTCGGCTGCAGCTGTGCCGAGGCCAAGTTCCGCTTCACGTCTCCGTCGCGGGAAAGTCGCGAGGAATCGCGACATAATTCCGCCATCCGCGAGACTTCCCGACAGCGACCATCATAGGTTGGCATCCCTCCCAACTGATTACAACCACCGTTGTCCCACGTACTATGGTAGACGTACTATGGTATTATCGATAATTTCCGAAGATACTTAGCCTGATCGCATCGCAGCCATGTCCGTTGAAGCGGTAAAGATAACAAACTTTTGCCAACTGAGTTCTTATTAAATTTTTACAGAAGATTAATTACATTAGAAGATTAAGATGCGATCCTCGAGCATTCGCTACTCGTCATGATGCGTTGGCAATTCTGATATCAATAGACGCTCGGAACGTTTATTACGATTACATTTCTTTCTGTTATACTTTTAAAGTAAAAAAAAAAAAATATATATAAACCAAATAATTTCAATAATCTTAAGGTATTTGCCATCGTATTTAATATCGTCCTATAATGCGCCTATTCTAGCGCTATACGTTCTACGAACATAAGCTACTCAACTTCTCAATGATTATTCAAATTTTTTTCAACGTTACTTTGGAACAATCGTGACGTATGGTGCGAACATGTTTGTAAAAGACTCTTACGGAATTTCCTGTCATTAGGGATTTCGACTTGACTTGACGATGCGTATTGAGATTTCGCATGTGGTACATTACGCACCGTCAAGACACGTTACAAACGATAAATATTCGATCAATCTTATGGCGATAAGGCGATAAAGACGAATAGCCTTTACATTTAATAATATAATAGAACTGCTGCTTTCCCAGAAAATATAATATCGAGCATTTTGACATTATTTATAAATACTCGTAAAAAGCAGCGCTACAAATTTACATTTACATTCGTGCATAATTTATCCTATATAATTAAATTTATTATCATGACAATAAGCAGACAAGCTTGCGGCAGCTTTCGAGCTTAAAGCGTTGAGCATTTGAGCGTGACGGAAAACTTGATGAACTTGATGAACGGCATTGCATCGATAAGGAAATTCACGCGGCGCGCTTATTACTTACAGAGCGACTCGTTAATGCTACATTTTCTCCGCGCAGCCCTTTGTTTTCCCATATTCTCTACAAGCACGGAGATCAATCGCCGCAGGTCCGGGCCAATTTTCAGCCACGTAAGGAATCGCCGTCAAGATGTATGTACGCGTGGGCGTATCCGGGAAAGGTGACGGAAATGGCTGGGCTGAGCGAACGCGATCGTAGAGTCCCGTAGCAGCTGTTACTTCCCGCAGTGATCCTCGAGCTCATCTCGGTTTCATGTATGCGCGTGGGTGGCTATCGCCAAGCACAGATAAGATTACCACTTGTCCCTTTCGCCTTTTATTTTTGAAATCCTAGCTGCCGTAGTTTATCTCGATTATTCTTTTATACGATGTAGAATGTCCCCCGGTCACTCCAATAATTCGATGATTATCCTTGTGTGCTCGATCCTAGCAATGCCGATAATTGCGATAGGAGATTTTCTGTTTATACAAATTCATTAACCAAGCTAATTTTCCATTAATCACGCAAAGATATTTATTTCAATAACTCGGTGTTATTGAGTGACTGGGTGTGATTGAGTAATTGGAAAGTATCTCCCTTTGGCATGTGTTAATTGCCGTTAAGCTAATAAATGATGAGCAATAAACATCTCGCGGTCATATATATATATATATATATATATATATATATATATGACTAATATATATAATATATATAATTAATAAATATCCGTTGGATCGTGTATTATTAGGTATTTGGTAATATGAGAGTTCAGCCCGGAATTATTTTTATCAATTTGGTATGAGGATGGATAGCATTCTGTATTACGTAAAATTCGCGAGCACGTGTTATGCTAAAATGCAATAAAATTGTCAATTAGAATTTGTTGATAAATAATCAAGTGTACAGATACATTGGCCGTAACAATGTTAAGAGACCCCTGTTGTATCTTCGTAATAATAAGAGACATAAATTTTGCAAATTGTTCGCTTAGTGGTCTTGTACTAATTGCATTTGCAAATTAAGATGTAAATATAATAAACAAGCATTGTATAATATGATTGGATATCAATAGTGAACCTTTTAATATAGAATTTATCAATATTCTACCATGAGTTCAATAAAAAATTACTTTCATAGGGAATTGAAAAAATAGATATGAATTAGTGCAACTCCAATATGTTAATAGTTTATAAGTGTATATATATATATATATATACATATATATATATATATATATATATATATATATACATACATATGTAACAGATGGCGTGTGACAGATGGACTACGTCTATCACAAGGTCGACCAATTTCGAGATTGAGATTTTGAAGCATAGCAAATACTACAGTATTTATGCATTTATTGATGCAAATCGAAATTGGTTCAAATAGCATGAAAGTTTAATGGACAATTGTACTTTAAATGTAATTTGTTAGAAATTCAAACGTGAATATTAAAAGCATATTTTCAAATAGTCCATTCATATATCGAATGACGAGTTAAATCTGAAATGAATTAAATTAGCAAATTAATTTTATTAATTTTTCTTATTATTTTCAGTTGGCTTTCTACCAGTTTCACTTATAATATCAATATTAAATTCTAAACTCATTTCAAAATAAAAATGCTTGCATAAAGTTACGCTGAGTCTATCAAGCGGCCGCGGCAAAACTAATATATACATAATGCTTTAAATACCCAAAGTTCTTAAAATAGAATTTAAAAAAAGAAGAAGAACAAAGATTAGAATTTTTATAATGTAAGAAGATGGAAGAAATGTTTTTGGAACTCAACATGTTGAATTAAACGAGCACGAAGTAAATATATTTAGCGACAAAATAAATATCTCACAAACACTGAAAATTATCTAATACAAATGATAAATACTCCTCATTGATAATATTCACGATAACTCCCATAAAATGATAAAACAACGAAGGTTTCGCTCTAACGAATAATTACAAAATATTTGCTTATAGTAGTTGTTCAATGCTTATCTATATTAAAGTAATTAGATCTTTGTTTGTGAAATAAACTTCAAGCATTGGCTTCACTGAAAGACCGCGTAAATAAAATGCCATGCATTCTCAATTTTTTAAGAATTTATAAGGGGATATTTTTCACCAATAGCATCCTGAAAACAAAAAAAAGCGTATAAGAGGGCGCGATGTCTGTCATGATTACAAAAAGATAGCCGAACTCTTATTTTGCATATCTATAAGAATTTTATAGGAATTCGACACTAATACTTAAGAGCTCGACTCGGCCCTGATCTTACTAAACGGAGGTTGAGAGCCCCTGAAAGAAGTAAGTACGGTGGGACTCAGCTGTCGCCTCCTAATTGCCGGGACAATGCAACAGATGGCTTTGATCGCAATTCCTCCCCACAGCCGCTTTCCCCACCTTCTTTTACACTCGCCCTCAATCCCTCCCCCGTCCCCGTCCCGCTCTTTGCCACTCTCCTTCTGCTCTCGCATTTCTTTGCGTCAGCTTTCCCTTGTCGTCTCTCTCTCTCTCTCTCACTCACTCTCTCTCACTCTCACTCTCTCTCACTCACACACACACTCTCTCTCTCTCTCTCTCTCTCTCTCTCTCTCTCTCTCTCTCTCTCTTTCTCACTTTTACCCTTCTCTTTCCCGACGTGTTTTCCTATCTCTGTAAATCTCCCTCCACCGAATTCGAGTCAATCTTTCGTCCGAAAGAAATCGAAGGAAGAAGAATTTTAAAAGATGGGCCTGAGAAGGACAGCCGACTGCGCGCTTCGACTTGGGGCTAGAGAAAGACCATAGCCGTGGATGATTTTAATAAACGAAAACTTTAAATTGAAAAGTTAGCGGTAGAAATAATCTGTCGGTAGGATAGAATTTCTCGAAATGTTGTTATTTGTTCAAATCGACCGATGGGAAAGTTAGTGTTCCGATTTATTTACTGACAAATGGCAGGAAAATGTGAATTCAGTGAAACGTTATTCATGATCCACAAGCCGATACAAGAATCTACTATTTACGCATCGAGTTAAACGTCTCGTACTCCTTATCGCATCTCATTACATAAACTTACATCGATTATCATTAATAAAAATAAATAAATTCTTAATAATTTATCTAGGATTTTCATGCAAGAAAAAAAGGCAATTCTTTAAGCGAATGAAAGTATGCATAAATGGAACGTTAATAAATGACGCGTCTGGCTCAACTGCGCCTCGATCTACTAGCACATCTTGCATTCTCTCATAACTAAACTTTCAAGATGATTAAAGCTTATTAAAAACGACGCTTTCATTTTTCTAGTAATTTCATTAGTCCTTTATTAAGAAAAGAGAACTATCATTTTAGTTTTATTTTTTATTACATTGTTAATGAATTATTGTCGATAGCAATGCGAATTACGTTATGCAAATAGAAAATAAATTCTGAAATCTCACTTCATTCGCCAGTGAATTCAATACTAAAAGTTTCCTCAATGCGGTACCGTGATTTTATAATATGAAATTGTAAATTAATTAATCAGAAAACTTGTTTTGTGTTATAAATAAATTTCATTTATTTATTTATTTATTTAATTTTCTATCGTGTTTTTTACAATTTTTTTATATTCCTTGTCGTTTCGTAGATTTGTTTCCATTGTCGAAGAGAAGATTTTGGAAACGTGTAAGTTTTTGAAAGAATCTATCAGAAATATATTTTAAGACTTCGGTAAGCCATCTAGACTCCATTATAACCAATAAAAGATTATTGTAGGCGCGGCTTCAATGACTTTTTTTTCAATGGCACAGCAAAAATGAGCGTAAAATTGAAAATTTCAAGAGAATGAGGCGAGCAGTGGGATTAGAAGGGATCATCGTCGAGTAATTCGAGATGATTAGCCACAGGCACTAATGAAATTCACTCGACCGAGGAGTTGAACTTGCGCAGATGTCAAGCTCGCTAAGAAAGTTATACTTTTTCAGGATGAGCTTTATTAAGAATGCGAGCGAGCGGTTGAGAGGACAAATCACTAATAACCAATACATCGGATACGCGTGTCGGGAGACGTGGGGGGAAATTAAAGGCGAACGTACTCGAGCGAATCGAAGGAGCAGCTTGGAGAAACCAGTGCATAGCCGTATCCGCGCCGTGGACAATTTCCAAATTTTCAGAGTGTAATTATCGCGCGGGATGTGCGGACTTTTGGGGAAAATTTAGAACCCTTCCTCGTACTCGCGTCGCTCGCGCCTGCGAATACGCAGCCGTTCTCCTCCTGGCCCTGCCCGCCCCGCTCTCGTTCCCTCTCTTTCTCGGCCGAGTCGAGGATGCCGGTGGCGGCTGCTACTCCCGTGATATCAGCAGGGGAGCAGGACGGCGGCGCGGCTTTCCGCGCCCGGAAAGTGTCGGACGTGTCTTATCGCGTCCGCGCCAGGCGCTCGCTCCCGGACAGGATGCCGCTAGGAGGGAACTAACGACATCGCCCTCACGCGCAAACGAGAAAGAGAAAGGGAGCGAGGCGGGTGGGGTCTGGCGGGAGGGGAAGAGAGGATGAGGGAGTGTCCCGAAAGAGAGGGGTTACGGATAGTGAAAGAGAGTAGGAAAGTGACGAGCGCTGACGGCAACGGGGGGGGGGGAGTAATAAGGTGAAAAGGAGAGAGAAACGGAGTATAATGCAAGGCAAATGCGATGATGACGTGTGTGCGCGCGTGTGTGCTCTTTGTCACCTCAAGGTATGGTCAAGGTGCGACAAAATCGTATAAACAAAAGATTGTATAATTTAATAAATAAATTTATTCATCCCACCTTTTCTTCCAACGTAAGATTAATTTACTCTAATGTCATCTTTAATTGAAATATTTATACTTGTTAGTATTGCATTGAAAAAGTGAGCTGGCAATTGTAATTGACTATGTCAATGATAAATATTAAGAAAATGTTATCATTTCGTAATTAATTATCCGCTTGTTAGAAAAACGACATGTGTAAGAGATGCGTGAAAGCTGTAATATGTTTACAAACTATTTATAAATACCAATTGAGCGTAATTAAATGAATTTCTTATTATAAAAACAAAACTCGTCGTATATCGTGAGAATACCGTCGGTCCATTGGTTTCGAAGATGGATAATTTGCAAACTATTTTTAATTATCGCACCCATCGTATTTCTACATTTCTTAACTAATGGAAAAAATATACTATAAGGAGAGAATGAAATAATAAATAATTCAAATTTAAAATAATATTATTTAACAGGGATTTAGCATTTCAGCTTTTAGCATTTTAGCGAGCGGAGTAACGCAAGGGTCACGTGATTTTTTTATACACTGGGGCAGACGAGCTGGTAACTCGTGCTTTCGGCCTGTCAATATTCTAATGTAAGAAAGAAAAAAGATATGAAATTAAACTCCACCCGCCATAATAATACTTATATGAATATAATCGTTGAATTATGCAGCTCGTAGTCTTTCACAGTTTATTATAAAGATATTCAAACAGTTCGAAACAATACCTTCCTTTATTTCCTACATACGCTTATGCATGCCACTGTCGGGTTGAGGATGGACCGCAAAATGTTTATGTTATATCCTCACTTTTCCTATGTTATATTTATTCTGCTCGTATATTATTTCGGATACCTCTTGTTGTTTGATGACATCATTCTGATGGACGGTTCTAACATTAATATAATTTTACGACTTTACTTTTTTCTTGGGGAAGAATCTAATTCATTTATAATTGGCAACATTTTATCAACAACGATGTAATAATGTAAATGGTTATTTCATTGAAGAAATTTTGACATTTTAAAATTTTTACTTTTTCTCAACGTTTTACACAAATACAAATCCCGGCGAATGTATTTTTAAATTCTCAAGATGAAATTCAATCTATTTTTTCAGATATAGTTTCTCGCTACAAAAGTATTATAAATTTAAAAGCAGTTTTTCTCGAGAAACGATTCTTTTTCATCTGCAGAAATGCTTCTGAAAACATTTTTTAATCAATCTGTTGTTCACGATTAATCCTACGTCAGCAAATTATTATTATAAAGGTATTTTTTATTTGTCATTTTTACAAATGTTGGCCATTTATTTTGATTGCAAACCTATTATTACTCACACATCATATTTTGGCACATATCGTCGAGAAAAAGAGCATTAAAGCTTTAATTAGCAACATTTTTTCTTTACAAAATACATTATCAAATATCCATCTTTTCGAGCACCTAACAGATTACATCCGCAAAAAATTAAGTAATAAAAGAATAAAATACTTAAACTCTGACATTCTATATTTATCCATAAATATGAAATGAATAGAGAGAATCACATTTCACGAAGTCTGAAGATTATCGTTACCATTTTATACTCAACAACACAATCAATTACAATTAGAAAAATGCAATATATATTGGCCAAGTTTTTTTAAATCTTGTGCACTAAAAGAATTCATATATTTGTTGCAGATATTTTTAGGAATATATACTTTTTTTCAACTGATTATCGTCTGTCTGTTTATTTATATCTTTCTATTTTTATTTTTCCATATTATCGCCCTCAAATGCAAACAAACAAGCAAACACGCACACACGCCCGCGCGCGCACGCACGCATGCACACACACACACACCGAGAGAGAGAGAGAGAGAGAGAGAGAGAGAGAGAGTCTTTCTCCCCATTTTTTATTTTATTTTGTTCATTATTTTTAATATTACACGTATAATATTAATTTATATTAAAAAACAAAACAAAACAAAACATTAACGTTGAAAGACAAATTTTTGCAATTATATTGCCTTTTTTCTAACTTCTTTTTACCGATACAAAACCAATTAGCATTGCCCTTTTAATTATATGCATCGATTGATAATACGTATAGAGACTTTTTTTTACAATTATTCTAATTGTATAGTTATATACTTATATGTAATTCCTAATATTTGTATACTTTATGCAATGCACTTTGTAGGAATAAAATATAGGAAAATGAAATATAAGAAGAATACTAATTAAAATAAATTTCTAATAATTTCTTAAACAGGCAATAATTGAAAATGAAAATAAATTCTTCGAGTAGAGTTCCGAACGTGCATGCAATATATGGTTTTTATCATAAAAAGCTGCATGAAATTATTAGTGAAAACTTTCTTATAATATGAAATAATACATTATTTTATAAAAAATTAATTTTTAAATGTTCAAGTAGGAGAAAGTATTTTCAAGCTATTTATGATCTGTTAATAGATGATCCAACAGAAAAATGTATGATAAAATAATGTACTATAAATACGTAAAGTGATATTGCTATAAATTTTCAATGCTACAACTTCTTACACAGCGTACGAGTTTGTGCTTTCCGAATATAAGTTTGCGCTTAAACGGGAGCTTCGAGCTTTTTGGTATTATATATATATATATATATATATATACACGCATCCATATACACACGCGCGTACACACAAACACATATATGTACACACGAGAGTGCTAAGAGTTGATTATACGTATAATGCGCTGGGATGTACTCTTGGCACAATTCCAGAATTTCTTTCCTTTTTACCTTTTTTCTAACATCATATAGTTGTAGAAGATTTAGAGTCTCGAATTTTACTTCACATGATCTCGCAATTTGTCTGATATTAGTACTTGACGTATAAACTAATTTCTTCTTCGTAGCAGTGTCATTGGCATTGTCATTATAGGTTATCTAATTTTTAATACCTTTCCCAATTGTAAAAATAATATTATAATAATAATTTACATTATCATTATATACTAATTTTTCTGAAATGCATGTTTATTAATCGTTGAGCAATCACTATATGAAATAAGCTACGTTTGCTCAAAATAATACAAGAGATTTTATAATATTTTAACATTACTATACGTACATAAAACAATAACTTTTAAATGTTAATGTAATTTTTGGCTGTTTATTTAACTATTTATTTTAATGAATGAAAGTGGAAAAAAAAAATATATCTCATAATGAATGATAAAACATTGATTATAGAAACAATCGATAAATTCTGAAGGAAAATGATCAACAAAATGATCAATTCGAAGGAAAATCATCATCATTTTTGGGATATCGACATTGAGACATTAATTCTTGAATGTATTTTAATAAATATAGTTGATGTATAATAAAATACCCATTCAAATCAAATTAAGTATTAAATTAATTAAAATAAATAATGTGGACATTTTCAAGCGAATTGTAAATTAAATTGTACAATGATAATAAATTACTTTTTAATTAAAAATATTATTAAGCATTCGAATCCCTAAATTTATACCGACTCTTGTAAGTATGTCATTTACATTGAAATTATAAAATACATAACACACGAAAATATTCAAAAACACTGATTATTGCAAGCATTTAACATTAACAATTACTTTCGGCGTATCAGTTAAAAAAAAAAAGAAAAAAAAAAGCTTTCTCTTGATACTGTTCGTTGCATGAGCAGAGGCCCGATATTTTTACGAATGCGTCTCCCTGCTATATAATTGCTCTAACTGCTGTATAATATGAGAAATAAACCGAGAAGACAAAGGGACTTTTGTTAAAAATAAGAAAGAAAAAAAATTAAAAGATAAAAATAACAAGTAGTCTTTGCCTCCAATCTCGGCCCTAACCGTGCGACCCGGTAGTAATTCACGAGCATGTCGCAGCAAGAGCGCGGCCAAGGAAAGGAGGTAAGGTCCGAAGGTCATGGCTCGGTGGTTTCAAGAACTGCCACGAACTGTTTAGGCTTACACCAGGAGGGGCAGTCGTCGGCTGCTGCGGGCTCCAGCCATCCAGATAACGTGTGTGTGTGTGTGTGTGTGTGCGCGCGCGCGCGCGCGTGCGTGCGGGGGTGGGGCTGTTGTCCACGATCGAGCAGGTTATACGGGCGCCCTCATGGCTACTCTCCCGTTATTTCCAAGCGAAGGATGATGGCACGGCCCTTTCTTTGTTTTGCGAACTGAGTGCGGGCGAGAGCTGGGGGTTGGGGCACAAGGCGCCACTCTCCTGTCCCGATGGCGCGCGACTCTCCACCGTCCGCCCGGAACCGAGCAGCATCCGATGATTTTACCGCGTCCGCTCTTGCATCGGGAGGCGATGGCGTTTACCCTCGTCGCTTTAGCCAACGCTTTATCACGGGTCTCTCGCGCTTCTTCTCTACCCGTGGTCGCGTCTATGACTTTGCCTTTTAATTGGGATTTAAAGCGCTTAACAGCTGCTATGTGGCTCCAAGTTATTCCACAGCCAATGAACGCGCGATAAAAGTCATTTATCAAACTTTATGCGCCAATTTTATCGCTTGCTACATGCACGATACGCGCGATCGTTGGAACGGGTAGCGCAATTTTTTTTATAAAATAATCCTGCTCCTCTCCTTTAACAAATTATATCTATTTATTTGACATTGTGTTTTATCTCCTGTTTTCTAGAGGATTTTCTCTAATACTATCGCGACATGTGTGTTCATTAATCTATTCTCCAATTCTCTTACGGCTCCTTGTCTCTTTTATCGAAGAGAGTCACACATCGCAGACGAGTTTCTCAATCACCCTTGGACTTATTTTTAATAATAACCTTACCTTACCCTAATATGGCCTTTATTTTACCGCTAAGTGAAATCATGAAACAAGATATCGAGAGGATGAGACGATAGGATGATATAATGATAAATTATCGAGCTTATGGTCATTAAGTAAGACATTGACACGTTGAGAGTGCGAGTCAATTATTTATTCGAGTAAATTTCTTACGTCGAGACGTTATTACACGTTAGAAAGGGCCAAAAGTTGCGCGTACGACTGCTATTTTAACAAATATTTTCATATAGAGCGTACCTCGCCAATCGTGAGAAGCCTAAGGACGAATCGTAACGAGGACATGGGCAAGATGTAATGCGTTTAAGCGTCGGATAGACTCACCCTGGGCCTTGGCCGGCCTGCTCTTAAGATCGAGGTCGACAGGGAAGGGCTCGGCGCTCTGCTTGGCAACGGCCGCGGCGATCTCCCCGCAGCCGCTGCCGATTGTGATGGTGGCAATGGCGCCGATGGCCAGCCCCGTGGTCACCCTCGGTGGCGAGGAAGAAGGTCCCGCGGACAGCGATGGGGCCGGTTGCTGGAGCACGCTCGAGCAGCATTCCTTGGCTTCCTCCTTGACCTTGATCTTATGGAGGACTGCGCTGCTAGTGGCCACTCCGCCGCCCTCCACCTTCATGCTTCTGACTCACCGCTCAGGATCAGTCCTTAGACCTACGGACCGGGAAGGAAAATCGATGTTACATCTCTCTATTATAGCGACTGAGCTTATTATGTGTTGCTACGTTGCGCGAAACAACGACGGCTTTGCTCGCTTATGATTATGTCTAGCTTGTTGCATCGATTAATGTTTATTTAGCTTATGAATTAACGAACGGACCAACCACTTACGCTTGGAATTTCCGTTATCAACTTACAAGCTGGAGCTCGAGGAGCTTTTTCATCGCAAAGCCAATACCAGCACTAGAGGCTTGACTCGTGAATGCGTTTTGTTGCGTACGAATATAAAATGGAAGAATACTCAGAAATGCCGTAATAATGGCAAATTACGTCATAGCATTTTCGGGCACTTCAATCTCTAATGTTTAGTATTATGAAGACATTTATTGAGCGCGTGTACATATGCTCTCCCATGCGTACTATGCATAAACGATCCGGAAGGTAAGCTACGGCTGCGAGAAAAATACAATTCAAGCGTTTATTACCTCTAATAGTCTGAATTTTTATTCTGCTGGAATGGGGACGGCTTACGATAAGCTTACCTTGCCGGCTAATTCATGAATTTCGAAGGAATAAGCAACGAGTATGGAGTAGTACGCCGCATTTAATAAACATAATGTTCAAAAGCATGCGTTACGAAACTTATTTATGAGAAATTTGCATGGCGCATTAATTTTTTTTTTGTTTTTTTTTGTTTTGTTTTTTTTTTTTTGTTTTTTTTTTTGTTTTATGTTTTTGTTGGTTTTCGACTAATTTCATGGATATATTAATAACTTGACATTTGAAAGTGTCGGATGCGATTACGTAGAGTTTGCATGAATTTTGAAAACGTTAAAAATACATTAGCCAAGGATCGCGAACGTGCCTACTCATAATAAAAGTAGATAATGTCTTCGGGAGGTGGATGAAAACGTCGGTGGAAGCGGAGGGACGAAACGGGTGAGTCGTGAGGAGGGACGGAAGGCAAGAAGAATATCGCTTGAAAAATGAGTCGCAGCGAGGATCCGTGAGAGTGGCCGGTTGGGGGTGGGGTGGAGAATAATCGAGACTACAAGCAGCGCGGACGATTCGAATTTGATTGATTCGAGAGACTCGGCGACAGCCCTCGCACGGGCCTGGACTACGTGTCCTCAGCATCCTTGTAGCTCGCCTCCTGCATACCGATTGCCCTTTTAACGAGGAGCGCCGGTGCGAGAGTATTTTCCCCGTGCTCGTTTTACCGCTGCTTAATGAATGACAGCGCCGCGACCTTTCGCCGCTGCAATGTTAATCAATGAGCGTCGATACCGTGGCCGCATTGGCACAACTAATTCGCCTCGTCGTTTGCTTTCCCGAATGCTTTTCACGCGGAATGTTCATTAACGAAGCTACTCCGGGAGCAGTTTGTTTCGTCAACTGCTTAACTGTTGCTCTTCAACAATCATTGGAGTGTAACCATCGATCGATTGTTTTATAATTTGCGCGATTTTCAGTGCATTTACTTCGCTGTTTAATAATTAATCATCGGAGGATGGAGCTTGGAATCTGCCCTTCGTATCATTAGAAACGTATCATTAGGCTCGTTTTCTTTTAATAACTCATGTATTATTAGTTTCCTTCGTTCACATTTTCATTTCAATACAATTAAAAAATTGCCCAATCGGAAAATTATGACGTCGACACGCCGTTATCCGATATGTGTCTCATCGATTTGGCAGTCAGCTTGCCATTTATTGGCTACGAAACAAATCGACGCCCATAAGATGTCGACCGAGAAAAATAATAAATCATCGCTGCATATTATTACGATTCGTCCTTAAGACATGGTCAATGCAATTGCAAGTAAAAGTCTGCTCGCCCGGTTAGGCCAAGCGACGAAACAATAACCGCATCTTAATCAATTAATTGATACGAAATAACGGAGTGAAGCGAATCTCCGGTCTCCCGCAACAATGCCAGCCCCTCCCTCTGTCCAATATTACACCTACCCCCGTCACCGTCCCCGTCTTCGACACCGACCCAATTATCGATAATTATATCTCGCGAGGCTCGATCGCTCGATCGATCCATATTTGTCGAAAAGCATCTCGGCATAATGATGCCATTATGGAAAGCCTGCAGCTTGCGATGAAAGACTCGAAGGTCGAGGAAGTCAAGGCGGCACGCGGTGCGCGTCCGCTCGATCAGCCGACGTAATAAAAGCCAGAGATGATGGTGGGAAGGGGGAGGGAGGGGGGGGGGGGGGGGGGGGGGTATGGTGCGCGTCAAAAGTCGCACGCCACACATCGACGTTTATAATACAGCGACTGTTTTATATCCCCCGCGGGCGGTCGCCCGAGATAAAACAGAAACGGTCGGGGCACGCGAGTCTCGGGGTCCGGGGATCTACGACGACGACACGGGGGTCGCGACCATTTGAATTAAATTTCAGAGAAATCGAAGAAGGCTGCGCGTCCAGCTCCTGATGCCGTTATCCTGGATTACGTTGAGCGCGCGCGCTTTCGCCGATCTCCTTTCACCGCACTGAGCGACAGCCCCCTCCTTTCCTTACAACCCCAGAGGCTTATTCACTACTTTATCCACGAGTGCCTACCATAGGGTACTTTCACGTTTTATACTTACTCGCGTAATTCCGACAAGCCCTATCCGCTCGTTCTTTCCTTCTGCTTTTATTTGGTGATTTGGCCTGGAAGACATCCACTTTCGATCGCTTTTTCCACTGAATGGCGCATTTCACAGGCACCGAAATTAAATATATACGCACTTGAGCTTCTCGTTTGTTCGTTCGAATACTACGGAGCCGATCGCTAAGTATACCGAGAAACTTGAACTTTATTTAAACAATTCTAATGCCAGTTACTACTTAATTATTCAATTATTCAAGCCAATTGTTCATGAATTGCAATACATCTCGCTAATAAATGTTGTATGTTGACGAATTTAACGCGTAGTAGTTTGACAGCTGAGCATTCCATAAGAGATTCAGAATAAATCAGAATATTTATTTATGTTACATTTATCTTAGGTAGGCTAAAAAAGATCGAGTACGAGATTAAACGAATAAGCAAATAAATAATAACGTGTTAAAGCCAAACGCGCCTGAATTACAATCTTAGAATCGATGGCTTATATCGTGGGCTTCCATAATTGACGATCGTTGCGATTTTATTTTGTCGAAGATTTCTTTTGTATAATCCACTACGTGAAATCTCTGTTATTTCCGATTTTTAAACATTTAGTACAAACATTAAAATAAAAGTTCCTTTATTCCAACTAATTCCTGCTCTTGACACGACAATATTAAAATAAGATAGATTAAATTTAATATTTCCGAATTGTTGTATCGAAATCCATAGTTTTATTAAATAATTAAATATTTAATTCCCTTTATAATTAAACGATAGATATTTAATTTAAAAATAGGATGATACACGGCACATTCGACCAAAGTTACGCGACTGTTATTTCATTCGAATATGTTTTGAATGATAAAAAGATTGTATCGTACCACTGGAAGCTCAATTTAATCGGTTTACAGGACAGAATAAAAGCCGTACTTCTATTTCATTTCAACCAATGTGATATTTTTGACAGTGTTGTGAGTAAACTGTATAAATAAATCAACGTCTTGTTTAAATTATTTCGTCAAAGGTATATATATATATATATATATATATATATATATATATCGTAAATAATGTGCATTAATGTTTACGATTACCTAGTACAAACGATTTTTAATGTTGAAATGCATAAGCAGACCTTTAATATATTGTTATGATTTTTTTTTACAACTAAAGATAGTCTGATAATTTGTAAATAATGCATAATATATTAAATCTGATATACAGGTTTTTTTCTTCTTCTTTAATAGTCTATTTAGAAAATGCAAATCTAGCGAATTAAATATATATATATATGAAACATTTAATCATTTTAAATTTTGTAAAATATGCGTAAGAGTAAGTTGATTTATGAAACGTGTGAGTGTATAGGACGAATGAACGTCTATTAGTTTGAATCTGTTACTACTGCGCAAGGCCTTTTACGTATACATTTCTGCTTCTACATTTTATCCATCGTTGCATTGTAGTTCTTTTACTTTCTATTAAATCGCCGATATCCCAACACGTATTTTAAGATTTGCAAATAAATTACATATACGCATATTATAAGCCAGTTGAGCACTTAATTTTCATTTAAGTTATGAATTACATTCGTAATAGCACATATTATTAACTACTGAAAAAATCATCCATTTGAAATTATCCATATAAAATGCTAAAAAAATTATATGACATTGAAATGGGGTTTGAATATTGATTGGTAAAAGCGATCTTCGTTAGCAACGACGAATAAACGCAAAATATGAAGATGATTTTTCAAGCAACGAGATAGGGAAGGGAAGAAGGCAGCACAAAACGTTATTGGTCTCCAGTGGGAAGATGGACGAGCTTCGTCATTCGTTAAGGCGCTTAGTTAAGTAAACAAGCAAATGGTTGCTCTGAAAGTTAAGTACGTGCTGCAACGGAAAATCCGTAGCTTTTCTCGGCTTATTCGCATACAGCCACTCAAATAACATCAAGTGCTACTATCCAGCGCAGGCGTTCGCTTACTCTTCTTCAATATATTATTCGTCCTCCCAAGCTTTTTTCCGTGCAGAGGCAACAAGGCTAAAAATTTGTACTTATTATCATTTAAAAATATATTTCTTTTTTTTTTTTTATTAAACATAGGCGAGCCAATAGTTTACTTTGAGTTTTAGTTTTGCGTAATAACTGATAAGCTTAATGAAGGGAGAAGAAATATTGCGATTCTCTATATTTTCTTTTTACAATGATGTGTATTAATTTCTTTGATTATTTTTTTTATTTTTTTAGATTGCGCTTTAATCAGTGCTTTCATATTTTAGAAGATTATAAAATGGGGAGAAATGTCGATAATAATAAGTTGCTTTTAAATACATAAGTGAAATGAAAATCTATTACTTTTACGTATTTTGAAAATAAGAGTGTGACATTGCAAGAAACGGAATTTACTACAAATGCTTACGAAAATTCTTAACTATGTGGACATTATTATGGAATAAAATGGAATTCAAGATTATGAAAGACTCGTAAACAACAATTGTCATGGAAAAAATTACATGAAATTGGAATAAAAAAAAATTTATACATATGATTGGCAATGGGACGAAAGAAGTATAGGATACCTTTCATGAAAAATTCGAAAAGTGAAAGCGAGCGAGTAAAAAAACACACGCGAGCATTACATACGATAGGCATAAAAATAAAATTGAATTTCATTAATCGATAGATTAGACTGCTGAGTCTAAAATACTATGGTTACCGATTAAAATTTCCTTCTCCTCCCTCTCATCCACCACCCTACCGTTCGCGAGGGGGCGGATTCTTTTTTCATCCATAACGACGATCGGCGCGCGCTCTCCGCAACTCTCGCAGTAATTAGAAAAGTTGGAGAGAACGCGCGACACATCGAGCACGAGCCCCCGCGTCCCTACCCCCGCACTCTCATTCCCGTCGCCAATACACTTCCGTGTGCATGCACGCGTGGTTGCTTCTATGCAAAAGTCACGTACCTATAGCTTATGAGTCTGGTACACCTTCCCTCCCTACGGCTCGAGATTGCAATATCGTCCGTGACTCATTTGGGCGCTTGCCGGGCACACAGAGAGAAAGAGAAAGAGAATGAAAGCGCGACGGAGTTTGCGGGGCAATGAGGGCGGTAGCTCGACGGCGGCGGCGATGGCGGTGAGCGGTGGCGGGGGGAAGGTGAGTGCGACGAGGAAGAGCAGGATGGGTAGGGGCAAGAGGTTGTCGGTGGTGGTGATTGTGGTGGGAGGGGGCGGAAGGAGAGAGTGGGTGCCATGTGCGCCTGAACGCACATACTTATACGCTGTCAGGATCCAGATGTGTCCGTCGCGCCGTGCGCTGCTGACTTACGAAATCCCGGCTGTTGCGACTGGAATTCGAGGAGATGAAAAACATCTTGCACGAACCTTTTGCACTAGCGCTCATGTAGTGGTTTAAATAGATAGATAGATAGATAGATAGATAGATAGATAGATAGATAGATAGATAGATAGATAGATAGATAGATAGATAGATAGATAGATAGATAGATAGATAGATAGATAGATAGATAGATAGATAGATAGATAGATAGATAGATAGATAGATAGATAGATAGATAGATAGATAGATAGATAGATAGATAGATAGATAGATAGATAGATAGATAGATAGATAGATAGATAGATAGATAGATAGATAGATAGATAGATAGATAGATAGATAGATAGATAGATAGATAGATAGATAGATAGATAGATAGATAGATAGATAGATAGATAGATAGATAGATAGATAGATAGATAGATAGATAGATAGATAGATAGATAGATAGATAGATAGATAGATAGATAGATAGATAGATAGATAGATAGATAGATAGATTTTCCTTTCTTTCGCTGTCTTCCTCTTTATTCTCGAGCCCTGCATGTGGTAGTGTATAGTGTAAGCCGGCCTCGGCGATCTGTCTTCATCCCGCAAGTTCTGCCACGTTGAGATTGCGGCTTCCGTAAAGGAAAAGATAGAAAAAGAAAGAAAGAGAGAGAGAGAGAGAGAGAGAGAGAGAGAGAGAGAGAGTGAGAGAGTGAGAGAGTGAGGATGAGGAGGAGGAGGAAGTACAGCCAACGGTAGACTTCAGTTGCTGCGGATTATTAGCATTTTTATACCCGCTCTGGCGAAATATCGACGTTTTCATTATTAATTGCTAGGATTTGGCGCGATGTCGTCGAGGTAACCACGAGTACTGTGGTGCGTTTTAAATTGCTAAACTTATATGATCGATTCTCTGCGGTATTTCTTGGTGGCTTTCCATTTAATTTGTATGTTGGTCGAAAATTATATGAATGTTTATATCCATTTGTCGCTCTTGTGTTTCTTGATACTTATAAATGACTGTCATTACTTGAACTGTCATACGAGCAGATCTGTTTATTTAGATATTGAAATTTATTGTTCTCTTCAAAGTTATTAAAACAAGAAATATTGCAAATTCGAATTTATTTCGAGAACAAGAAAGTATTTGAACCAATTATAAAATTGTTAATTATAATAATGTGGGTGCTGCGGACGGTCCTGAATTAAGTGACATCAATGGTATACGAAATATTTAAATATCATATCTGCAATTATCTCCGTATTTATTTAAATTACTGTTTTATTGAAAATCAAAACATTTTCATAGCATAAGACAATCCAATGCACGAAAGAAAGCTTCATTTTTTTGTTCGTAATAACGAATTTGAAAACACGTTATGTTTTATAAACATTTAATTATTGAATGAAGCATGTATATTAGATAATATTTTGCATTGACATCTCAACTTTCATATTACTTGTACGTTTTGGCATGATTTTAAGATAAAACGATCACAATATAAAGTTAAAGTAAAAGTTATGGTATTATAAAGGTTAAAAAAAAAAACAAAAAAAAAAAAATTTTTTTTATAAACGATGATAGATATTTTGAAATAAATTGTTTAATCTTTTACTCTCTGGAATACATATTTCTGATAAATTAACCCTGTTGATGTATTACTTCAAGTAAATTTGACTTTCCGTGAATCATTAATGACGTCAATCTCGTAATAGTAAATGTCAACCGAATGCTATTCAATACAAATATAAGAAAACTTAATGTTCCTATTAATTACATATAATTCAAATTGCACTTAGTTATTTCTGTTTGAAATATTTTAATAAACAATATTTAAATATCTATATCCATTTTTATTATTTGTATATGCGGTGAAATATAATATTATTAAGTGTTCGATTAATAAGAGATTCTTTTGAATATTATAATAGAGTTTATAGAATTAATGAATAATAACTTTGTTTAAATTTACTATGTTAATAATTGATATTGATTTTCATTTTCTCGTTGTATTAATCTTATTTTTATGAATTTTGGACATCAAGATGAAATTTTATTCTCTTCTAATTTTAAGATCATTCATATTTTCAATAATTTTAATGTACTTAATGTTTTAATTTTTATTCCTCTAGTTTTCATTTTTAGCAATTTCGTTGCAATGTGTTTAAAATTTTTTAGAAATTATTAAACAAATAATTTATTAACATTTTTCAAATATTAATTCAGTATTAATATAAGAGTATTAATATTAAAATAAAAATATTCAGATATTAGTGTTTATGAATGGAAAATCATTGAAATTATATTTGAAGTGTCGTAATCTTGAATTTTAACTTATATTTTTTATTATCATTTTATTATGGATTTTCAAAAATTCTGTCCAAACTTTGTAACAAATTAATATTATTAATAAGATTTTCTACTTCTATGATACGTTTAGTAACTACAGTTATGAAAATAATATTAGAGTAGTTGTTATCGTAGTAAGTAGGAAGAATAATTAAATGATATATTCTTGTTCTCGTCTCATCTGATATATTCATGTATACGCTCAATTTTAAATTAAATATCCATACTATCAATCATCATGGTACACATCCCATCATCAAAATCAGCAGTTTAGATAATGAGATTCGATATCCCATCATCTAAAAGTGTTAATAACGCTTCTTGCTTTCAAGCCAAT
>NW_011948413.1:5495821-5506777 GCF_000503995.2 Ceratosolen solmsi marchali
ACTACCATTATAATGTCAACCCTCATCTTCGTTCCTACATGCACATGTATATAGTTAATTGTCAACAGTTCATGTAATGCGTAGAGAAAATAATCATGTGATAATTAAGTCATTATAAATAATACATCATTATTGTAATGCTTAATGTAACGATCAAAAGCTAATGTTATCATAATTCGCTACAATTGACGCGCGTGGAAATATTTTCGTGCTAGGGACAATATTTTCCAACTGACTATACTGTACAGAATTTGAACGCTAAACTTAATCATTTCATTATATATATATATATATATATATATATATAAATTATTTGACTTTACTTGCCTGAATATCATATCTAGCATAGAGTAATATCAGTATCTAAAGCCCGAGTTATTTAAGCTGAAATTCCAAGGAAAAGAGTATCTTCCTCAATTTCCGCTTGACTTTCAAGGCAATCGAGTGTAAAAAAAGTCTCGCGTTCGCTCCTGGAATTTCATACACAACGTGTCACTCCGGATGTAAGACTCACTGGCATTTTCGCGGCATCGCACAATCCATCAACATGAGCATTAAGTGTGCGGATAATGAATGGAGGCTCGAGGAGATTGGAAATGAATGTAGGCCAGAATTGGAAAGCCCCAATTATAAAAAAAAAAAAAAATAATAAAAAAAAAATAATAATAATAAGAAGAGGAGACTCGCGAATCGATCGCCCATCGCCCTTTTGCACTTTTAAAGGGACGATCGCGCATCTCACGCCCCAATCCTCCCACTGCACTCTCTCGCGGCCTCTCCTCCTCTCCCCCGCCGCCCTCTCGCTCATTTGCAATGTTGGAACGACGGTCGGGCTTATGTTTATACATATGTCCCACACATGGCGTGCGCGCCACAAGCCTCCGCGCTCACTGAAATTTCCAATATTAGAACTGCCGAGCGAGACGGAGGCCAGATGTCTACCGCCTGCACAAAGCTCTCTCTCTCTCTCTCTCTCTCTCTCTCACTCTCTCCTTCTCTTTCTTTCTCGCGAGTGCGCGCCTCCAGGAGCCTTTTCGTACTCATAGAGCCGAGCGTTTAGGGCGGCTTCATTATAAAAATGTCACGCACAGTCGCGCGCTTCCCCCCCTCCCGCCCTTCCTTCCCGCGCCAATCCATGCTTTCATCTTTCCGGGCCGATATCACTCGTGTTACGGTGCGCACGTGACCACAGCGATGATGGGCCATGCAGGTGATCCTCGTGCAATAGATTTTCAAAACTGGCCCTTCGCTAATATCCTTCCAAAGAGCAGTTTCCATGATTTCCATGTTTTTTTCATTTCCGATTTTCTCCTCGGATGAAACGAGATGGAACACTGTCGCTCGAGACTTGTTATATTGTTGGAAATAGTTAGGAGAATAGAGTAATGTAAGCAGGCGATTTACTATCGTACTGATTTAGATTTTATAGAATTTTAATTATACTTTTCATCTTATAATTGAAATAAATTTTTTTTGTATTCTATGATAATAAATGCCTATAATCAGGGAGATTATATAATTTTAAAAAATTGATTTTTCGATTTTGCTAATTGGATAATTAATTCATAATAATCTTGGAAAATCTTAAATAATATACTATCTATCTGTCTCCCTATATATAACACGTAAATATAGACAATTATATATATATATATATATATAGACGCACGCGCGCGCAAAGGCATACAAATATAGGAGAATACGACGCATCGGTAATATTTTTTAAAATTACTTACATAAGGAACAGATGTTAAAAAACGTATTTTAAGAAGAAAATAATATTTTAGGAGTTGTAATAAAATAAAAATTCTTATGTACATCCAATTTTTAACCAACGAATCTTAGGTACAACTCATAAAAGGATTTAACTCATTTTTTTTTATGAAAGATAAAATCTTTATATTTATAACTGTTCATGCAAAATCGTATTAAATGTTGATTTGCTAAGATGAATATTTTTAAAGATAGATTCATCAATAACTTTACCCATACTTTTTATAAGCACACACGCAGGTGTCGTTAAAATACATATGTTTGTCATTTAGCAATAATTTATCGCCAAAAAGTATATAAAAATTATGAGAGTACTTGAAAGTTCTATATAAAATGAAGTAAGGCTTGAAAATTAAGTTTTATGAATTTAATTTTATTTAAGTATTTTCTATTCATAATATTTTATAATCAAGATTTAATGGAAATTTTTAAGACATTGCACTAATAATATAATTATTCTATTGGACGTATAGACATTTCTTTCATGATATGTAAAACATTGACAAATTTTTAACAATTAAATCGATGTAAATCGAAATTCTATTCGTTACTAGAGATTATGCTTCAAATGAAAATATTGTCAAGAAGTAGCAGATTAGTTTTCCAAGCACGGGGTAGTATAAGTTAGTATATTTAAAAATCAGTATGTTGATTAACTCCTTTTATTTAAACAGAAAAAGGACGAAAACTAAAATTCACAGGAGAAATAACGCTTTTTTAGTTTTCTTATACATTGTAACTAACCATAATATAATTTTGAAGAAATATATATATATATATATATATATATATATATATATATAAATATATTAATATCATAATCAATTACAAAATCATACACATACATGACTGTTATTTCAATAGATATAAGATTAGAATTGTTATAGTAGTCATAAAAACTTTGTGTTCTCTGTTCCTAAGGAACCATTGTCTGATAATAAAATCATTAGAGCATTATGCTAATATAAAAGTATATTATCATTTAGATAGTACATCCTAATGAAATGGAATGGCTTTCGAAGAAAATTGAAAAATATATGATTACATTGGATAATGAAAAACAGCTTAGTCATTCAGAGAAGCATCTTTCGTATAAATGCCAAGAATGTCAAAGTGCAGCGCAAATTGTCCCTTCGCGTTTTAAAGGGAAAAGAGGACTTGGATAAAATGGTGTATATACGGAGTTGTATTGGTGGTATCGCGACTCGGGCTCCTTCCGACACCCTACGCGTGCAGTCGACTTTCACGCTTTTACGGCAGTTGGCTGTAAGTGACGTTTCCCCTCGACCTTCTTATTTTTGCGGTAGCGCGCCAGGCGAAATTGTTTAAGCGGAGAGATGAATTACGGTTTTGTCAGTCTCGACGATTGACCAACCTGTCAATCAATCGCTCGTCGAAAACAGTCACGGACTTTGTGACAGGACTCGGGCCGCGGTAGCATACATCGCTAAAATTCATGGGACGCGAGAGTCGAGAGTCAGGATGGCGATGTGAGGTGGCGCTTTCAATGTTCTGAAGATGGACATTGAGTTTCTTTTGGACGGGGTGCTGAAGACTCGCGTCCAACAAATGCTCTATTCGTCCCTGTATTACGATAAAATCTCACGTCTATGTCTTGGGCACGTTGTCAAGTCCGTTTGTCCACTTTTGGTCATTATTCATTAACGGCAAATGTCTGATCAAAAATTCTTATTGCTATAAGTTCTAAATGATCGCACTGCTTATTTTAGCGATATTCCTGCGATAGAAGCTCGATGTGCGGAGAACAAATTCATCGACGATGATGAATAGCTAACAGTTATGATCCGTATTATTGCAAGTATAAATGTATTTCTTTAGCATTGAATGAGAAGGTGCAATTTTTATTTGATTAGAACTGCCGAAGGATTGAATGATTGAAGGAGAAGTACTCGTCCGGTAATTTATGTGGAGTGAAGGCGGTGGAGAGTGATAGAATAACGATAATACAATATAATACAAACATCTAGCCATTGAGAGAATTGTTAAGAACTACTCGAGTTACGTGAGAGGTGAAAAAATTCATTATCGTACATCAATTTTCGGTTGTCTCATCGACTCATCGACTGTCTCGAACGATTCGTTCGTTACAGGAAAATCGAAAAACGGTCTGAATTGTAATAAGAGAAACTGTCTCGGCAAAACACCACGCACACCCACAGTGCATCGGAAATTGTCCTTTTGAAAGAAATTGTAAACTTTAGGCTAACACAACCCGAGTATAAAGCGTATGTACGAGTGTACCATTCCCCCGCCCCTTCGATATCATTCGCGTAATGACACGAAATTCGGCCGAGTCTTGGCAAGTTGGAAATATCCAGGGGAGTTGGCAGGTGTGCCCGGGTTGCAGATGGTTCATCAGGATCGCATCCCTCCGAAGGGGTTTTCGCGCGGATAATCGAGGAGTCGGAATATTTCTCTCTCGTTAAAGTGCGCGACGGCGCACCTGACGCAATCCCATCCACGCATTCCAGAAGAGCACGGAGGCAGCGTACGAGTGGGATCGACCTTTATTTTCATCTTCATCGTAGCGATGTACATGCGCTCCTAGTCTTATTTTCTCTTTCGGTTCATTTTACGACTGGCGCTGCGCTTTGTCTAACTCGTTGCCGCGTGCCCAAAGGCTTTTAAGCTTATTAAGGAAATCGAGGGGAGGATCGATTCGATTTTATCGCTGTCGCGTGATTGATGCACTCGACGCGCTTCGAATTCTACTCAACTGGAAAGAAATAGTCTTTTATATAGACAAATGATTATTAAAAATAAGAAAAAAATTCCTTCAATTTACAATTATCGTGAACGTTTTATTCATTCGATTAATTTAGATTCGCGTTCAATTGCGTTTATTAAAAGATCTCATTTACGTCCAAATAAATCATGACAATCGTTACTTAAAAGCCAATTGTGATAAGCAAGATTCCTACATTTATTGGAAATTCTCGTAATGACGAATAATACTCTTATCTATTCGAGTTTGTCAGGAATAGGGCCGATCGCAGACTGAAAAAGAATTTCCCTAGATTATCATTATGAGGCAACACGGTGACATATTACTTTTTTGTAAATATAAATTAGTACACGATATTTACGAGATATTAATTAAATAAAAATTTGTACAATCGCCATTTGAATTTGAATAATCTGCAGCTAACGAGGCTAAACAACAATAACGACAACAACAACGAAATTTAGTGTTTCAGGAATAACATTAATATTTTGGTGCAAAATATTAACTTAATATTTGTTTTCCTAACAATTAATGTAAAATTGACATTTTAGAGAAATAATATTTCCTACAAGAATAAAGTTGTTGTATTAAAATACATCGTGTAAAATTTCAATTTCATAGATTGGTAAGCTTTTGAAAAACATTTGACGTCAACTTCGATAACGCAGTTTTAAGCAACGCGTTTATAATTTTAAGCACTTTTTCTATATAAATAAAAAGCGTATTTTGAAACTTGGGTAAAATTATCTATTCCATACCCGTATAGCACACCTTCATCATCTTCACCAGGTGCTTCTAAAATATCAATTTATTGTTGCCAACAGAGTATTCTTTCCGCCCGGATCACGTTTTGCGCGCAATTGTTAGACGTATTTATCTCGGTTCTCAACGTATCCTATGGGCATTTGGACTGGAATTTATCTCCATATGGTATTAGGAATGGGCAACATTTCTTTTACGTTTGAATTTTAAAATTCGTTGAAATCACGATATTCCAGAGGTAGGTTATTAAATTGCCTCACTATGATCTCACTGAAAGCCGATTATTCAATTATTTGTTCTTAACAATTGAAACAACAGCAACAATAATGATAATTGCAAACTATAACAACAGCAACTACGTCAGCAACAACAATACCAATAATAATAATAAGAAATTAAATGATATGTAATGAAAATTATTTATTTAATTAATGGCTATTGTTATTTTTTGCCTTTTTATCATAATAATTGCTTAATTAGAAATAGACTTTTTAAATAACACTAGTTTTTAAATAAAAACAGCTGAAATATTCTTGATAAAAATTACTTATGAAAAGTAAAGAATAAAATATATTAATGAATTATTTTAAATGTCACGTGAAAATAGTTTTCGCCTCGTAATCAATCGTTCTTCATCGAAGAGACACACCTTTGCTGGTTTGCTGAATCGATCGTTTCAATTGAATCAGTTTAAAATTTAAGTCAAATGTACTTGAGATGTCAGTATTTATAAAAAAAAGTGAAAATAAAAAAGAAAAAATACTATAGTCGATTTTTTCGGTTTTCCAACGGGCTCTACTTCCATTTACAAATGTGAATATAATAAACATGTTTGTATAACCTTAAACGGATTTTTAATATTCGATGATTAATTAATATTACGATATATAAGTAGACGCACACACAATTTCTGTACTATAATGGAGCACACAAGTAAGTTAAAAAATGGATAAAGTTTGAAGTTGAAACACGATGGGTAAAGCTCGTGTCCTTGAGAAGAGTTCGTAGCGAATTGGGGTATTTTTTGAAAAGTCGCGGCTCCTGACATCGCACTAGATTTCAAAGTCCTCTCGAGCACTCGCCTAGGTCCTTTAATTGGAGCTTGTCCTCGAGCAGCAGGTGCTCTCTGCGCTTGCCTCATTCCCCCGTCGCGGCGCCCGCGTCTCCCTTTGAATCGCGAGCTCTGCCCGCAACACCTGACCGGGTCCGCCCTCCGGTTACTCCTCGCGGCGGCAAGCGAGAAAGATTAATAATACAAAAGTGAGAGAGAGAGAGAGAGAGAGAGAGAGAGAGAGAGAGAGCGAAAAGGGAGCTAAAAGCGGAGCGAGTGCCAAAGCGCGAGCCAAAGCCCCTTTAGTCACCTCTGCTACCCCTCCACCCCCATCACCTCACACACACGCACACATAGGCAAGCTATCACTCTCTCTCTCTCTCTCTCTCTCTCTCTCTCTCTCTATATATATATATATATATATATATATATATCTCTCTTTAGAGGCAGACTCTCTTCTGTTGCCAACAGTTAATCGATATAATACTTCGGTATAACATGCGGCCGCGGCAAAAGCGCTGGCAGCGGCTGCCGGAGAAAGACAGGAGAGAAATCCGGAATCGGGCTTTCATTCATCAAAAAGCTCGATCCCTCGCGGCGCTCGGCCTCCGGCATCCGCTTTGTTTTCGACGGGGCCACCTCCTTCTGCCCCTTTATTCACCGATCGCCGCTACCGCGATTGGCTTTTCACCGCCATCCCCCCCCCCCTTCCGTCCCGTTCCCTCCCGCCCCCCCGCCACACCGCCAACGTCGCCATTCGCCTGTCGTAGCACTTTTTATGACCTTCTTCTAGTAAATGCGCCGCTCTTTCGGTGCCCTCTCATCCCTGTTGGATTGTCGGAGCGATCGACGACAGAGCTCGCGATCTCCCTCTTCTAAACGTTCATTCGCGATACTCGAGCTGTCGGACGCGACCGATATATCCCACTGCTTTCTCGCTTGATTGATATTGTCGATGGTGCCAAAAAGAACGAACGACGCTTGCACACCCAATAAAATCCTTACTTACCAATTCTCTTCTCCAAACCACCAACCATTATCGATCAATGCGATATTAGGTCTCTTAATTTCACAGAAACCAATTGATATTGCGACGATATTTTTGGCATTGGCGCATTAATCCCTCATAATGGGTTGGATTGAAATAAAATGAAGGAGATTAGGCTATAGGCCGTTACTCCTTATTCATCATCGCCGTTTTATTTGCCAAGGTTTGCTGCATTTTTTTTTTAATCGTCCGTTGAATTTTAAATGAAAATTTACATTCACTTTTGAAGCATCGTCAAAAAACCTTTAATTACCCGATCATTATTTACGCGAATGTCGAGTTTTATTAAACGCTGTGAAATTATAGCCGACATAGTGGCTACGTTTATAACGGGACAAACCCTTGATATAAGAAAGCGCCTCCTTAAAACCTATCGCCATCTGTGATCAACGAGCTTAATTTATTATTTTTTTTTTACATTTTTTACTACATTTTTTTTTTAAACATCGCATTAAATTGAAAACATTCCCTGGCATCTAGGCCGTATGGAAATTTGAATGAAATATGTTTCAAAACAGACGGATATCAATTTCCAAGATTATACTGCCTCCGCGGTAATTGATAAAAGTTATGGTAGATTTGATAAATGAAGCCGAGTAATCCAAACTATCGATTAAATTCGCAAACTTCGTGTTTGTAAATACTTGGCGTTACTAAAAAACAACGAAACAAAATAAAACAAAAATGAAACGCTTGGGCTCGCTCTTATCGGTATACTCATCAATTTATGGAATTCTTTATTCCTAACTCAGGCTCGCGCGGACATGGCGTAGACATCCTATATCATGAGACAGACAGACAGACAGACAGATACAGAGAGAGAGAGAGAGAGAGAGAGAGAGAGAGAGAGAGAGAGAACGATATCGTATACTTTTGATCTTTACTCACTCTCGCATTGATTGTCATTCTCATTAAAGTGGATGTCAGTCAATGAATTCAAAGGTAAAAATATAACTAGTAATTAGGAGCCGAGAAGAGAGCCGCGTCGATATTTTTGTAATTAAAGCGTTAGGCCGGCGGCGGTAGCGGCGGCGTTGTCCTACGTGGCGAAACGCTAGAGATGAAGAAAACCTCGTTAATCCGACGAGTACGAGGCAGCTTTATCCCTTTCCACTGGCTCTCCATTGCCCTTCGCTCTTTGCTTTCTGTTGAGAGTTGTAGGTGCTGCCAGCCGCACTTCATCCCAACCAAGAGCGAGAGGACAGCGCGCACTGAAACTAATTATATCGGCGAAAATCGCGTGCGAAGGGATACAGCTGAAGGACCCCGCGCGCCCCCGCTGAGACCGCCAAGATTCACGAAGCCCTCCCTCCTCCCCCAATCCCCTCCGGGTTTGGGTCTGTTTTTCCTTCCGTTCTCACCTCCGACCGCCCACCTTGTCGTGCCACTCCATCGCGGACGCGTTTCTCCGCGCAGCTCGCGCGAGAGATTTGCCGACCACTGCGGAGTCGCAATTTCCAGTGATCGCCCATTGATCGCACGTGCGATGCTAGCGAGTCGTGCAAAATTCCCATCTGGTCCCGAGTTCGGGCTTTTACGCTCAGCCGATAATAAGGATAGGGGAATGGGAAGGTGGGAGGAAAAATTTGCTGATGCCGCGCTGGCGTCGTGGACCATTTCGGCCCCGACTGGACATTTCCCGCGTGCTACCTTAAACTCGAATATCGACGTAAATATTTGACGAGCTAATGAACCGTTGGCGCAGCTTCTCGAATATTTTGACGCATCGTTGTCTCTCTCTCTCTCTCTCTCTCTCTCTCTCTTTCTCTCTCTCTCTCTCTCTCTCTCTCTGTGCAACCAAAAAAATTTTATTATTATTCGAGGAGCGCCGAGATGTTTGCGACTGCGGCTCACGACGTTCCATCCACTGCCTGCTTTTTCGTCCGAAGTAATTGTAAAATTTATTCTACAGGCCTCGCTCGCCTCATTCTTTTATCTAATAATGGCTTAATTATAATATTACGCACAGTTAAGTAAATATAATATCGTTTTATCAAAGGAAAAGTATGGAGTGGAATAAACTTTGTACAGCTTTAGCTAATTAAATTTTCCTTTCGAATTTATAATTATATTATAATATATTGTGCATTTGGCGAAAATGAGGGAGAGAGGTACTTTCGTAACTATCAATTATAGTCTTGATGGTAAAAACTAAAGTTGTCAATGTAAAAAGTCCAAATTTGCGCTATCGTGGCGCTTTGTAGGATAACAAAATATCTGTCAGGCGAATTCAAATCCGTATTCCGAGAGTAAATTAAATACAATTTAACCGTCTCCTGAGCTTTTTTTATAAAAGCGACACGTTCGCGAATACCTAATATCCTAATTTTCGGTTATAGCGAGTGGTAGGCTACGGTCGACCTACGAATCCAAGATAAAAAGCACATTTGAGTAGCTCAGCTCGTTAAAAGCTAGAGTCCGCGTAGCTCAGGGCCACGCTGGTACTTACGAAATCTCGTGCGCCTAAAAAACCAGAGAGTACTCTTTCACCCTCCCGCCGCCCATCCCTTTAATTCCACCCTCGTCCCGCCAATAGCGCGATCCCGTGGCACCCGTCCCCGTCTTGTTTGCTCAATGTCTCTTTCGACTGCCCTTTCCCCATTTGGTGCGGACTCCCGCGGGAGGAACTCGCCCCCGAGGCCCGTCGGGTAGCGCAGCACAGCACTCGCGGACTTTTGCCTCATCAGCGTACAGGCTCGGTTGGGATTCTCGAGAGCCCGAGGGCCGTAACTACGATCTGTTTATTTTCCGAGCTCCGCGGTACGAGCTCGCTGGGATTAAGCGGCCGGGCGCGCTCGTTGCTATTAACATTGCCGTTTCGCCTGATGGATCCGCGAGCCGGTGACTCGATTTTATTCGAGAACTAACGCGCGCCCAACTCCCGTTCTAAAAGCAAATAATTACGGCCGATACTTTAATACGATGCGTCAACTCCAGTCTCCACCTCTCCCCGCTCACAGCCCCGTTAAAGAGTGCAATTACGGAAACTGTTATTGTCTTCGAACTTTCGCGAGCAAGTACCTCTCGCGGTGGTCCATAAAATGCGCGCGAGTGTCGGAATAAAAGCGCGCGAGCGTTCGAGCGGGACATCGGAATAGTACTATAAGAGATTAATAACAGTAACGTAGCGTCAACGGTAGCGGCGATTATATCAACGACAACGACAACAAAAACTATGGGGCATTATCCCCGACTATGTCGACGGAATAACGTGAAAAATCATTATTTACAAAGGTGGCTCGAAGTGTAACAACAGCTGAACTCTCGAGCTCGACGCTGCCCCGAAAACACCGGATAAGGAACAATAAGAGAGCGCGGGGCGGCGGGGCGGGGGGGGGGAGAAAGTTAGCGAGACGTTTGAAAGCCGGAGGCGCGCGAGATAGATGATGAACAATCGATGTAGACTCACCTCGTGGTCGGGAGTACAGCTCGGGCTCATATCCTGGATAACGTAAGCACTGCGCGAGCAGTTGGGACGAACACACGGGCCACGAGGGCTGGACGGACGATGCTGAGGCTCGCGCGAACGCCGGCGCCCGACTGAGCCGCTCCGCTCGTTCCCCACGAGATCCCGCG
>NW_011948413.1:5506789-5514177 GCF_000503995.2 Ceratosolen solmsi marchali
GTTGGTGGGGGGGGTGGGGGGGGGGGGTCGGAGGACGGCGGGAAGTAGCGGAGGAACGAGGGGCTGATGGCTGTGTGGTGGGGACTGTAGCGGGGGAGGCAAGCACACCGACACCCCCGCTTTGCTTTAAGCGCCGAGGCTGTCTCGCCACTTCCTACCGAGTGGGCATCATCGTCACTGATTTCTCAACGCTTATCAATGTAGCCGCTCCCGTGACCTTTTCAATTTCTTTAAAATGCCCGCTGTCACTTCCGTCCGCACTGCTGTCGACGAAAGTACATTGCTCCGAATGACTGAGAACGCCACTGGCTTATTGCACCTGTTGTAGCAAGACGCTTCTCTCCCCTCTCCCCTACAATTTTAATGCTCTATTTAGCGTCTTCATTTTCTTCTCATCCAAATGTTTCGTTCGAATCAATATATCGTGGGGGCATTCATGGCTGACATTCGATGGGCCACTATATCAACTGACATTATCTCGAAATTTATAGAGAAATACAATTTCACGGGCATATCAGGCGGTAGCTTTCCATTCGTTGTGTCCTCATGGTCATTTAAGCCCAAAAGAATAGCCTAGAGCGCGTCGCCGTTAGACTCGATACTTATTCTCGGCACTTATACACCATAATGGACCGTAGTTACGAAGAGACATCCTGCATTATAGTGCTGGAAAGAATGTATTGGACGTGCAGTAATACTAAAGCTACGATATAAATCTGTAATATTTATATTACGTTCATTCCCATGTAAACTGATATACTAAACAATTTTTAAAAATGCATATTCAATGGCATGGATGCTCAGTTTTGGTAATGCGGAGAAATTGCTAGGTCAATGTAATTAACTGTTATCCAATTAATCGAAATAATTATCAGATTTGCTTCTTGTTAATCAAACTCAATTTCGTTATGATGAATTACATCATTTTGTAAAATTTGACTTTTTAAATACTTTTCTTACAAAGTAATGCGATATATTTTGATCGATAGGCAAAACTTTATTTGCTCAAATATCGATGGGAAATTGTTAGATAGATTATCATCAGTTATCCTCGGTATGTTATTAATTTTATATTTTCATAGTTTTTATAATATTTTGTTAAATTTTCAAGAAAATTTTGCGGTAAGATAGTATTAGTTGCAATTAATACGGTACATTCATTCGCAGCAGTTACGGTGTGTAATAAATGAAATTTTAAATAAATATCACAATTTCACGTAATTTTTAATGAAAATTTTAGCCTAAACTTTTATAGGGATTAAATTGTTAAGAATAATTGCAATATATGTTTATATAGATTATATAGAGACAATATATAGATTATGCAGTCTATGGTGGCCGAATATTTAGGTATTTTTGTAAGTTAAAAAAATTTATTTTATACTACAATATTTTGTTTGTAGACAATATACATACATTTATAAAAAAGAGTCTACTGAAAATTTCATAATTCATATTTTTATTTTTTATAGCATTAGTTTTTTATAGCGTGTATCAAGCAAAAGGAAGATATTAAATTCTACGTTATTTATAAATTATTAACATAGAATGGCAATATTTTAAGCGAACCAACGTGTCTTGAGACAATTGAGATTATTAACAAAATATCTAATTATACGAATCTATAGCTGACGGTATACGCGAATTATAAAATTCTTTCGTGATGCTTTTTAACTTCTCATAATTATCTTTATTCTAAAATTTATGGGACAATTTTAATTAATCGAATGACAACGAAGTAACTTAAATGCTCGAAACAGTGCATCAATTTTAAGTTCAATCTTCAGTTAAAATAGAGCACTCGAGTTTAATTCAATCAAACTGAAATTTTTCACCTATAAAATATTTGCCTATTATAAAACAAATCCATCATAAATTAATCTAAAAAATTTATTTTATTTCAATCTATTGACCTTTCATAAACAGGCGACTAGAATGAAATTATTGTAATCGAATTTTTAACTTAAAATCGAATTGTATACACGCTTAACTAATCCCACGCAAATTGATTATTCAAACGAAATTTTATGAAAGAAAAAATGGGGGGGAAAAAGGGAAAAGAAAAATGATTTCGTATCCAGTTCGCAAAATTATTACTAATCGTGGAAGAAATTGACAGTTTACAGATGTCGATACAAATAACTATAAAGAATCCTTTAGGCCTATTACGACGAATAGAGCTGAGTTATTTATTGCAAGACATAGTGATCGAGGCAGAAGCCGATCCGTCGAACCACTAATTTCTGTAGCTGACAATGTTTCAAATTCCCAAGCCGTAATAATCATTGTGCTTTAATTTTATCCACCAAATCCCCAGTCCTTTCTCCCAGGCATTTCCATATTAACGAACAAATTAATTTCTAGCAGTCAATCGTCTAGTATTCGCTTGGCAGTGCGGTAAATTCAATTCTCTCGCGTCGGAATACGAAAGGATAAAAAAATAACAATCTACAAAAAGAAAGCCACCCCAACCCCCCCAACCCCTCCCCCCGCCATTACCATAACTATTGTATATCCAGCTACTTCGATTTTACGTTTAACACGTCGAATTAATACAAAGCAGCGCGGCGAAGAGCCAACGGGATGAGATCAGGGATTCGGCTGTGGTAGTATGGTGGTTGTGGCGGTTCGGGAGGGGGAGGACCGCGTCAGCGGCAAAAAGGAAGGGGCCGCGAGCGCGGATAAGCGAACAATAAGAATTTGATTTGCGTATGTCTGCGCGCTGACAGGAGGAGGAAGATACTTGGCCGGGAATTTATTCGAGGAAACGTGAAGGTTCGGTCATTCGATTCCGCCGAGTGCTAAGTGGGTAAATTGGAGGGCGGCAGGAGGTGCATGGAAAACTCGAGGCGAGAGGCGCGGCGAACCTATTCGCAAATATCGTATAAACAGGGCCGTACGTGCTCCTGACGCGCCGATATATATATTCGCCGGGGAAGAAAAGCTCTGTTCCTGAAGCTGAGGAATAGCTCCGGCGCTTGCACGTTCGCACGCCACCACGTATTTTCGCTGCTTTTAACTCTCTCTCTCTCTCTCTCTCTCTCTCTCTCTCTCTCTCTCTCTCTCTCTCTCTTCTCCGCTCTCTATTTCTCATTCTCTCCTCGCTTTCAACCCCCGCGCGACGCTTATACCTATCTATCTATATCTTGCTTTTCGGACTGATTTCTCGGCTCAAATTAATTTCAATCGAACCTCCTACCGTTAATAAACGTTTCGATAATGCAACGCCCTTGGTAATTTTAGTTTTGTTGCTTTTGTCATTATTTTTCAAAATCATATCCTTTGCGCGAGTTGAACAACATCGTCAACTTTCAAGGATAATTGTTCGAAATCGCATAGGTGATCCGTTGCTTTCCTGGCTCGTCCTTCAATTCTCGTCCTGCAACAATCCACTGCGACAGAGCGTACTTCAAGCGCAATCTTAAAAGACGATTGTTTTCAAGCTGATTGTCCTATAAATCTAAAAATGATTGACGGGACAATTAATATTTATAAGGCGCCATTGTATATTCGATAACTACAACTGTAGATATTAACAATTGCAATAACATAATCGATTGCTAATATATTGAAAGGATGAATGGATTATTCTGAAAAATGCAATATACCTATCCCGCTGTCCCTCATTATTAAAAATAGCAATTATTCTTCTAAAGATTGTTCAACTCGTTTTAAAATAACGATTCCCCGTCTTGCGCTTATTGTTAATTATGCACAAATACAAGTACATCTGATCTTAAAGAAATAATTAATTTACATACTTAAAATATATTAATGATAAAAACAAGTTTGTTTTTTTTCTTTACCCCAAGCCTTTCGTGATTTACAATAGCAATATCCAATAGATAAATAATGCTGCAAATAACTTTACCAGCTTCAATTTCATTTTATAATTTTGCCAATCTTACCTATTCGCTTGATTTTTAATCGACAAAAAAAATAATGCTGCATCATAAATATCCTAATCATAATATTAGGAAGCAAACAATCGTTTGCACATGGAGTAATTTCGATTTTGAATAGACATTTCGAACTTTTAATAAACCACGTTTAATGTGTAAGAGCCGAGCGATGGGGTAAGCAGACACTATTTCAAAATACTAAAATAAATTTTTTAAATATAACTTTCAAGCGTTTTTTGTGCTTTGTCTCTGCCTGGTTTCGCAAAGTGAAGTGCATTTCGGCTTTGAGCCTCTCACGTGCTTCAACACGCGTGACTTGCGATTTTCCCGGACGTTATCGCGTCGCACCATTCGAGACTCGAAAATCTCGATTGATTCCAGACTTTGTCATCCACAAATATTGCCCGACTCTTTTGTCGCCTCGAAAATTGCCTTGTAAGTTACGTAAATCAATAAGTACATTGGCATGAAATTTCATACGAACTTTTAATTTTTACTCCAATATTTAATACGCCGCTTAACACTGATTAAGATTTATAATTTTCATGCATACATAATAAAAGCATAGAATACATTTTCATTTTATTTTATACTATTACATATTTTTCATTTAATTTTTTTTTTTCTTCTTTCTTTTATTCTTCTATACAATACATACCAATTAAATGGATAATTTTTCTCGCGTTTATAGCAAATTATATAAGTCTTTTCATTTAAATTAATAATAATAATTAGAGAGATTTTTAGATTTACGCAATCAGTATTTGGTAGTTAGGTAAACCTGTCTAATATTATTATTAGGAATGAACAAAATTTTAGTCAGAATTTTATTTAACTTTCCGACCTGAGTCAACATTGTCTGATATTTTGGAAGAACATAAAGTGGAAAAATAATTAATGGAATCTTGCATTTTTTCTATCCAATTAAATGTAAATACTAAACCTATTGATTATACATGTGTGCGTATTTTGATGTATGTGTGCAAACACTGTAGCCACTCTCTATAATTATTTTGAATATATTTTGAAACATATGATTTATATTATAATATCTTACAGTCAAATGACACATTATATTTTAAAAAATCTTTAATTACTCAACAAGTATCATAACAAAAATTTAATATCGTATAAAATACCAATTTACGTAATATTATTATTGTAAACAAAAAAAAAAAAAAAAACCAAAAAAAAAAAATCATAACCATATTAGGGAAATGTGTAGAGCGGTTAAATTATAAAACGGCGTTAGCCTTGTTTTTTAAAATGACTGTAGTCTGTCCTCGTTGTTACAGCAACTACTATTTGAAATAACTGCACAACATATGTATCTCATAAATTATCTGCATTACTCATAACTGATTTATTTTTGACAATTGAAAGAGTTAAACGTAGACCATCGTATGGTTTTTATTTATACAACTTTAGATTAGATCTGCGATATTTCATGTCATTAATATATAACATTTACCACTATTAGTACAGCTGCGCCTAAATGTTAAACCAATCATTGGTATTGATATTAGTATTTTATATTAGTAAGATTAAAAATTTCCTTATCAAATATGGCAAACATTCCCCCCCCCCCCGTCTGTTTATTATATAATTGATTGTCTGTTTAAAATTTTAATGCAAATAGTACGATTAAAGTATGTTTAAACAATATTGCTTTAAAAATAAAGTATAATTGAATTTCGAGCTTTTTGGTAAAATACATAAAGAAGAGTATATTTCAAGAAGAAGAGATTGAATCATTGTAAATGCAATCTTAATTCTTAATAATTACAAATATTTTTTCATTTCCAAGCATTTGGGCTGTTATTACAAAATATCGATAGTTAAAATTATTTTTATAATAATCAATAAGTAATAAGGTATATTTAACTTGATAAAATCATTAAAACAATTAAAAATTATTATTTGCACTCTATTTATAGAGTAATAATAATAACTCATAAGATTTGTTATCGTCTAAAGATTCGTGTAAAAATTAATTTTAAAACTCATTTAATTCTACTGAAAATTTACTGTAAACTACATTTTTCTAATATTATTTATCAATTATTTTGTAATTATATCAAAATACCGTCTGTGGATTTTAATAAATAATCTATTTTGACATGAAAACTGTGTTTACTATTAATTTTGTATAAAAGCCGTGAACAATGTTGTTGCAATGCTGCTGAAATTGCAGAAAAGTATGGAAAATTATCCTGAAATGTGTTGTTTCGTTTGAATGCTTCGTTCCACCACTTGACTTTACACAAACAAATATAAATTTACCAATTAGTAATTACGAAACGTTACGTATTATATTTACAATGTCTAATTACTAATTATAACTTCGAAAAGTCAGAAGTAATTATTTTTAATTACAAGACTATATTGTGAGAGCCGATATCATAGATATCATTACCGTCTGCATTATTCCCTGTTTATCAAACACAATTAATACTCGATTGTAATTAAAAAAATTGTAAAGACTAATACTGTACCGCCGAGCTTGATCTTCCATATAATATAGACTAAATATCTAAATCTGCTAAACTTGCTTCATATACTACCACATCTATTAAGTACAATTTGCCTTGCCGGGAAGTTACACGCACACACAAACACGTACGTATGCATGAGCATATACACAAATACACAAATTTATATACGTAACAGTCATTTATATAGTCACTCTATTGGCTATTAATCAGTTATCAATGTTTCACCTTATAGATTATTATTTTATGTCACTTAAAAATATAGCCATTAAAATGTATAATTCATTCGCTTTTATGAAATCCATTTATACACGAGGACGAATCTAGCAGGCGCCAATACGTAAATTACGATAAAAAAGATCGTCGCTGTAAAACAGGAGTAGTAACAATTGGCACGGAGCATAACCCGTAACGAAATGCTCATTATTCCAACAAAGCGGCGAGCCTCGAATTAATTCGAGCGCCCATACAAGCGACCGCGTAAAGGGCCGCGATTAAACAGGAATCGTCGCGTCCGTTCTAATTTACGTTCGCAATCCACGCGTGGAATGCATTTAAAAGGCTGCGCCGGCACTCGGCATGGGCCAACAATGCACCCAGGCTTTTTCGCCCGTCCAGGGCGCGCATCCTGATTGTCTCGCGAAGAAAATTACACGCGCGGCCCTCGCAGATAAGTCGTAAATTACAAGCGGCGCTCGGCATAATCGACTACCGGGCCAACGCTGCCATTGACGCCCCACGTTCACCCGCTGTCTTTGTCCGTGTCTACTTTTGTCCCAGTGGAGGCCTTTGTCCCCGCTGTCACTTGGAGCGACGCCGGAATTCCGATGGGCACGCGACGCTTTTCCACTCCACGTTACTCCACGTCGCTCCACGTGCTCGCTTTCCTCTTTTCCTCGCCTCCTCGGCCATTTATTGTTACAGGCCCTCTTTATCGCACCCGCCTAACCATATCCCTCGCACTCGCGTCCGCACTCCCACTCCCACTCCCACT
>NW_011948413.1:5514194-5599199 GCF_000503995.2 Ceratosolen solmsi marchali
TTGAATTTCCCTACATTTTTGTTCGGACTCGGCCTGCTGCTATTACACCAACATGTTGGGATCTATTTCGCCCGCCCTTTAGCTTATTCGGACGAGGCTAATGAATTATCGAAACTTTTTCTCGATATATCGAACAACATTTTTTAGTTAATTGTTTTGCCTGCTGGATAGTTTGAAATTTTTATGGCCAGCATTGGCACTTTCTAATTATAGGCAAAGTTTTTGGGGAACGGGGTATGTAGGGGAACGGCGGGGAGGGGGAAGAAAGCCATGCAGTAATACGCGACGATGATGCACGATCGTCGTAATCTTAGTTTAACTAATTCGGATAAACGAAATTTATTACATTAAATATCATAAATATTATAAATTACGCTACATCAAATGATAAATTACATTAAAGCTCTAACGATATTTCGAAATTTTATATTTTAGAATTTTTTCATAACAACGTTATAATTTCGATTTTTGTGATTTTTGTTAATAGGCCTTTAAACAATAGTTACTCGCCATTTTATTTTATCGTTTCTACTCATAGCCTCATTTTCTTTATATTTGTGCCTATTTTATTTATATTTATTTCATTCTAATTTCATATTGCATAATTTAACATAATATTTACCATGTTAACTTCCATAACTTTTTATGCAGAAATTCTATATTTTTTACGATTTTTCATTAACTAGCAGAACTCACTTATATTTTAGAAGGTACGTGTAATTTGAAATTGAAAAATTAAATTGTCGTTACTCAAAGCTTTCCATTTACAAGATTATATTTTATTGATTTCTGCAATTTATTCGAAAGTGTAGAAGATATAAGTCTTAATTCAAAATTATAAGTGTATTTTCATATATATTTAAAATTCATATGATGAATAAGTTTATTGGAAGCCATTGAGTATCTTCTCAAGTTGATGGCAAAGTCAATTGTCGAATATGTAATATTTGTATGTTCGTTACTCCTTGTGTGACTAATCGTGAAGTCCTTAAGGTGCTCGTACCCAATAACAGGAGGTAACGAGAGGATTTGTGCACATATGCGGCTATCGAATTTTCTTGTGCAAAGAGATGAATTACATATAGATTTTTCAAAAGTAAAACGAGAAAAATAAACGTTTCATTAGTCTTCGTTATTTTACTAAAATATTATCAGAGATATCAAGACTAGACTTTAGATTAACAAAATAATTGAATAATCGTGCTTGTGAATGGAAAATTCCGACATTATAAAAAATTCCTTGCTAGTTATTATTGAGCTTATTATCTTGAATTATTATAATTAAATTGATTTGTTAAGATAATATCTTAAGAGAAATATTGAAAATACTTGTACTAAGAAATTATTAATTCGACAGGCTACCGATTATAGTGGAGATTTTAATAATTTTTTTATTTTTTATCTGTATTTTGCAAGTAAATATTAAGAAAATATTAACGTCATCAACGTACATTCTTTTATTAATTCCTGATAATTTATTCCACCCTGACCGACAAATATAAAACACGCCGAATTACAAAACTATATATGATAAATAGTAATAGTGTGAAGAACAAGTGAGTGAGTAAGAGAGAGAGAGAGAGAGAAAGAGAGAGAAAGTGATGAATAAACAGTTCTAATTGTAACAATGAGAAACCTTACGAATCGTTGAAAGCAGTCGGCTATTAAAATTAAGACTAGAAAAATCGAGGAGCCAACGAAAGGATCCTAAAATGGAAGAAAAAAAAATATACAAAAAAAGAATTCATTCGAGAGCGAAAAAGACACGACATCTAGGTAGGTACCTGTAACCTCTCGGAGTAAGCCATCTCCGATGGCAGAAGTTGCAAGGATCGTCCCAAGGATCCATGACATTATTATGCTGTTTTCCTGTAAATATTTCACTAAGTTGTTGCTGTTGATTGTATCCGGATCGAAGCACCTGTTCGTTAATAGGTTTTACCTACCTATGAAATCTGCTACATGACTAAGCAAAATCACTTGTACCGCCCCCCCCCGCTCGCGCTGTACGTATTTCTCTTTTTCTCTCCAAAATAAAAACTATTAGTATTTTGCTCCGTATAACAAGATTTTAGTGTATTGGAATAATTTCAAATTACAGTAGTCATAAATTTGCCTAAATAGGCTTAATTTTATGTTAACTAAAATAAATTAAAACGAATGTATTTATAAAAAGTTAGATAGGATTAAGCGAACAAGGAATTCACTCTGAATGTCACTGAGTCTGATATATTAAAATTATTTACATACATTTATTAACTTGTCCATTAATCAGAAAGTTTAAAATATTAACCCGATAATTAAAATAATGTATTATGACGGGGCCAATTCAATGGACATAACTAAATTATAATTATACAAATCCTGTAAATTTGTTGGAAAAATATAGCGGACATAACGTTGTGTTTCAATCGGTAATCATTATGAATGAAACGACTAAAAGTATGCAGGTTACATCATATTTTTTTAATGAAAGCTTACGATATTTCTAGATAAAATCAAGAGACCAAACTCTTAAGATTTAAATACAAGACGATTGTATTACAAATTGTTTAAATTGAAATAATAATAGCAACAATTAAGTAGCAAGTGGCAATGATTTATAATAGTGATACTATTATATAATAATAATTTATCTCATGATTCAGATAGCCATAAAGCAACCATGTAATATATAGAGTAAAGATAGATACGGCCATTAGATGATTAGAAAAGAGCGAGATCGAAGAATTAATTAAGCGATAACTGCACTGCAACGTTCATTCATCTATCAACAGATCGATTGAAAATCTCTTTCATATAATTAAGCTTCTATGCGATTAATCATGTAACGAGTAGTAAAAGCAATTCATTACATATTCGATGCCTTTTAAAAAGCTCCCATGCATATTTCCATTTAGTAGTTAATATCCGATTTTAAAATGCTTGATAAATTAAGAAAATTCTGTTACAATTGCATAATAAATTGAACATGTTATTAGATTTATCGTAAATATTTATATTATGTCGAAATTTTAGAAAAAATTAAAAAAAAGTAGTATTACTGCTTTGATAAATGAATTGAAAGTCGCGCACGAGTAATAATAAATAAATTTCATTTCATTCGCTTGGATAGTAAACATATTATACATAACTAACTAAACCTGAAAATAATTCAAAGTATATGTACAATTAATATACACTGGAATTACAATATCATATATTACTAATAATTTTATGTAAAAATAATAAAAAGTATAGAAATAGTTTGAAAATGTATAAATAGTATACAAAAAATAATAATAATAATAATAAAACAAAAATAAAAATAAATATAAAAAGAGAGAAAGAAAGAAAGAAAGAAAAAATGTTAAGGAACTCTCCTAAGCAGGATTTGAAGTTATACTTTCATCTGGAAATATTTCAACAGTTTTTGCATTATAATTCAGAATTATATTTTCTACCACAATTTTACATAATAATTCAATGTAAATAAAAGCAAATAAAAGCTGTCTTAAAATTATTCCAGACCGCGGCAAATATTCCCGTAGGCTCGAAATTATTTAATCTTGTTAGCGTTAATGTAGTATGTAATAGTCAAGATATGCTTTCTCTTGATCCAGTAAATCAAGTCGTGCACGCTTGAACTTTCCCATGTGCTTATCTCTTGTCAACTGCCACAAACGCACACGGCAATACGTGCATAAATACGATGGAAATACTTTTCTTTTACAAGATACATTCAAATGCCACGAGACTGCAAATTCGAAGCAAATACAAAAGCTTGCTTATCATTATCATTATTATCATTGTTATCACTGTTATCATTGTTATTACTATTGTTGTTGTTGCTACTGCTGCTGCTGTTGTTATCATATTGTATCGTATTATCGGCAGATTCGTTTGAGAAGAAAAGTGCATTTATTTTATAAAGAATCATAAATTATGATTGATAAATAGAATTGGAGAAGAGAAAATAACTTTCTGCAGAAGCGACCAATCAACATAAGTGAGGACTATAAAATAAAGTTTATAATTCCAGGATCGTAAAGTCCCTCTGCAAAGCCGGCAGTTCCTTAGCAACGCAACTACTGACATTGAAAAATAGCCATTTCAAATCCCCGGACGTCAATACCTGCTTTATCTGTACAGCTTCAATTGGGATTTAGCCGAGGCTCCTCCCCCAACGAAAAAGACACTTGTGCCCGTGGCCGTGGGATTAGCGCCTCGTCCGGTTAACGGGATACCATCGGGCTCGGTACACTTTCGCACGCTATCGGGAAAAGTCTCGGCCCCCGATAAGGAATTTTCACTGGTCGTTCGGCATTCTCACGAGCCAAGGGTCACACGGGTCGCGCTGCTCGTCGCACTGCGCCTATCGCTCGGCGGCACTTGGCGCCGCTCCCGGACGCGCACTATCCCGGCAAGCCGTGACGCAGGTGCAGCAGGTGCACCAGCACTCGGCCCGTGGAGGGGAATCCCCGCCAGAGCGACGGCCCAGAAATGCGGAAGCGCCTCGGGCTCTTCCTGCCTGGCGATTCGCGGCTCCCCGCCCAGCAATCTCACTCCTTCTGACCGATGACTTGGTACGTCGCCCCATGAGTTCTTCGTTCGGGGCTGCTCCGACTGCCGACACTATGCACGTCCGATTGATTGTTCATTCGTATGCCTGGATTCACGAATGGGAGCCTTCTAGGATTCGCTCCCGATAAGCTTCTTTAAAAGGATGTGCCGTTTTATTGACCAAGTCCAATACTCCTTACGTAACTTAAATATTTATCCGTTTAATATCTCGCTGGGGATATGTATGTTTTCGTAGAATGTACAAGGCAAAATCCGGTACAGTTATTTTCGAAACTTTAGATGGCAAGATTTGACGAACTGAATGGTAAACGAAAAAACAACGAGGATTTATATCGATTATGCGGTTTTATATAAATTCAACAATAAAGACATTTTGATTTTCATAACGTCAGAAACGTCGATTAAAAGTTTTCTAAAAATATCTTAGGCTGACTCGACATATAACTTTATTAATATAATATTCGTTTTAATATTCAATACATTTTATTCTTTATTCATATGAAAAACTATCATATTTCGCGAGATTATCTTTTGAAACTATTAATAATTAACTGTACATTTTCTTGCAATTTATTTACAATTTATAACGAGTGTTATAAAAGGAAAAAATTTACATGCCTCATGCATGTGTGCGCATACAGGCACATAAAATCTATTTTTCTTTTTAATAACTTTTATTTATCAAAGTGTCGTATCTATCTGATATTATTGTACAAATTATCTGATATATGATTCTAAAGAGTGCGCTCGTAGTAAAAAATATAAAGTGACATATATAAGTGCAATTCATGCTCACGTATTTTGTACAATTTTTGCAAATAATATACCTATACTCATTGTATAAAAAGTTTGAAGTACGATGCTTGAACAAAATGACGTTGAAATAAATTGAAGTATATTATTTTTTAATACTTATTTTCTTTTAGTTCTTTCGAATTCACTTCGTATTGTCATATGTTAACGATACATTAATTAAAAATCGAAGATTTTCAATTGACTTTTTATTTATTTAGCGGATATTTTATTAAGTGACAGCCATATGTGTGTGTGTGTGTGTGTGTGTGTCGTTTTTGATTATTAAATACTTATTTGAAATCTTTTTTTTTTTCACAAAAGAAAAATAAATTCAATGTTCAAAATGAAATGTACACTTTTCATATACGTTCTTTGGAAGAGCTTAAAAAAACATAATTAAAAAATTTACTACCACTATGAACTTATTGCGTATTAAATTTATTTAAGATTTTTTTTACATACAGTATTTTGATAATATAATAATAGCAAATTTAGTAATATTAATTAGAGTAATAAAGTTATTTCTTATCACTTTATCAATATGAGCATCATAAACAGAAAGTATTATGTATTATGCAATAATATATGTTCTAAAGAGAGCATAAATTTTATATTATAATACGACAGACATTTTAGCTTTCGCGTTGTTTTTTCTTTAATATGCCCTCTCTTTTCATTCTTCTTCTTCTTTTTTTATTATTATTATTATTATTATTATTATTATTGTTATTATTATTATTATTATATATATAAAGTGCCTGACAACAAATGACGCTCGTCAGTAACTCATTGTGATGAGTTCTTGATTTCATGAACGAGATTACAACGATCCCAATTCGCGATACGCACTCGTTAATCACTCGTTAACCATCTCTTTCTCTATCTCTCTATCATTCCTACATTCAGAAGTTTATACATTTGAATGTACCTATATAACGTTCGTTCTCACTCTATTTTACATTAAATATCCCATTAAATTGAACCAAAGTTTTAATACTAATGAACATAGCAATGAAAAAATATTCACTTTCTACTCAATTATATCTAAAATTAAATAGCAAAACAACTTTTAGCAGAAAAATGGTTAACTTAAATTCCAAATACAATGCCTTTAAGCCTCGCAAATTTATATATTCGTTTATTTCAAAATTTACATCGTACCTGTCCGTACATCATCTTAAAACAATCACCACAATGTCACAATGAGAACGTCAAAAATTGTTTAAAAATGAAGTAAAATCATATGCATGTATAATAATAATATCGATATTCAAGCAATGCCAAACTTAATGGCAATTGATTGGTTGTACGTGTGAGACGCAAAAATTATCCGCAGCTCTGCTTCCAATTAAAATATTCGCCCAATAAATGGCTATAATTAAAATAATAAATCAGGCGCCGCGTTGAACGACCTGGAATTGAAGTCGTTGATCGGTGAAGTGCCGGCCTTATCGAAGATTGTCCATGACGCGTCTTGGAAAACTTGCGACCGAAGATCCTCGTCACGGCATTCTTACGTTACATCTCGCGATGGGAGAAGCCATCGGGTAGCATTAGGTAGGCGTGAAACCGCGTCCTCGTGCACCCGGACGCGTTGCTATCTGCGCGAGGGTGAGGCGAAAGCGACGCCCCGGGTAGCGCGCGTAGGTGGGTATGTCGATAGCACGAGGAGTGGATGTCAATTGCACAATGTCTACAGCCGGGGCGTTGGGTTGAACGAGAAGTAGAGCCAACTACAGAGGCACGCGGCTTCTCGTCATCCACAAGTTATAATGAGAATGAGCGATCGCGATTTTCGGTTTGGAGACGAGCGCTAGCATGGGAGTTAGCCGTAATATATTAAAATACAAATATCCACGACATGGATGATCTTTTTAGTTTATTTTATTCTACAGTGCTTGGATTCTGTGTGTAAATTGATCGTTTCATTACGCCCTCTAATTTGACAACGATACAGGGCTTTTGTATTGAAAGATTTTCATTTAACTGAAACAATCGATTGGTCCTTTTAAATTAAGATTTTAATATAAACATTTATATTATATTATATTACTCCATTACTTATATCTTTTATCTTTATAATCAAGAATTTAATACTATGGTAAATCACGTCCTGTTGAAATACATTCATTAGTATTTTCCAAACTATTCAAACCTACACGAGCGCGCGCGCGCGCACACACACACACACACACACACACACACACACACACAAATATATACAATACACTAATCAACAAGACGGGATAATAAATTGTCATGAGTGAACTTTTCAAACTCATGGTAAATAATAATTACTACGGACAAGAGAAATAGAATAACGGCGTAAAAGAAGAAAAAAGGATGAAACAAAGAAAACCGAGTCAATTCTCAGAATTTTGATTCTATCGATATTCATCCGAAACATTGACTTAGCCTGAAAAATTTATCTCGACACGTTCGATCATTGTTTAAATATTTTATCTAAAGGTTTCACGCGCACTTCGGCCCCTCTTCCCCCCCCCCCTTCTTGGCCACCCCTGGACGCCCCTGCCACTCAACCCTTAATCTTTGCGAGGCACAAATTCATGCGCGCAAATCATTCGGCGCGACCCAAAGTTCCGAACTTTGCACCGACAATTCCTTTTATTTATCCCTTTATATTTTTCACGACGTCTTATTATGCAATGCCGATTGATTTCCTGACGCTCGTACATTACCAATACCGCATAACATATACATTAATTTCTCGCTTATTTTCTATAATTGTGTAAAAATATTCTTTTGAAAGTTATGTGTAAATTATTCTTCGTATATTTAAAATAGTATTAAAAAAAAGTTAAAGAAACTAATTGTTTTTATTTGAAATATAGTAAAATTATTCATCTTTATATGTATTTAAATGTATAATTAAATATAAAATTTGGAGTTTGTTTAAAAAACTTAAAAGTATAAGTCCCTCGACTTTTATTCATTTTATTAAAATGATCCAAAGACAAAAACTTATATAGAACAAAAGGTTACTAATGAGCATTTTAATGGAATAGAAATTGTTTATATAAGTGGAAATGTAATATTTTTAAATACTTGACATGCATATTAATATGATAGATTGGTAATAGTAATAATTATGATGTGAAAGAACGTAATAATTGGAAATTATATTCCGAAAATATATTTAAAATTAGTTAAATTATTGAATGGGTAATTATTAAACATATAAATAAAAGATGTAATATATCTCTCATATATTTATTTTATGTAGATAATTTTATTTATTTATTTTTTTTTTAATAATTAATTTACAAATTTTTCAATATATTATATCAACACTTTAAGGGAAACAAATTAATATGAATTATATAATTATCTTCCAATAACTTCAAATAAACAAATCTCATTAAAGTGGTGCATTTCATGAATTTAGTTTAAAAATATTAAACGCGTAGTTAACTTGCGATATCAAACAACTTGAGCGTACAAGCTTTTTAGTAATAATAAATTATTCGATGTATGATGTATGAATTCGAATAATAAAGGAATATAGTAAAGCGAAGATATGGAGTAGGAATACAATTAACAATGATATTTAAATCCATAATTGAAGCAGCGATAATCGAGGATCAGAGTACACAAGATCTTGTTCTTTGCCGAAGCGCATAGTAGAATAAAGGATAGAAGAAAGTATTAGACGAATGAGCAGGTGAAGTGGATAAGCGCAAACAGCTGTTTCCGTGTTTTGTCAGCTCACCACAAACTTCATCCGCTACCGTCCTGATCTACTATCCATCCCCACCCTCATCCGTGCAACACCCCCCCCCGCTACCGTCGCACAGTTACCATCTTTCTCGCTCATCATACGTGCGCTGTTGTTTACAGTGAGAGATGCGAGTGGGGCGTTAGGTAGTAGGTACGAGGTTGACGGGTGGCGGCTGTAGGTGGGAGGTGACAGGGAGCGGAGTACTGCTAAAATTCACCGTGAGCACATGTGTGCTTGTGCAAGCGCCACGTGTGGTGCACGTGTTGTTGCACTGGCGCCGTGTGCGTGTCTGTTAATTTCTTACAGCGCAAGCAAGGAGCCGCGGCAAAATACGATATGATTGTCGTAAACGACGTTTAAAGAGCGATGTTTGCGAAATTAACTTTATCATATAAAAATCGCCGCTTTTCCGGCCTTATTTAGTGCTTGGGACAAGCCGATATAATGCCTTCTCTTTCGGTTCTCTGTCTAGAATTATTTGTTGTCACGATGAGCAGATGTCATTACTGATTATGAATCGCAACTATTGTATTTCAATGCAGGATGTCAAAAGCTTATCTTAGTTCATCAAAATATTCTGCGCTCGACTTTTCATCCTTTCTCTTGTGATGGTAGCCCGACAATAGGATGAGGCCAAACAATACAGTTATATACGTTATTTTACATTCGAGTAGTGTTAAATAAATAATAATGAATAATTGCGGTGAAAAAATAAAACCATATAATTAGAAAACACGTAATCGTTGTCAAAATATTATTTACTAAATATAAAGAATGGAGATACGAATGAAAACTTTAATGTAATTATATAGTTTTTTAAATAATACACTCAATATTATTCTATAAATCAATATAAATATTTGTTAAATAAAAGATTGTTAAAATAAAATACTTCATTTATTATATAATTCTTTTATACTTATAGATTTTGTACCTTTCGTATAATTTAGTTTACTTATATTTATTAAAAAAATATCTTGAACTATCTACTAAAACCATAGAATTAATAGAAATAAATAAAAGAAATAAAAGAAAACAAAAGAAATAAAAAAAAAGAATACTTGGAATAAATAAACAAAACTATAAAAATTATTACTTTATATATATATATATATATATATATATATATATATAAGTTTTCAAAGACCTTTAAAGATTATAATAATGTTTAACCAATTTCCTTATTGTTTTTAAATAACAATGTTAGTAATAACAGCCTGACGTTATTATAATCAAATGATAAATAAATAACAGATATAATTTTCTTCTATACTTACTTTGATGAAACCCCAAATAGATTGAATTTTTGTAATTGTTATATAGAATATGTTTCATTAAAAAAAAAATTTTTTCCGACTTGTAAAAATGGAAGACAATGGATAACAAGATAAGAAAATATTATTTACTATACAATTATAATTCCATCATTGCTGCACCAACGTAACCAATGAAATTTATACTGGTAATAGCAGTTAATCTAATAAACGATAAGATAATTATAATTATAATTACATTTAATTACTTCGCTAATAAAACTTTTATTAAAAATTTGAATGTGAATGAACATATATTAAAGATAAAGAAAAATGTCAAAATATTAGTACTGTACAATTTAACTTAAAAAATCAATCGCCAAGAATTCGTTATATTAGCATAAATATAAAAAATGCAAGTTTTGTAATCTTATACATAAAGGACTTTAGTTAACTGAAAATATTCAAATAAAAATCGATTTCATTATGATGGTTTACATTAATTTTATTTCAATGTCCAAGAGAACTCTATTATTTAAATGTTTGCATAATTCTTTTATCACTGAATCGATTGAATGTAATTAAATAATAATTATGGTTGAAAACTTGTATCCTCGATAAGTAAAAAAATTAAAGTCAGAAATTAAATAAAGAAGAATATAAATAATCAAATCAAATATATATATACGCCATAGAAAATTTTTATATTATATTGAATTATAATATTTTCTAAATTCAATGCAAATTTATTGTTATTAATAATATTAATATTTATCTTACTATTTGGGAAATACTTCATTATTATATATTATAATAATATAATTCGTTATTATGGACGATAGAATAATTGCTAAATATAACCTAAGTATGATCATTACATATAAACATAAGATATCTTTGCTATATAATTAATTCCGAAATTTCCAAATAATGATATTAGGAATGACAAGACTAAGAGTGAAGTTTATTATGAAATTACAACGAAGAAGATATTTTAAACGTGAATGTAAAATTTCAATGTTTTGTTAAAAATAGAGAGAAATTTACTTATCACAATTAATTTTTTTTTTTTATTTTCCTATCTGTTATTATTATGAAAAAAGGTTAAAAATAATAATCGATATTGGAAATATGATAATAGGCAATTAATACCGAAGTTAAGTCATTGTTAGGCTGTAAATTATGATATTATTAGGGAGAAATAATCCAACTTTAATTTTAGTTTAATTTAGTTTAATTACTAATCGATTATTGTATTATAATTACATGGATATTTTGTAACGCCATTTAATACAGTATAATTACATGATGCATAATTATTTTTAAAAAAGCATTTTTCACATTGTTATAATTTTATCGCTATGATAATTGAATTGAATTATAACCATTATATATAATTATGGAATGCATAATTTTATTATATTAAAACTAAAGTTCATTTTATGATATAAAAATGATTAAAAGGACTAAAAAATGATAACTATAAAATAATTACGAATATTAAAAAAAAAAAAAAAAACAAAAAAAAAAACATTACGAAAATAACGTTTTTAATTCGAATGAAATACTAAGTTTTTAATATGCTTTTGTGAATGTCTTTGATGCTTTTTGTTTTTGTTTTTGTTCAGAAACAAGTGTTGTAATCTTAATTGTAAGAAATATAAATTAAATTATAAAATATATCTTTAATATAGAATAAAATAACATATCATGTATTGTAATTCCCTTAAAATTATCAGGTGACTTGAAGTTATTTATGCTATCCATCGTTTTAAATATCTGTAGAGTTTCATGATTTTATCCCTGAGTTGAGAGAAATTTTGAACTTTCAGGTGTTAGATATAGTGTTAAAATACTCAAAACTGTCGGTGTTGTGTTCATTAGTATATAAATTAGTCGCATTATATAAACGATAAAAATCATAAAATGTGTCCATAATTTCTGTAATATCAATATAGAAGTTAATTCTAAAATAACATAAAAATAATAGAAGTTTAGCAGTATTACAAATTCATCTGTATTGACTGAATTCTATTAAAAAGTAATGAAATAGCATACAAATTATATATATATATATATATATATATATATATATATATATGTATATATCAACTATTTTTATATAATACTATTAAAATCCTTGTAATACTTAACTGCAAAGATATGTAAAAAGAAAGTTTCGGTAATATTTGAAATTGATAATCAAAAGAAATAAAATTGTACAATTCAAATGAAAAATTTCTTATATCTATTTCAATTATTAATTATACTAATATACTAATAAATTTATATAATAAGCTCTAAAATAAGAAAATGTTTTGATTAAAATGTAATATTTGAAAATGTACTTTTTACAGAAAATACAAACTTAGTAAAAGCAAAATTTTAAACATTATTTTATTTTACAACATTCGTATTCATTATTTTTTCAAATCGATATAGTATTTGTACGCCAGGTCATACGGTAGACTATTTATTAAACTATTTCAATTCATTGAATTTTTCATCTTCTTCGTAAATCTTCATTAGTAAATGAAATATTGTTGTTAATATTATTCTATATTTAAGCAGTTACTATTGAAAAACTACCGTTTCAAATTTGTTTGCTATCGAAGCTTTCTGTTAACAATTTTTTGTCCCAATTTATTATGTACTCTTTGATGTATCTTTGCACTTTTCATTAATCAACTCGTATAAGTAAATTATTGGGTAAGATGCGAATCATACCTGGTGAAAATATATTAGAAATCATGAAAAGTGTCCGAGCCCATTTTGCAAACATTGACCGATATACAGGTGCATGAAACTCGGAGAGATAAGGCATGAGTACTGACAGTGGACCAGCGATTCTGCATTCAACATACAGATACCGTAAAATTTAAATGGGCGTGTATAAATCTGTAATTGTGTACTTACAATATGCCGTTAAAGAATTTAAATTAAACGGGATGAAAGCGTAAAATATTACAAATGGAACCAAACAACAATCCGATTATCGTCCCATTACATTTGCCTAAATAATCAATAATACAATCTTGGAATTCGAAGTACCATAGTGGCCCGGCAATTACCATACATACGATCAGAACTTCTATTAATTAAACTTAAATTCAAACTTAATTGAATGCAATTAAATAGAAGCATTTGTGCTGATTGTAAAATGTTAAAGTTTATGTTGTAATTAGAGTTAAGTTTATGTGTGTAATGTTGCCACAGCAACGCCTCTTCAAAAAAAAAAAACCTTACCTCAAATTTGTTTTCTACAGATTGTAAAACGAAAGGGACGATTATTGTATTTTAACTGCATTGCCATCCACCAGGTGAGCAGCCAAACCCAAAACAATATTAGAGTATATAAGTTTAAAAATGATATGCACTCATCATACATTCTTAACGATTCTTCCTTATTTATGGTTGCGAAATTCTACATTCAAATATTTTAATATAAAATAAGTAAAGAGCTAGTAAGTATTGATATAGAACATTACTCAATACGCCTCCAATACGCATTACAGACAATAATAAATAATAAATAAAGTTATTGATAATTTCTTGGGTTAAAATTATAAGAGTTAAGAATGCTGATACAATTCAAATTAAATTTCATTGAAGTGTAACGATCAAGTTCCTTTTTATAAAACAAATCTTAACAAATATATTTTATATTGAAATCAATCAGACTATTATAGGAGCAGTGGAATCAAAGAAACTTTAAATAAAATTTATAAATGTAAAGCATACAAAATAAACACACGCGCGCGCGCGCGCGCACGCACGCACACACACACACACACACACACACACATATATATATATATATATATATATATATAATACTTACGTATATATAATTCTTCAAGAAATTTAAGAACAATAAACACTCGATGTAAACGGCTTGAATATGAATGCTCGGAAAGTAATTGTTGTAACATGGGAAATTGTCTACATACGTATTATTGATATTCTGCGAGCAATCCTTTGTCGGGACGTTCTCTATAAGAAAATTAGCGTATATACAAATAATACAACATAGGCAGAAGTGACAAGTCAAAGACAACTTAACAGGTGAATAGATAATAGTATCATGCTGTCAAATTCATACGATATTTACAATTTCACTACTTCATAATAAATACGAATGATAATAAACACAAAATGCTCCAATTGAGTGTAAAGAAATAAACCAAAAATTAATGTTCAACAATTTTTATTTATTTATTTTGTTTTTTGTTTTTTTTTTTTTACATATTATGAAAGCAGGCTCTTATTTTGATAAAACATAACTTTTGATTTAGTAATTATTTAATAACTGAAAGCGAAAATATTTAACATGTGTCTACGATGATATTGAATAAATTTGTGCAAAATATAGATAAAACGAGGAAGAAGATGAACATATGACGAAGCTTCAAAAAATTCTTAATTACAAATATACGATTAATTCTTAAGGACTTGATAGAAATTATAAATTTCAATGTATAAACAGAGCGCTCCAACACATTCTTATGTACTCGTGAGAATCTACTGCCTCCTACCGTAAACAACGATTAATCATCAACTTGGGATTGCAATTGCATCGGACGCTCATGGTAAATAATCAGCCATATCGCCCAAACTCTCGCCGACAATGCAAACAGTATTGCCACTAAAGCTCGACGTTCCCGTGGGCGCGTCGAGAAGCAGCTGAGAGTGCAAGCTTCCGTCCCTGATACCAGTCTCACGTAACGCGATGCAGCTGCTTCCGCGAGATCTAACCACTAGGAGATAAGAACTCGCGGCACATGTGACTTACACGTCCGAAGACGCAAATGGGCGACTTCCGAAGCGCGCTCATGGCGGAAATTGCAAATATTGCAACATACTATCATGGCGCTCCCGATGCCGTGTCTGTTATAATCCAAGTCAGTCTTATCGGTAGCTGCAGTATCGGAGCCCCGACTTTGTTCTTCAAACTTTTCATTGGGAGTGCTTCGCGCGTAAGGATAACTATGAGTTACGTGGAAAAGAGCTTCTGGTTAATTTAGTTTAATCACCCTCGGACGAAATTTTCAATTACCAGTGAACGGGCAAAACAATCATAATAATTCACCACGACGCACAGTAACCAATATTCACTACTACATGAAACCCTGCAATATGTGCAATAAAAAGTAATAGAAATTAGCATTGATTTTCTGCTAGAATAATTTATTTACCAAAGCCAATGTCTGAGAACGACATAAGGATCCACAAATTATATTACAAAAACAATTGTCGCTATTTATTAAAATTTCATAATAGTAATTCAATCTTGTTTTCAAATTAAATCAATTCTCTCGATTTACAATATGAAAATAAATTTTTAAATTTAAATAAAGTTTTAAAGTTGTATTCCAATGAAAGAGGTCATTTACACACATTTACACGCGCGCAACGTTAATTATGGGAAAATTTTTATTAACTATATGGCAACAATAAATTGCTCGTTCTGAAACACAATGTTATTTCAAATTTCAATTTAAAAAAGTTAATGTAATTGTAATGTGTAAAATTTTTATTTATTTAGAAGTAGAAAGAAGCTATTAACAATTAATATTACACGAACGAGTTTTAAATTGATAATTGCAATTGGCGATTATTCTCACTTTTCTTTAACGACTCATTATACTATTACGACTATTATGACGTTGTTAAAATTTTTTTATAGATGGACATTGAAGAAGGATTTTTAGAGAAGACAATGAATAATAGTTGTCAACAATTTGAATCGTTTATTACGATGGATTTTAAAAGATATTTGTTATAAATGAAATTAATAATATTATATTTAATGTCCAGATTGTTCTGCATGGATTAATAAATTCTTCAGACTATTTAACGTATTAAAATAATTATTAAATTTCTATAGAATAACATTGCTATTTCTCTATATAAATTGGTGTATTAATATTTCAAAATGTAAACGAATTACTTAAATACAAGAAACTTTCAAAATATGCTAATATAATGATTTAAATATAACAATAACTACACTCATACTTGAAAATTATCCTTATTTTGAGAAATTTGTGTTAATAGTCTAGTTGTATGATTTCTGTTATTGGGCTGCATTACATGAAAATTTATAATTAATATATAAATAAATGTTTTATTTAAATTATTTCTTAAAACGAACTTAAATCATTTATTATAAAATTTAATCAGGGACATGAATGATAAAAATAGATTTAATACTAAATATTGCAGTTAAAAAAAGATTTTAATAATAAATAAAAATTAATTACTGAAATAATTTTTCTATATCATAACAATATAATTTGATACAATTAAATTAATGTACGAGCAACTCCGATTCGCTCTTTTTTTTCATTACTTTTAACAATCGATACTCAAACAGTTGTGATATTTAAATTGCACAATACGCTTAGATTTTTACTTTTTACTTAAAAAAAAAAAAAAAAAACAAAAAAAAAACCTCCGATTCTTTCAAGAAATAATATTACCTTATTTGCCTGAAGCATACCATGCATCAGAAAACTCTCGGTTTCCCCTTACGAATCTGAGTTCTTCCGGGTCGTGGAATCATATAGAAAGTACATGAGAGTTCACAGGTGTTCCATGCCCTCGAACAAAGTGCCTCAGAAATTTTGAAATTTCAACGAGAGTAACAATATCAGATTTTAATTCCTTTATTCAAGCTAATTTTTAATTTTTTATTTAACTTGAATTGTATGATTATAATTTTATCGATATTTAATTTATAAATTACTTTATTTTTCTTATGTAGGATCTTATGTATTCGCTATATCAATATTCTACTCGCTTATAGATTTATATTTATCGACATTTAAATTTGAAAACAAGTTGTACTATCTTAACTCTAATTACACGGACTTTAATTTTATCTCCAAAATATTTTGTAAAATCAAAGTAAAATTTGTTACTAAAACTGATTATTTATAAAAGAGTTGTTTAATTTTTTATTTTCTTGTGCGATAAACCAATTCAGAACTTAGATGCTTTAAAACAGAAGAATTAAAAAACTCATTAAATAAAGTTATGGTAATGTTCAGATATTTATAAATATTTTTTAAGTCCCAAAACTATATTAAATTTCGTTTTAATTATACTTTATATATTATACAATCATATAAAGCTTATAAAACCAAATTGAACTTGTAAAAATATTTCCATATGATAGATTTCGCTTAAACAAAATTTTATAATATTTTTTATACACATTTATTTATAAATACACGAGATATTCTACCGTCATAAATAGTCGTATTGAATTTATTTTTTACCTATGTACGATCGAACGTTTATAAATTAATTTTTCATTACAAGTAGCAAACTAATCTCCAAAAATAGATGTGTATAATATGTATTATAATATTTAAACAACAAATTCACCTTATTGTCTCTGAAAATACTCAATATACTTACGACTTAATGCAATATGACACAACTAAGCAATATTTTCAAATATAAAACCACAATGTGGTTATAAATAAATTCATAAAGTAGTTCCAAATTCAATGAATGATAAATTAATACTATTTTTATAGAATAAAATGAACAACAAGAAGAAAGTATATACTTTATCAATAATAATAGTTTTCAAAAATTTTCTCGCCATCTGTTGCAATATCTTTTAATCTTAAATTTAAAGGAAATAGTTTTTTTTTTTATAGCCATAAACATACAAACTTCAGTAGCTCTTTTATGAAAACAGTCTATAATTCGTAAATTAAAATTAAATTCACGACGTACATTATTCACTTATAAATAAATATCATTTTAAAACAGAAGCGAACACTTAATATAATACTGCTTTAAAAATAATAAATATATAAATGTTCTGAAGTTTAATATGTTTGTGTGTGCGTGCGTGCGTGTGTGTGTGTGTGTGCTATATAAAAAAGACTTTATTGGGATTAAAACGCTCGCAATTGAGTTGAACACTTATAAAATAAACAATTCTCGGTCGATCCTTTGTAAAATCAGTATAAAAGACGTGTAAGAGAATCATAAAATCTCTGTATTTCGCATTGAGTATAAATGCCGATTGATATTAGCTTTGGATTATTCTCGACGCTCATAGAGCTCATCAAAACAATATATAATTAAATATATAATTAAACATAATAATAATAATAATAATAATAATAATAATAATAAATCAGCTCTTATAGCGTGTACTTGAAAACCGTTAATTTCACGTAAGCAATAAAAAAGCGAAATGAAATACACAATGATGTTAATGGCCTTTGAACGCCGTGCTTAGGGGCACCATTAAAGCTTATGGAATTGGAGAATGTGCATCAGCTGACAAGCGACCATCTTTTACTTCCACGCTCGCAGTCTGCGCGCCATCGATGAAACAGCATTTAAAAGATAATGCATTTGTAATTAATATATTTGCCAATCAATAAAACGCTTTTCATAAGCGACAAAGCGTTATTACATTAACGGTCGACGCAGCCCATTTCAATACGACATTTTAATTTATCAACTGTAAATCGCGAAGCTATGTTAATGACAGATAAAAAATCCGTGCCTTTAACAATCCACTCTTTGTTCCTACCCTATCTATTACGACCTTCCGCGTTACTTCGTCAGCGTTAGATCTTGAAGAACCTTAACGTTCGATCGTAACGTCAACGCGCGGATGGAAGTCGTCGCGCAGTGCTCGGCTCACCACGAAAAGCCATCCGAGCCTGCGCGACACATTGGGAGCCTTGCCGCTTACGCCTCTATAATCACACAATACAACTATAAATAAATACTTTTCTCGGTGCGTCGGCTCGTCGTCAGCAAACAGCTGAGACGCAGCTGGCTCCTATGCCCAAGCGACGTCTATACACATCAACATGAATACGCGAGGTCGAGAGTCTCGAGCGCGCACGTGTTGGCAAACTGGAGTATAGTAAAGCGCCTCGTGTGCTCAACGATGCTTCCTATCGGCGCATCGCTCCTTTATCCTTTTTCGACTTGACGGAGAAAAAGCGGAAGGCTATTTTCCAGTTGAAATTTCTGCGGCAAGTTTATGGATTAACGATTTTAGGACCCTCTATCCTTTCGGCAGACAGCTTTTCTTGGGCCGCACGGTGAATTGCATTAAGATAGCCGATGGCTTTGAGAATAATACTGTAATTGCTAGGTAATGGGGTAAAAAGTACATAAATACGATCTGAGTGTCACTACGTGGTCGACCCAAGCTGCATTTACAAATCAATATAAATTGAAAAACTTTTGGAATTGTTGGCGAGGGAAAATTCTTGGTGCTACATACACGCTTGGTCGCTGGGATATATAACGATAAAACTTAAATTGAAAGAAATCGTCGGTAGAATTTGTTGATAAATGAAGTTTTTATACTTCGACAAATTTAAAGTGTCAACAAGTTTCAGCTGCCCATTAAAATAATATGAAATTGAAACCATTACAACTTATAACTTCTTTTTTTTCAATTACAAATCAATAAACAATTAATTTTAAAATTATGTCGAATTTACCTCTTATTTAACACAATTTTTATAATATATATAAATATACTTACAAAAAAAAATGATTTTAAATGTAAATTTTGTCATTATATTGTATTTTTACGTAATATGTAAAAATATATGAATACTCTCTCTCTCTCTCTCTCTCTCTCTCTCTCTCTATATATATATATATATATATATATATATATATATATATATATATATATTATACTTCGGTTCCAAATTAAGTTAATATATATATATTAACTCGAATAATATTGTATATATATTATACAATATATATATATATATATATATATATATATATATATTTTTATTAGTTTCTAAATAAAATTTTCATAATAACGTAAAAAATTAAAGTATTATATATTTTTTTATTTTAATATTCATACAATTAATATACTATAATAGTAGTATTTAAGTGTTGCACCCAAATAAAGATAATAATTTCATGAAAAATAATAATCCTATTGGAAAGTATAAGCACTATATTTGATATATGCGGGTTTAAACTAAAAAAATGCAAATTTTTAAAATCGCAATAATCAAATATTAGAACAATATAGAGAAATAAAAAAGTTAAAAGGATTGTAATAATACGTCTGATATTAAAATCTTCGATGTGTCAGAATTGAACAAAAAAAAACTCTATAATTATAAATATTAATCTTCCAATATTTGTAGAATAAATTTCGGCATATAGTAATACGTCTGTCATTTTAAAAATCAAACAAATAAAATTTTAACAAGATGAGAAAAATTACATAAAAATAGCGATACGAGTTCGTGATATAAAGATGTTCTAAATGTCGATCTGTAGAATAAATTGCAAACAATTGCTTTATAAAATATAGTTTTTGTCAAATGCAGTAAATATTATGATTCTGATATATATATATATATATATATATATATAATCACGAAAAGCATATAATCATAAAGTCTCAGATTTCTTATATAAAGTGTAAATAGCAATAATTATCTTATAGAGATTTTCAATGCAATATTTTAAAATTAAAATTGATTCACAAAAAAATGGATAGTCCTATTATAAATACAATGGACATTAATTTCAACGTATTTTATATCATAAATCTGATTATAAATACAACGGACAGGAAAACAAAATATAATCAATGTAATAAAAAAGAACAAGTTTTAAAAAATAATCTCAATAAATATCAATTAAATATTAAAAACGTTCAGAAATGCATACAAATTGCAATTAATAAATGAATGCTATTATAATACATTATTATTATTAAAAAATAAAATAAATAAATTCAGTAATATTAAATTGAGAAATTATATTGATGATTAAAACCAATTAACGAGTGCTACTCGAGAGAAAAGTAAGGTGAAAATCTTTCTACATCTGTAAACAAAATCCGTTTCTTAACAAAAAAGAATTTTAATGCTAGATGCGCTTATTGAAAAAATAATGGTAAGAATAAAGAAAGAATGTTTTTGAATCTGGATTCATAAATAAAGCAACTTATTTAATCAGATATATATTTAACTTATCCGATGTACAGAGGACAGATATACTAGACTTTTTGAAATACATTTAATATGCATAATCAGTAATAGACTAAACATATTAAATATCGAAGCAAAAATAATATATTAAAATAAAATAAAAAATTATAGTAATCATTGTACACTATTCATAGTTGTACGCGTTATTGTACATGGGTTTCTGTAGTCATTAACAAATAATCATTTTAAACTCCAACAACTTTATATAAATACCAAATTAATATGCAAACAAATGCCTATACATATATATATATATATATATATATATATATATATATATAGAATAATGATTCTTATTAAACTTCTTAATTCATTTTAAGCGCAATATAGAAGTTAGTCTGTTTCACTATTAGAACATGAATGTATAGTGAAATAAAGAAGTAACATTACACTTAAACAATCTATCATTTTTTTGTTGAAAAATTCATTTATAAAAATTTAGAAAAAAAAGTTACTATTACTAATTAACTAAATCTTTTCTTATCTTGATTTTATATATTACATACTTTAAACTAAAATTACAAAATCACTTATTAAAATTAAAACACAAATAGTTTGAAAAATAATCGCATTAATAATTTATAATTAAAAGAATTTTGCAATAACTACTGAAAAATTATACATAACTTTAGATTTACTTTAAAATACAAATAAATTTATTATCTTTATAAATGGATTCGAATAAGTTATATTTACAAATTTTCAATAAATATACTGTAATAAAATATTTAACATATATTCTTCTAGGAATAAAAAGCAATTGCTTTGAAATTAACTAGAATTAGAATAACACGATGACGAATCTTGTTTGCTTTGGTCATTTTCACTGTCGGTCGATGAACCATCATTTCTGTTAATTCCTCTTTCACGTATTTTTGCAAATTGAAATTCCTCAATTGGCACTGCAGATCAACGACATATGAAATAATTGTTAATTATTTTTATAAATAAGTAAATAGGGTAAATAAATAATGCATTTAATCATGGTTAACAATAAGTATATTATTAATCAATATATTTAATATCATTATATTAATTATTTTTTTCAAATTTTTTTTTTTTTTTTTTTTTATTTCCATGTATCATTTTTATTACTTATAATTCATAAATTAATGAAAAATATTAATATTTTTATGATTTATATAGTATATCATTAAAGTATTGCACCATTAAATAATCTATTTATACACTTTATTATATAATATTACAAGAAATTTTGAGTTTATTAAATAGATTTATTCATGTAATATTAAACAACAAATACTGCTTCATAAAAAGAAGATGCATAAATTATAATGAATTTGAACTACCTAATAGAGTCTTTTAGAATTATTTCTTGTATAACGAAACAATTTAAGGCTAATTATACGATATGAATCTTTAAGGAACTATTCATTACCATGTGAAACAGGATGTTTTTGGGCACCTGTATTAGATTGAGTTAATGATGTAACTTCTGGCTCCAAAGGCTTTCGATCTTGATTTATATCTTCAACAATAACTTCCTCGGCTAAGCTGCTCCTTACCGCATCTATAACATATTTAACGATATGCGATACAAAACTCATATATTATATTTGATATATTAACAAATTGGATGCTATTACCATTATAGGCTTGAGGATACTGTTGGCTCAATTTATTTTTTATGATTCTGACTTTTTTAAAAATATAATCCAAATCCTTTTTCATGTCAACTAAGAGGGCAGTATGTTTTTTAAATTCACTACCAGCACTCTTGAGTCGATTAACGGATAGGTGATTACAATTTGTTAGCATTTCATTTGTTTTTTCAAATCGTTGAAGCCTATAAAAATTAATGTAATTCTTACAAGATATACACCACTGCATAATAAATACTCGCTATAAAACATCGTTAAGAGCCATGTGCTATATTTAAATATTCTTTTTATGTTTTGCGAAAAATCCTTATCATTAATGAAAAATTAATAAGCCTGAAAGTTTGATAAATTTGTAAAATCTATCCTTAAATATTTATCCACTGTTTAAGCTATCGACTAAAATAAATAAATGTATGTCATATTAAAAGATAACGCAGTAAAAATATTTTCACTTTGACAATTGTCAAAGAAATACTTCATCGAACGTCTATTTGCATATTGTTATGTCCATACAGTGGTCTTTGCATTCATCACCTTCACTTCTACATTAGCATTTCCACAGTCGCATTTATAAAAGTAAATATTCAATAAGTTAAGCAAACCATAACGCGAAAGAAAAGCTCTCACATTTGCTTCTGAGCACGAATCATAGATTCCACATCCTGTTGGTCAACGATACCAGCGAGACCTTGAACAAAGACCTCAGGAGCCGTATAATTTTGAAAGCACTCGAAGCTTCCGGCCTCCGATTCTGGCGTTCCCTGAGCCCCGGCCATCTTTCCCTCTCATCTAAATTTTCGTCAAGACATAATTGACTAACACTGCGGCCGTAATTGATGCATCCGAGCCGAGTCGCAAGAGGCCTGCCCCTGCCTTTTCTACTTTATCGCCCCAATCGAGCAACAAGAGGTAGATAGATATATATTCGATAGAGAATATTGGATTTTGTGCATACGACTGCTACATCGTCGTGTTGTCTTCCTGCTTCCCTACTTCCCTGCTTCGCTGCTTCCCTGCTTCCCTGCTACCCTGCTTTCCTACTTTCCTGCTTTTAACAAAGCGCGACTTTATTGATATTCGATGGGTCAATTGAACGTGCGTTCGTTGTGTCGATGCTCGACCTTTTCATCGCGAATCGGAATCAACTCAACGGCACTGTTTACATTACAATTCGCACGCACACTAACAGAAATCACAACTGCGCGTCACCATTGCTCTATACAATAGAAACTTTTGTCGTCGATGAGGAGGAAAGCGGGAAATAAAAAATTCTACGTCTTTCTTTAAATTATAATTTTATAACAAGTGTTAGCTTGTTCCAATTCGATAATAAACATTTGTACGCGCATGAACTTTAACGTCTATCGCTTAAGCGAAATAACTAACGAAATAAGTAACTTAATTCAACGATTCAATTTAATAGCAAAGTTTTATAGTTTTATAATCGTATGGAACCAACGAATATCTATCTATTTAGACACACACACACACACACACACACACACACACACACACACAACAAACACACACACATATACATTTTCATTATTTTTTTTTAATACACTTTAATATCAAATTTATTTATTTAATAACAAAATAAAAATCAAAATAATAATAAACTTTATACGTAAGAATTATTATTAATTTTTTCATTTAACATAGAACTATAAATTTATTCAATTTTTACATTCATTAAAACGATATATGAATTAAGTGATAAACCTATCGAATTTATTATTATAATTTAAAGAGTTAATTGTGTAATGTGTATGTAACATTTGAAAACTATTATTATAATGATTTATTTGCAAAACGAGCAGTTGATATTAAGTTAGACTGTCTGAGCAATCGTTATCCGTTGTCTTTAGCTTATCTTAATTATCTTAAGCTGTTTCATATGTCACATTATTAATATAATAATCAATTGGAATAACCAAGTAATCATCGGCAAATAAAGTATCTACTATACGTTCATAAAATTTCGCACCCAAACATCGCTTTACAAAATCGATTCTTCAGAACAAAGAATCAGCGCCACTTTTAATTACTTATTGAATAACTTCAAGTAATTTGAGATGTATATTATTTTCCGGCAACGTAAATAATCATTCGTTTTACAATTAAACAATATCAATTCCTCACATTTTCGACTTTTATGGAATCTCACGGCGATTTATAGTAGCTTTGTTTCCCAATTTTGCTTGGGAATATAAAAGTCACGCATGCGTATATGATGCCGTTGAATGTAAACAGCTGTTGACGCGTCGAATGCTCGAATGTTTTCGATGCCGTCAGTATGATCAGCAGCATTCAAATTTCCGAAGCCCCTCAGTGACTGTTGTGTACCTCGACCGAAGTTAGTGTATAATATCGAACGATCTGGCATTCGGAGAATAACTTTTTGACAAAAATATAATCGGTAATTAAGATTTATAATGGCTCAGAATATTAATCCATTCTATTCGTCACATGGGGCGCAAAGTAAGGCTCGAGAGGAGAAGCAAAATATGCCCAAAGACAATCACGCAGTGAGCAAACGGTATGAAAGATAATATTTCGTAGCATCATAAAGATGGTCTCTTCCGTTTTTCAGTTTTATGTCATGATTTGACCTTAGGGGCCAGAATATTTTGTTTACATGGACCTCGGCTCTACAATTACATTCTCTTAAATATCTAGTTTTAATTTCTTAATCTTATAGAAGGTTAAAATATAACATAACCTAGTACTTTATAAATCTAAGTCTTTGTTACGCTTTTATAGCTTGCAGAAGGAGCTTATGTTGTTAATGATGAGTACCGAAAAAGGCGTTTCTGCTTTTCCCGAAGGAGAGAATCTTTTTAAATGGATTGGAACGATCAATGGCCCTCATGATACAGTATGAATATATAAATTCATCTAATAGATCCGATGAATTTACTGTTTGTATTTATTATGGTTTTTGCACTATCATTCTACAGGTATATGCGGGGTTGACATATAAATTAACTTTAGAATTTCCACATAGTTATCCATACAGTGCACCCGTAGTACGTTTTATGACACCGTGCTTTCATCCAAACGTTGACAATGTGGGTAATATATGTTTGGATATTTTAAAAGATAAATGGAGTGCTCTTTATGATGTTCGTACCATTCTTCTATCGATCCAATCATTACTCGGTGGTAAGGATTTTGATATTATTCCATAAAGACTAATTAATTAAGTCAAAATGAATTTGATGGTAATGAAAAAAATTATAATATTTATTGAAATGACATTTCAGTTTTATTTACTTAAAAGATATACTATTTTCTTAGAATTTAAACAGCCCAAAGTGCATTCTAATAGTTTCTTATGATTTCTTTTATTTATCGTTAATTTTAAATATATAAAAAATTTTTTATATATTATACTTATTAATTTTCCCTTATTACCTAATACTTATTTACAATCTATTGAAAATAGTTTAAATTAATTAAACGAATTTCATTATCAGTTACTTAAAATTATTTATGTTAACTCATATTTTGACAATAATTTTGTTTAATTTAAAGCGTTAAATAATAATCACTTATTTAATCTATCTACATCGTTTTCTATAAAAAAAATTTACAATAGTTTCTTCTACATAGTCTCATTACATAGTATTCAATTATTTCTATTATTACAATGCAATATCAAAACAATGAATTATATTAGACCGCAATATTATTTTACGTAAATATTACCGATATTGTTAATATATTATTTATAAATAAGTTATACTTAAACAATTATCAATTCATAATACACACATCACACACCAAGTGTATATTGGTAGTATAAAAATTTTTTGTTAAAAATTACACTGTCTAATACAATATATTTAGTAAAAAAAAAGTAAGGTTAATTTTAAAAGGACAAAAATTAAGTTTGCTTTATTAATTATGTCATTTTTATAAGATTTTCATGTAAATAAGTTATACATTAAAGAAATTATAAAGTTTGAATTATATTTTAATATTGATTACATAAATGCCTTCTACTATAAATATATTAATTGATTATTAAAAAATTTATTATTCATATTATTTATAATTTATTATGATTTTGACTTAAAATATATTTCAACTATTAATATTGTTTTATATTATTTATATTTGTGCATACTCCTATTATTAAATTTCATTTTATAATTGTATTTTCGTAAGGATCTAATTAAATAACCTTTTTATGCCTATGATTTCAAATATAATTAATCTACTAAATAAAAATGTCAATGTTATTCATTGTTTAATTGTTACATTGTATAAATAAACATTATTTTTAAAATAAATGTTTTAATTTAAATTTAAGATTATTTAATTTTAATTTAAATATGAAACTATATAATGTAAGAATTGCAATTGATTAAAAACAAATATTTATAATTGTTTAAAAGAATATTAAAAAAAAATCCTTAATGTTTTAAGCAATCACTATAATTTTTAAATTAATATATTTTTAAATAATTCACATAGATTAAAAAGTCCTTTTATAAAGTAATATTAATAAAATAAATTATGTTTAATAGTTCTTTTATCAATAGGAAATATTTTAATTATCATGATTGAACATTACTACAAGCTCTTATACAAGAAAAATTAATGAGCAAATTAATCAGTATAAAATTATTATTATTATTCCTAAATTGTTTGATAGTGTAATCATAAAAATTTATCCTAATTTAATATTTAGGGGTATCCTTTTTATTCTTATGTATGTTTATATAAATATGGATATATGTAATATTGTAACTTATTATTTCAGAGCCTAATAATGACAGTCCTCTAAATCCTCAAGCAGCAGAACTATGGAACGATCAAACAAAATTCAAAAAACATTTGACTGATGAATATCACAAAGCACAAGAAGAATCGCAACAAGATTCATGATAAGCAATTTTCATACTCATTCGCTAATCATTCATTTAATTTAAGATTACGTTTAAAAATATCTGTTTTTAACAATTCGTCTCATAATAAGAAATAGCCATTACATTCAAACCAAGGAGACATATATTTGAAAAAGAAATGTCTCATAATTTAAAAACATTTTAAACTTTACGTCGCTAAAATATAGTCAATACAAAACTGCAATTATTAAATGTTTTACATTACTTATTTGTAATAATATATATTCATTTTTAAAAACGACATAAAGGTACAAATTTCTTTAAAAGAATATACAAATATATTAGTTCTCTCTATAAAATAAAGAAAAGTTTATTTTTATTTATTATTTTATAAGTTTATCATCGTAGGGAGATATGTAAATGACATTTATATCATTTATAATTCGCGATTTGTATAGAACAACGTTTTAAAGACTCTAATTAGTTTTTATACATTTTATGTTTATTTTAGTAGAAGAGCGTAATTATTATTTTTTTTTTTTTTTATATATATATATAAATATTTGATATGCATATTTTCAAATAATATTTTATAAGGCTAATATAATTACAAGTCGTACATTTTACAACCTTTACTATGTAAATTGAATAAAAACATCTTGATCATTGCTAAATCTGTATCAACCATTAATTATGTATCTTTCCAACGCTCGACTGAATAAAATAGAGCATAAGAAATCTAGTTTTGTTATAAATTTAAATTAATTAAGCCCTTTTTTCAATTATTTTATTTTCAGTATTTACATATGGTAAGATATAGGTAATAAATTCAAAGCAATTATTAAAGAAATGACATTGAAGTATATTTAGTTTACATATATTTGAAAGGTCTAATCTCAATAACTTGAGCATTCGTATATTATTATTATGTATAGTCCTAGAATTAGCTACTTTTAAGAAATATTTAACTATTAAAATTAATTTATCTTCTTTGTATATATATATATATATTTATTTATGCATTTATATGCTTATTTTAATGAGGCTTGAGTATCAGCACAACTACTACACTATAAAAAAATAAACTAAGAAGTAATTTTATTTGTAATTTTGATACTTTTCTTAAAAACTTTTCTGGACATGAATTTTTCTTTTCTAAAATATTTTAAATGAAATATGCTTGACATACTATGTAGCTATTAGAAAATTTAAATTATTCAAATGTTAACTATTAGTATATAAGTATATAGAAATTACTATGTCTTAGCAATAATATTTTGTTAGAGTGTTGCTCTCTAATTTCTACTAGCAAGAGCAATTTTTTAATTTAAAACAGTGTTGTTCCTGCAAGAGTATAAAAATTTATGTAGAAAGTGGATTTGATTTAAAAATTGTATTGTCATTATTTTTTTACTATATTTTTTTACCTCAAGAAAATCAACGTTATTTCTCTTTTCAAATACAATGTATAAAATCATGTTTTATCTTATTATTAATGAAGGAATTAAATTTTTATTTATTTTTAATTACATTGTAAATTAGTATTTGAAAACGAATGTATATTTATTGTAGAGAAATAATAAAGCATCATTGAACTTGACAAATTGAAAATGAGAAGAATATTTATTTGTTATTATTACAAACAAAATACATGTGGTAATATACGTAACAATTTTGTTGATTTATTATGCTATAGCAGTAGTAATATTTGTGGCAAACCGAATATATATGATGAATTCAATTATAATCATATCTACTTATTTGCACCATAAAGAAAGATTAAAAAAAAATATTAATTATTGTATTAAGCGTTAATTTAAATGAATAATGTTTTGTAGAGTCAAATTTATAGAGTTCTAATAAAAATTACATTCTTTCTCATTTTCCCTAATAGAAAACGTATTTTGATAACTTTAGTGATAAATTGAAATTTCTACATAACATATGCAATAATTATATAGACTAGGGATTTTTTAAAAATATATACATATATATAAACAATATATATTATATACTCTTAGAAATGATAAGTTCGAGATTAGCTTTAAAAATTATTAATTAATTAATTGATAATTTATTTATAACAACGAAATATGATAAATGACGAAAATAAAATAATAACGCGCATATATAATTTTTTATTGCTAAAATGATTGTTTTGTATTTTCTTTGAATTGAATTAATTACAAGTGAGTTGCCCAGCTATATAACTTATACTTTCGTTATCGAATCAATTCAAGTGTAAAGTAATATGTGGAAGAGAATAAAATATTTTTCTAAATTTTTTATCAAAAATAGAGAAAGTAGAAATATTTCTAGACATATGACGACAAGTACATTAAATTCCGTAAATGAAACGACGAAAATTGAAGTAAGAATTATTATATTAATTTCTCAAATTTAACGGACGAATTATTTTTTGTTTATATTATAATTCTTTGTTTTGTCGAGTCAAGGAACGAAAAATTAAAATAGATGATGTAGATATCAACTACCTTAGAACTGGAATAGGGAGCCATCCAGTACTTTTATTACCAGGAGCTATGGGTAATTCAACAAAATTTGTTTTATATCAATTTTTAAAATTATTTTTTATACATTATACCGTTATAATTATTTGTATGTTTTTTTTTATTTATTAATATTTAATAAATAAAGATGGATATATATGAATTTTTGTCATTTTAGGGTCGATATGGACAGATTTTAAACCACAAATCGATTATCTTGATAAAAGAAAATTGACTATTATTTGCTGGGATGCTCCAGGGTATGGAAAGTCTAGACCACCAAACCGAACATTTCCATTAGATTTTTTTAGACGTGATGCTGCTTGGGCTTGTAATCTAATGAAAACTTTGGGTTATGAAGAGTTTTCTTTACTTGGATGGAGCGACGGTGGAATTACAGCACTTATTTTAGCTGCAAACTATTCAAAAAATATTCGTAAATTGATTGTTACTGGCACCAATGCATATATTGCACCAGAAGAATTAAAAATATACGAAAGTAACAAAAATAATATTTCAGTTTAAATAATCTATATGCTGAACGAGTGAATTATAAATTAAACAAAGTATTTACTTATAGAAATAAGAAATATAGATTCGTGGTCAAACAAAATGAAAACGCCATTTATTTCTTTGTATGGTGAGGAATACTTTAGAAGAATTTGGAGTGATTGGGTTGATGGAATGAAAAACATTTATGATGAAAAGGATGGTGATATTTGCAAGAGCGATTTACCAAAGATCAAATGTCCAACTTTAATAATACATGGGATAAAAGATGCTGTGGTTCTTCGAGAACATCCAGATTATTTAAAAGCAAATATTAGTAATTCAAGGTAAATTTATTTTTGATAATAAAGAAAATAGGACTTGTAGTAATATCCGAAATTGTTTGTAAAACAATTGATTTAACGTTTTAGGATGGAGATTTTTCAGGCTGGGGCACATAATCTACATTTACGATATCCAGATGAATTCAATGCATTAGTCAGTCAATTTCTTACAGAATAAATTTTCAACATTTTCAAATACCATTTTAGACAATAATGTAAAAATGAATTTACATTGATGCAATAATGTAGATATAAATTTACATCGACACAATAAAGTAGATATAAATATATATTATTACTATTCAAGTGTGGATTCTGCTGATATTTTTATAAAATAATAATAAGCAATGGGTGTAGATAATATGTAAAAATAAAAATATATGAACTTATATTTTGATATAACTATATGTAAATATAAATTCCAAATACAAATATAATAAATATCTATATTTGTTTATTTGTTTATTGTAGGCTAATAAATTGTATTAATTCTGAAAATAATAATTTGTATGCAATTAAAATAAAGAAGTAATAAATAATTTTTAATCAAATTATTGAAATTTCATTTTAAATATTAAAGATATTTAAGTATTATTATGTTGTATGTGATTTGTGATTAATGTAATTTCAGACTACCGATTAAGCATTATACGTTACATAGATTATTTGACAAAACAGTAGAAATTTATGAAGCAGAGTTATTAAAGTTTACACAAAAAATGACCGCATAAAAGTATTGCGTGTTTGAAAATATTCAAAGTTATTCAAAATATATTTGAAAATTTTTTTTTAGATGATAAATTTTATATTCACAATTTCTATTATTTTATTGAAGATGGTCATACATTATCATAGAGTTGCATATTATAGTTTGAAAATAGAATGTTTATCAAACTATTGAAAGCATAGTCTACTGGTTGCATCGACCAACTCGGGTACTGCAGAAAACTACATTATCATCCGTAGAAAAATTTAGATGTTATCAATTGATTGATCTAACAGGATCTTCAAGCCCGAGTTGGGCGCGCGCGGTTCCCCTCGAGATTTATGATGGGCGAAGTGAGCTTCTGCATCCGTTAACGGGCTCCACGTTATCCGATCACCTAATTTACTGCTCGTTTTCTTTATTTTAGCAAACAAGGTATCGAGTATGTTTTTCTCTTTTCTTGCTCATTGAAGATTTACCAAGGATTACACAAGCTAGGAATGTGCTTTAATATTTATAATCGAAGCACTAAAAAGTAAATCTAGGCCACGTTTAATGTAAAATTTATTTTCATGCTCAATTTATATAAAAGTCATCTCAATCTTAGACGACTACGCGCTTAAAATATACTTATATATCTACAGTTTCAATGTAAAAGAGTAAAAAATTAACTTTTCGGCAGTTATATACATTTTTGCAATTCTTTATTAATAATTAATATAAATTATGTATTTTATGAAACAAAAAAAAAAAAAAAAAAAAAAAAAAACCAAAAAAAAAGAAAATGAAAATAATAACAACAACATTTATACAATACCCCGAATAATAATTTCCAATAACATTTGCAATACAATTTATTAAGCTATTAAAAATGCTATTATAATATTGCTCGCTCCTAGTTGAGCGTGTTTACAGTTTATTATAACGTTAATATTAATAGTCGTAATTAACCGTTATGAATCGTTGGTGAGGGCAACTATTAAACTTGTAATAATTAATAAAGCTTAAACAACAATTTCCCTATAGCTTTCAAATATGTTTTACACAATTCGATCAACATCTATCACCCGAGCAATAAATTCGATTTTACTTTATCATAATATTGACTTCTTTGTCGAGCGTTGAAGTTTTCGAATTCACGGTTCATTCCCCAGCTGAGACGGTCTCCTCATTAGATTCATCTATGTTTGCGTTTTCACATTTACTTTTATGTCGCGTTTCTCGTGCTCGATATAGATCAACCTAGCTCTCGAACAGCGCAATGCTATAAAAGTAAATACAGTAGTTGCGGCAGAATATATTATAATTAAACATGATGAGGAAACCGTTGAAATGCTTCAATTTAGTGCATGTCTGAATAAGATGTATAGTTTGTGGCAAATGTACGACAGTTCGTGAATTATGACATGCAGGAATTTTAAATAAGCCGAATCAGATTTAAATCCTAAAAAGGACGAACGAAGAACGTCTGAACGAACGCGTATGAAAAAAATAGTTTGACTTAATAGTTGCACTAACTTTTTAACATCTCAATAGTTATTATGCTAATTGTATTCTTAATTGGTTGGTTTTTAATTGCATACGAATTATGAATGCATCATTCATTATTAATGAACACGTTACATTGTTGGCCACGCAACTATAAAACTATATCTATTTTTAAATATTCCTATTAGATTATGTTATATTTATCGTATATTAATTACACTATACTCCATCACTAAGTTCATAGTTTTCATGCCCTTATGAACGTGTGAATAACTTATTAAGTAATTAAGCATGTATTTTTAGAGTTGAAAATTAACATTTTGCACGAATTAATTTTTTATATAAAGAAAAAATTTTTCGTATATTTTGATATGATCCTAGTTGATATAATCGAGTGAGCAGATGAGAAGAAAGAACAGAGACGGAATATACCCTTACAGTTTGTATTGGGCCTTTAAATAATTGACAATAGAATATATTTAGAAAGCATTTTCTATTTACAATAGAAAATAGTGGCCGTTATTTAATATGCTTTTTAAAAATGCAGCTCCATAGCGTAAAACGGTCGAAAAGCTTTGTCATAATATTAAAATTATTAATAAAGAGCAATAAATTGTAGTCTTACTGATATTTTATTCTACAATGTTATTAAAGGGTAAATCTTTTATTTTTATAATTAATTATTATATTTCCATACATTATATTTTACCAATTCACTAATAAGAATCACCACGAGCTTCTAAATACGAGTACTATTTATTTCGACAGATAATAGATAACTTGTTTTTTGTATCCATAAATGACATTAAAAGAATAATAAGGGAATTTTTAATCCATTGATTCGTTCAGCCTCCTAGATCCTTTCATCAACCAACTTGATTTATGTATTGAGTATCTTATTACCTTTAAATTTTGATCTATAAGCAATGACTATACACTAATGAAATGAAATAAAATATCGTCGGAAGAAGGATAGTTTATTTTTTATGAAAAACTCAGCGTCAAATAAAAGAATAATTTAAAAGTATACTGAACAATAATACAGAATAAATCTAATGAAGTTTATGAGTGCACGAAAGTATATCGGTTAGCTTAGACTGCGTTATTAATAATAACGGATAATTATACTAAATTGATAATAAAAATGTTTATGCAGGCAGGATCCAAATAATCTTGGCAAACATTGAACATAAAGAGGTATTTACAAAGTATAAGGATAAATTGATAGTCAAATTTAGTACTAGAATTCTCAAGGTTGTTTACCAACATTGACTCAGATAAGTTATCTATGAAAATGAAGAAAACTCTAAGTTTGTATCTTATATGAAATAATTAAGATTCATTATTTCAGCAATTCAATATATCTATATATATATATATATACACGAACATATAATCTTATGATAAGTTGTTGTTAGTTTTAAAGGCATATTTCTTCTTACTGTAATACTAAAACATTGAATAACAGAATTACAGTTTTATAGTATTTCATATTTTTATAATATAACCTTTCAAGTTTTAATATTTTCATAAACAATATGTTAATAACAAAATTTTTCTTAAAATTTTTCTTAAATATATTATTTTTTACTCCTTTTACAATTTACACCATTACATGATTTATTAATACATTTTCCAATTAGAAAGTCTAAATTAGGGAGTTTATTTAGTAATAGCCATTTAATATAATTATATTATATGTCAATAAGTAATTTAAAAGTTAATTCACGAACAAAATGTATTTCATTGGAAAAAAATAAAAAATAAATTTTTATTTAGATATTAAAGCTTAGAATTTATAAATTATTTGTATACACAGTAATGTAGTATAAAAAGTATTATCTGAATTTAAATATTTTATCGTTGATTAAAAACTTTATTAAGAATTTTTCAGTTGCAGATTATATTTTGAATTAAAAAGTTTCAAAAGTATATTTGGATGTGAAAGTTATATATTTAATATCTGAGTAAAATGTAATATTAGAATAAAGCGCAAATGTGTACATTGAAATGTTATGTAAATAAAGTTAAAGTGACACTATTATCTATTGCAATATTATAAATAGTATGGAATTACTTGTTCATATTATTTAAACATAAAATTAATATTAAAATTAAGTAATATTGAATTTTACGAGATATTAATGTAATTAAATTGTAACTTATTTTAAAGTATTTATTGTTAGTTAATTTATAAAAAAAATTTATAACTTTCAGATTAATCCTTTTATAGGTATAATGTAATTTTAAATATTAGATAAAGAATAATTTTTTTATTTAAAAAAGTCTATTTTTTCTTCTCATCGTTAATTTGTTTTTTTGTTTTTTTTTCCTACTAATTTAAATAATTCTATGCATATTCGTATAACAAATAGAATCTCAAAGTCAACGGTATTTACAGTAGATTTATATTATAAGATTCATTTACTATATAAGAAATTATTCGTTAAATTTTGAGTTTCTCTTTGTTTTATAATCTAAGAAATTTAATTAATTTAACTTTGTCTTTTGCGTTATGGATTAATATGACAATACGATAAAATATCAGACTAACAGGTTAACATGTTTTTCAAAAGAAATTTAGAAATTTTATATAAACTCGTACAATTTTAATGAAAAAATATATATTTATTTTTTGTATATAATAAATATGTATTATAGTGTAGTTTTGATAGAAAATGTTTTACATCTCAAAAACATAAAATTAATATAGGCTGTTTGAAATAAAAATTCTTTCAACTGTTTTATATGTGTGCGCGCGCGTGTGTGTGTATAATTAATATGTGTGTAATTAAAGTCATCGTATGGATTCTATAAGCAAAAGTTTTTAAATAAAAAAAACTTTCGATGCTGTGATTAAAGAAAAGGTAAAATTAAGTTTAAAATTAAGTCAAAAAGTTTATAAAGATGTATCGATTAACATCTGTGATATTTTAAACATTCGCAATAAACTGTTACACAAGTCGTGACTCGTAATACTCAATAAAGACAATCAGTTTACATTCATACTCGCTTGAAACACATGAATGAGCTATTCTCTCTGCCATATATCACCGATCGTAACTCACTTAACCTCGGTACTATTACTATGAATTGTATTCTTGAGCTAAAACATATCGGTTGAAATATTTTCAGTCCAGTTCTTGATGAGTGTTGGCTTAAAATATGTTATATCTATTGTTCTTGAGAACAATTTTAAGTCAAAGTAAAACTTTGAACTTCGCATTACGTCTGGAAATTGTATTTTAACTTTGCGATAAAACATAGCAATTTACTTAGTCCAATTGGCGGTTCTATCGGCGGTCTTGACATTCTCCCAAAGAGATATTTAAAACGACGATATTTAATTTCTTATTAGTAGTTCAAATATTTAAGAATTTATTAAGTACCATATAATTAATAGTCAAATTATGTTTGCCACACGATTCTCTAGTCATATTGTTTAAAATTTTATTCTTAACAAAACCGTCATTCTTCTTAGCGAATGGTTTTTGAAGATTTATTAAAGCTTCGACCCACAAGAAATTCCGCTAAATAATATTCAGTTCTAAGAATACGTTGAAAATCATATGGTTAATATCTTTTAAACTTAGATACACATTTCGGTCTTTCTTTTTTCTTGCCTTTACAACCTGCCGTTTATCATCTTTCACTATTATGGGATTTTAAAGCAGCTTTAACTCAGCAATTCTTGTTGTTGGACACAGGCGCAGCTTAGATGTCAAATTTATTTGGAATTATAAAAGCTTCTAATCTATTTTAACAAACAATTGGTTGGAAATAACTGTTAGAAATAATGCGCATGAGTAGTTTTATATTTAAGAGTGCAAATGTTATTATAATATATATATATATATATATTTGACGAAACATAGGTTTTTTATTATTTATGGAATAATTTATTTTTTAATTAAATAATTTATAAAATTTAACTCAAGATTTCATCATTCGTATGAATTTACAATGAAAAGTCGATCTGTCCTACGTGTACATAAAAGCAATGTAATTACATACAATTGTTATTTATTTTATTTTACTGTTATGGTCTTCAATTTGGAAGGGTATTAATTTTTTTCTAAATTGTGAAATTAATATTTTCCACAATTCGAGATTTAAGCAAAACGGTTAGAATAGAAAAAAAACAATCAAAATAACGAACTCTTTAGAAATATAATTATCTTTATATTTATTACCTGTTTCACCGAATGTAAAATATATAAATTATATTTAATGATAACTTGATTTATTATTTTATGTAATAATAAACGTGCGTAATAACAAAATCTACCTGACTGCAATAACATTACTGGTAACAATATTTTATAACAAAAATTGACATATAGAAATGACGTTTATAGTCATAACTGTTTTTCAGATGAGAAAATAAAAAATATTATTTACATATTTTAATATATTGAAGAATTTTTATACGTTAGATAATTAAATATTATAAGAACGCCGGTATTATTTTAATTAAAACCAGTACAATGTTTAGATTAACTCAACTAGAATATTATCTTAATTTTAGTTATCTTAAATTAGCTGATTTGAAAATTTAGTGAGGAAACTCACTCTTGAAGATAATACTATTAACTAACATTTAATATTAATAATATTAATATAACAGTTTTCTTTTCTTTTTTTTTAAATAGTAAAATAAGCAATTTTATATAATTATTTTTCAGCTTGATAATCTTTAAAAGCCTAATGTAGTATCTCGTAAAATTTCATTATAAGTAGGATTGATATATCATGGTATACGTATCATTACGTTTAATGCAGAAGGAGGAAAATTTCAGAGCATATCACTCGAATCTGAGCATAATGCTTAAAGGAGATGGGAAAGTAGGTCGGTTTTTCTGCGTTTCGAATAAATTTAATCAATTCAGGCTCGTGTTTAAATCCACGAAAAAGTTGCGTCCATTTAAAAATCTTCGCGCGATTTCAACTCTGGCAAAAACATCGGCTACACTGACTTTTTCGGACTTTCACCGAGCCAGAACAAGAATTTTATGCACGTTATTTCTTTTGAATTTTATCCTCGGTAACAATGGCGACAGCTCTAAAAATAGATTTGTTATTAAAGGTTTATTCAGAATTGCCAAATATTACCATATAAGAATATTTATAATTGGCCACTATTGTTATTATTAGGAAAATATTACGATTACATCGAAAGCTGATTTGTGGCAAACGATAATGATGTCATAATTTAACATGAAAATCACATCACTGTAACGAATGCATATTAATGCTCTTCGCTTGGAGATTTATTTTCAAAATTAATGTACAAGAAATTCGCTGAACAATGACACGATAAATTGTCATTATTTCATTAGCTTAGTGCTATACTCAAATTTTAATATATTTTCATAGATGTAAAAAATATCGATCTAGTTTTAAGAGCAATTGTTATTGGTTAGAATCAATTGTTTGTGCATTACAATGTTAAATTATATTAATTAAAATCTTTTATATATGGTATCCTAATTGTTATTATCGCGAGAGTCTGACAGCTTCATTGATAAATGTAATGAGCTCCTTCGTTTTGCATTTGCAAGTATAATTAAATACGTAAATATTCCACATTTTAAAATATACTTATTTGCTTTACATGTTAAACAAAGTTCTTGTAATATTAATGATGCAACTAAATTCCGGAAAAGAGAACGTAATCTTTTAAAAGTATAATATTTCCTTGCGCGTGAGACGAGGTAATATACTCTACCACAATAAAGATCAACATGCTACAAAAGTATATTATACATCTACGTATTTCACATCTCATGAAATATATTTTAGCGCACACGCTAGAAAAATACACGATTTATAAGTAAAATTTTTATTATCTTATAATGAATTCAATTAAATTGAGATAACATCGAGATCTCCGATATTGTTGAGAAGAAGCGTAGTATTTGCGTTGTATAATCAGAGAAGCTGCGAGTACGAGCATCGAGAAAAATCACCTCCGACGCATTCGATTGACATGGAAATGTTTCGCAACTCGATTGCAAGGCAAACGTGCTCTGCGGCCGTTTTTCCGAGCGTTCATTCTATTTTCATTCGTAATTAAACGGGCATGAGTGCATTGGGCACCGAAGGGACGCGAAATCGCGCATAATCCACCGAGCGGTAAAAGGGAAGCGAGGAGGACACGTCGGCCGGACCTTGGCGTGGGCGTGGGCCCAGGCCCGAATTACGATGCGTGGGCCAGAAGGAAAATTCCCAAGTCGGAGCCTTGCCCACGCCGTTTAACAAACCCGTTGCACAGCGTGTGAGTAACTTACTTTTAAATGCTCTAGCGCTGTGCGCGCGCATCATCACGATTCTCGACGATCGTCAAGGATTCGCCGTGGCTTTGCAGTCCGTGACTCTTTGGCTGGAATTACGAAGACCTCGTTAGCTTGGCGTTGGTGTGTCGTGTAAGGCTCCAGGGATTCTCAACAAGCCGAAAGCTGTGCCTTAATGTACTTTATACCTTTAATTTTAATGTACGTTATTTAACAACGTTAACAGGCTTCGAAGCTGATATTTTGTCGCAGGAAGTAGTGAGACATAACGTGACATTAAAGTGTCTATTATATAATAAGCAAGAAGAATAGGCGTTACATTGCCTTCCTCTTTAATTGATCGAGAAAATGGGCAAATGAATTTACGTTACTCTGGGATACAAAACAACCGATGGTTTTTTTTTTTTTTTTTTTTTTTTTTTTTTTTTTTTTTTTTTTTTTTTTTTTTTTTTTTTTTTTAATGTTTGTCGTTTTGAGTTGTTTTTTTTTTTTTTTTTTTTTTTTTTTTTTTTTTTTTTTTTTTTTTTTTTTATTATAGTTTACAAGTTGGACGATTATGGAATTCGAAAAGTCGAAGTACAAACTGCGTTCAGCGTTTTTCTTTACATTCATTCGTACTCTGTTTCGTTACTTTCAATTCTTAATTATCTATAATAAATACAATTTTATTGTATTAATATAAGCTTGCTCTATTTAACGATAAACTATATTATTAAATAAGAGGGTAAATCGTATGTTTTATATGTATAACTATATTTTTAAGAGGGTTAATAGTAGTAAGTAAAATCAGCGTATCGTTTTAAAATCATAAATAATGGATGTTACAAGATATTTCATCACGAAAATACAAACGACATTAAAACGAGAATATAATGTTATATTTGTTCTTAATGTTAATGTAGGCCTTGACTCCATAAATGTTAAATTGCCGAGAGCACACATTGTATTTTTCATTATTGGGAAAGAGAGGGTAAAATGGAAAACTTTTACTCTACTTATTCAGATAAACGTCAACAATATTTTATTTATAGACTGATTTCACACTTATTTTATACTTTTATATTATTTGATATATAAAAAAAAAATAGAATAATATTCATCTTTCTCAGTTATTTAGAACAAAAGCAAATTATATATGAAAATATATCTGTTTGCTCAAATAATTGCAATCGCAATAGAGTAAAACATTAAATATGAATATATACATTGTTATATAAAAATTGATTTAGTAAGATATCGACGATCATTACTAGTACGGGGATTTTGGAAATCAAAGATAACTTAAAAAAAAAATCATAATACCGCATAAATAAAAAGCTGTGATAATACGAACTTACGGATTTACTATGTAAATATAATTATTTTGATAATGCCTTGTTCCTTTTAATATCTTCCAAAGTACATTCTTATATATATATATATATATATATATATATATATATATATATATATATATCCTTTACAATATTCTCATCACACGCATATATGAAAAATAGTTTATTCGTGACTAAGTTCGTGCATAGCAGCTGTAAGCATAAATAAGATCAAACACATTTTCATTTTCATTAATATTATTCAAAGTGTATTTATATATTTGAATTGGTAGATGTTGCGTAAAGTAGGCATTAAAAGCTAGAAAAAAATTTTCCTCTCGGCTTCTCGCCATTATAAGGTTCACATTAAATTATTATAATGCACTATTAATAATTACGATTGATTACGTGCAATGAACTATTATACAATCCATTATAAACAATAAGAATTTATTTCAAAAGTTAATTACTTTTTTTCATTCGACTATATCACAAATCTACATCTTATTAATATTAATATGTATCGGTTTATTGAATAATTTTTACAACGAAATGTTACGTAAATAATGTGTACCATCTAGGACTAAATAATAATAATATTAAATTACCCTTAAATTTTTAATATAAAGTTCGTACATTAGAATGTTATTTTGATTGGATAATTTATGTGAAATAGTATTCGAAACAAAATTTCTCGATATTTGGCATATGTAAGGAAGATTTATTAATATATTTAATCTACACACTTGAAATACCTCGTTCTAAATGAACAATTAAAACTTATTTAACCATAATTTTCCTCCATTTTTGAAAATTTAATTTAACTTTCTTATTATTTTCTTTAATATGCATGTGCATACATTTTATTGCAATAGCTCATTCTGAAAACTTTCAATTATTATTCACGCAATGATCTATGCAATTCATGAAAATAAAATGCCATACAATTAATATCCATACAATTAATATTTAGATGTCATTTGGTAATTGTGAATTTTTTTAATGTCATCCATCTTTACTACATAAAAGCGATTAATGTTGACTCAAGTACGCCACATAGTTAAGCGCAGACAAACTTGAAAATGTTATCGAACTTATTCGCCGAAGGCGAATAAGATTAAGACTCTCCCCCGAGTCATCAAAATCCTAAGAATCCGATTGATATCCTCTCTGGCTAATCTTAAACAAAATCATCTTACAACCACACTGATCCTCGGGAGGTCCTCGCGTCCGAGCACTCGCCAGTCCCGGCCTCTCGCCAGTCCCGTAATCGACGCGCGTTTCTCGGACGCTAAAGTGCACGATGCCGCTCGCGAAGCCGAGGATGAGTCAGAGAAGAGGTGCCACGACGACGACGTACCCCCGGCGAGGACTTTTAGGCCGCTCGAGCCATTTACGGAAGCCTGCCGCTACCACGGTCGGATCTCCTTTTCGAATCTCCCTCGGTCTTCTTAGCCGCCGGCACCGTCGCCGTCATCTCCCCGCCCTTTTGCTGCACGCTCCCCCCCCCCCCCCCCCCCCCCCCCCCCCCCGGCGCCATTCCTTTCTCGACAGACCGACGGCAGAAAGCGGTCGCTCCTTCTCCGCGTGAGATATCAAAATCTTGGCCTCGATATCATTGCGAGGCGATCCGCGATTGGGCTCGCTACGAATCGGTTTTATGCTAAAACCGGCCTCGCTTCGTCGAGACCCTTCGCCCGACTTTTCCCTCGAGTCCATATCGCTCACGGACGCCTTTTCCAATTGGAGTCGCTCCTCGCGCGGATGATCCGCGACTGGCGACCGCTCAATGATCTCGCCAGGGATGTGAGATAATTGTCGTGTTTTTATTCCGCTCATTTTGGCTGTAAACTTTCTCTGGCTCGCGTTCCAACGCGTCCATTCGGTCCTCTCGGTCCTTACCTTCTCCTGCCCACCAACTACACACACACACATAAACGCGCGCGCGCGCGCACGCACACTTGTACATCATGACTTATTTGATTTAGTGATTCATTCTATTCCCTCCATTTTTCAATATGCTAATATGCATAAAACCAAGCGATTCCGTTTTCACCCATAATCTCTCTCTCTCTCTCTCTCTCTCTCTCTCTCTCTCTATATATATATATATATATATATATAGAATGAAAATGCACTTTTTGCTTACATAGAGTAAATTAGAATATGAGCGTTAGAAAGGCAATATCAAGAGCTAATAAGAAGAACAAGATTCTAATTTTCTATTTGACGATATATAAAGAAATTTCTTTTTAAATTATTAATTCAACGTTAATTCTCAAAAATAATTTTAATTCAATATAAACTTATCATAATTATATTCTTAAATATTTATATTTTGACAATTTTTATTATTTTTACGTAATAAATTTAATCCCACGTTATTTACTTATTCTACCATTTATTATTCCCATTCTCTCAATTAAAATATTATTAAAATCTAAATTTAATACATCATATATAATATGTTTTACAACGGATGTTAAATTTATATATACACATCGAACTTTTATCAGGGTACACAATTCATAAAGAATTTTATCATTAATTAAATATAAAATATCACATGTTATGTAGATCTATCGTTTTAATGACTTAATTATTAATAATTCATTGGTGTAAACACTCATTGCAAAGTAATAATTTTCTATACATTTTCTTAAATTATTGAAAATCCAATTACTATCCTGGGGAGTAATTTTTTTTTATAAAGATGATAAATAGTTTTTATGCTTCCCATACGTTTGGCTCTTCTAAAATATTATGTCATAATTCCGACTGAAATCTCTCTTGTTATTCCTTAATTTTGTATTTCTCCTTGCGGTGACACTGCAAGGTATTACTTTGTAAATGCGACATGTCCATAAATTTTCTATTATAATAGAGATATCTCGGACACTTTCCTCATTTTGGGGCGTTCACGCCTGCCTACATATTTACATGGTAATAATGATTATACCTGCATGCACACCTCCTGGTTTTTGTCTATTCAAATCTGCTGAATTGGATTTCTCTCGCCCCCCCCCCACTCTCATTCGTCTTCTTTCTCGTCGACTCTTTGCTCGAAGCACTTTCAAAAATTTTTGTTCAAAAACGTATCTATTGTTTCGATATACTACCAACTTCAGCGTAAATTGTAACAGGTTTTCCGAGTTCATGGGCCTTACGGTGATTATCTCAATGCCCGACTACCTGAGTTCAACCATAGACAATAGAACAATGAGTTTTTCACGTCTACATTAATGCTATAACCCGTCGATCAAACCAATATTTCCTCATCCTCGAAGCGATGTACGCATACATTAACGTATCTGCATTCTAATAACTTTGCATTTGATAGTACTACTTATAGCTCTACTCTATCAGATATATTAACCCATAGAAGAATTTTCTCTTCGTCGGTATATCTCGCTGAATTTACTACTACAAGCTTTTAAGTCTTGCCTCTTCTCTTTTGACTTCCTTCTCATTTTTCGCATAGTTTTCGCACTTCATAATATATACGTATGGGCAGCATTTGAATTATAATGTACATATTATGTATAGATATTATGTGGAATGTGCTGGAAATTTCTGATGCACCGAGCCGTATATGGTAGCTAACTTTTTACTTTCCTATCGTCGACCATCGATATGTGATAAAAGTAATGCTAGGACCGATTTCACTTTCGAGAGCCATAGAAATTTCGTTCTTTGTATTATTTTCTCAAGATCTTTCAAAACTTCGGACGTAGTGTTGGGCTTTGCTCTTAATCATAAAATCTTCTTCAAGCCTATTTTTAATGGTGTTCTGGTGTTTTAATGATGTTCTTAATAATTAAAGCACTCGACACTAAAATATGATTCTACTATGATCGTTATCTCTTTCACCATATCGTTTTAAAATTATTCATCATTGATTGAACTTGAACTAGCTGATGACTATAAATATATATCTTTTGTATTATCACTTAGTCATTTTGATTTCTTCTTTTTTCCGCTACATTTTGACAAGGAAGAACTCTTCTTCTTCCGTTTTTTTTTTTTGTTTTTTTTTTTTTTTTTTTTTTTTGTTTGACAATCCGTTGTTGGTGAAATAAAGATGACGTATGTATGGTTTCCTCTTGTGATTTCAGTATCTCTCAAACACTCATTTTATCAAACCTTTATACATTACTTAAAAAGAATTAAACTTTGATTCTTGATTTGGCTGTGATTGTTATGCGAGAACATTATATACTCTGAGAGTTATTGATTATTCCCCCAATTGTTCCAGAAACCCCTGTCTCCTCCTATTTATGTCGTCTTCAAAACTATTTTCAGTATCATTAGATTATATCGTAGTGAATATTAATCTCACCGCACTACAGTTGATTGATCACACCTTGTTTATTGATTAATAGCACACGATTGATTAAAAGTACCAGAGGTACGCTTACTCAGTTAAATATATACATGTTCAAATAATTGAAGTTTTATTCGTAAATCACAAATCCATAATTACAGGATCATAGGAAAATTTTATCTTTTTCGTCACGCATTAGAAAATAATTTCTTTAAAATTTCATTTTAATTAAAAATGATTGACTTTCCATTGATTTTCATCGTATCATCTTATTATCTTAATATAAAAAAATATTCGAACAATTCGGTGCTATAACTTTTTATAATAACAAATATAAGCAATGCTAATTTCGATATTAACATTATTAAGCAAAGATTTTTAGTTCTTAACCATATTTTATTGCGCTAATATTCGTTCATTAAATCAATCAAACACTCAGCTAAGTATTATTAATTTAAATAAATTGATATTTTTAATAAAAAAAAAAAAAAAAAAAAAAAAAAAAAAAAATTAAAACCAAAGATATTTAAATTAGTCGTTTATGAGAATGTGAAATATCAGAGTTTTCAACTTGATATTATTTTACTGTATAAATTCAACAATTCTAACTCGATGGAAGATTTTATTAATATTTTTTATCATTATACAATGTAACGCCGAGTTTTGTTCAACTCCAAATAGAAACTCTCTAATAATATAATGAGTAAATAAAATTGAATTATTATATATATATATATATATATATATATATAAGGGATATACCATTTGGTAATTCACAATAGTCTTAGAAAGTAATAATAGCTCAAATTCACGTATGTTCATACTAATATTTTTATTTAGTATGAAATATATCTTATTTTGATTGCTCATATTATTAATCGCGAATTCTTTAAAAAATTATACCGCATATATATCGAAGTAACGCTGATTATCAGAACTTATTTATAAGATAACGAATTCACGAGCATACCGCGAAAGAATCATTTACATGATCAGCAAAGAGATGCTTTCGTTCTTTTATTTTACATTATAAATATAGAAAATAAAAGATAAATGTCGCTAATTAATGATCAACAAATGTAATCGAATTTTCAAGTTAATCCCTGATATTACAATAACAAGACGGATGGGGAAAAGTAGCCTGGCCTGTTAACAAATGTGACTTCATTTGTCTGGCTGGCAGCAGAGGCGCTAAGGGACGAGTGGCAAAAGTCCGATACACATCGAAACGTTGAAAACACTTGCAAGCATTATTGAAAGGAAAATTGAAAGGGATGATGGTGGGTGGGGTGGGTGGGAGACGCGAACGAGTGTGCGTGAATTGGGCGTGAGATCGATGACAAGGACGGGGTTGGAAGTCACGCGCCCGTATGAGACCCAAATCCATAATTCAGTGCGACCCGGTGTGTCGCGGAAGTGGTCGAAGGTTAGTCGGCACCTACGTCGTCACCGGCGACGCCGTTGCCGATCGATAACCGGGGGGCGGCGCCGTATGTGCCGCACACCGGCTGCGTGCGACGATGACCCACAGGGTCACCGAGGGTGTCGAGGGTACCCACTGTCCCCTTCGCTTAGTTAGGCAAGATCCGGTAGCAAGCCGATTCGATCGATTCGGTCGACGAAGTCGGCCACGTGCTCAGTACTCCGTCTCCCCGACCCCCTTTTCCAACAAAACCACGAGGAGAGGAGAAAATCGTTGAGACGTGATTATTTTTTCCTTTTATTTTTTATTTTTTTATTTATTATTTTTTTTTTTTCGTCTCGTTCGGCTTATTTTGGTCTACGATTTATCGTGTGGCTCGTGTGCCGAATTATTGAAGCGTCAACTTTTTTTTTTCTAGTCCAAATAACAAGAAATATCCGCCCTTGTCGAGAAAGCGTTGATATATATATATATATATATATATATATATGTATTTTTTGTTGTTGTTGCATTAATTAGAAATGTAATTTTGTCTATTTTTCGTTTATTTACATGAATAAGAAAGCTGTCGGATATTCGACGAGCGAAAATTCAATAAGATATTAAAATTTTATTGTTTCATAAGATAGTTGAAGGAAGGAAAAAAAGTATATTGAATTGGCAGGGTATCAAGAAGTGTGGCTCAGTTCATGGAAAATGTTTCGGATGCAGTAGTAGTAGTAGTCAGTAAATTTGTCTTTGAAAATGAGTTTCACTACAATTTTATGGTAGTTTTTTTTTCAAGTTAATTTGATAAAGAGCTAAAAATCTTAATTTAATTCATCACAATTAACGCGCTGACCGTCATAACTTGGACCATATTACAAAAAGATGCTGCAGTCGTCGAATCGCGGTTTGCGTAAAAGTAGCCTCGAAAAGTCGTTATGTGCCAACGACGATAAATCATTATTTGGGTCATTCACTCGAGTTCATGGGCCATAATAATCGTCACCATTGCAATGACAGGACCTCCATGGCAAACGTCAGTCTCCTTGGATTGGCCGTGCGGAATACGTGCGAGACAAGCTGTCGACCTAAAAGCAGGCATGATGTCATTTTCGGTGTTCCTCGCCTTGTAAAACAATGGCCAATGAGATAACCAACGTAGCGTATCCTCGTTTACTGAATGTTTTCGATGAGCGGCGTCCAGAACGCTTTTATTGCACAACAATAAAATCTCTGACTGTAATGTAATATTGATAAACTCGCTGTATAACTATAATCTCATGAATTATTTCGTTTATTCCCATCGTTAGGTAACGCGCTTGTCCCATTCTAACCTACTTATCAGTGCGAGAAATTGTATTATAGAAATATGTCATATGCGATGTTAAATGTACTGTAATATCAGCTCACTCATATTTGCATATTAGTTCACTTATGCGTTCGAATTTCATCGAACATTTAGGATAATAACAATATTACCTTCAATAAACAATGAGATTCTCGAATCGATCTTCATCGGAAACGAACTTTTATTATAATCTCATTAGTTCCTTATTATATACGTCAGAGATTAAAAACAGAGTCTTGTATAGTCGACAACTGTGGCAAATTTGATGAAAGAAATTTTTATTTTATAGCCATTTCATTTATTTATAAAATACTGTCAATATAATTCATTATTACTCGACAATTTTTGTGCGAAATAACATATTGCTTTACGATATGTAAAACTACGGCAATTTTATTTCTAGTTATATTCAATATATATTTTATAAAATTGAATAAAACGTTAATTTACTATTTCCTATGAAATGGAGTGAACAAATTTGCAATAAAACGAAATTACGATAAATAATGTCTAACTGATACCGATATAAAAAAAAAGAAAAAAAGAATGTTTATTTTTTCATTGAATCTTGAGTTATGCTGAAAATTTTTTGCACTCAAAAAGAGATGAATTTTCAAGGTATAAACTATAAATATCTTTATCGCTCATTAGATGTTTATCTTTGATAGAATAGCACGAGATAAAAAGATTGCCAGTTTGCAAAAATATCCTCATTTATACAAGTATTATTATAAAAGTAAATTGTGTTTAATAATATTAATAAAAAAGGAGAATAAGTTCTTTTTATCAATTAAACACTTTTTTTTTTTTTAAATCTGATGATGGAAATGAAATATGTTTTTCCATTTTTTAATAGCCGAATGAATTAATTATGCGATACGAGTATCATCATTTATTATTAAATGCAGTTAAGCCAATTAATACAAATTTTTTTTCTAATTTCATGTATTACATAAGAAATTTATGAAAGGTTAAACGGTTATTGATTTTTAAGATTAGAGTAACTGCAAGAATTAGACATACAGTGATTTCATTAAATTAATAAATATCGGTAGCTACAAAAACTTTGTGATGTATTACAATTTAACAGATATGAAATTTTAATTTTATGAAAAGATGCAATTGTATGATCTGAATTTACATTCAGATAATACTTTTAATATTTTTAACATTTGAGGCTAGAAAATTTTTAATAATTTAAGTAATTAGCATATTATATTGTTTAAAACAGATTCAATTTTTCAAATATAATTCGTTTAACAGTATAATTGCTTGAATGCAACTGGCTGTATTGAAATTTGATATTACAGAAAATATGGTCATTCTAAAATTAGTGAACTATTTAGATTATATTAATAATTGTCAGAACGATGCTTCTAAACCTTAAATAATAATAGAAATAGATAATTATGATTAAACACAATTAATAAACATTCATGCTTTTCTCATTATCTCGTAATATTTTATATAAAAATCTTTATAAATATTTTCTAATTGAGTAATTACGATTTTCTTTCATTAATAGACGAGTGCAATTATAACCCACATTTCGTTTAAAATTATTTTTGTAAAATCAAGAGGTCATCAAACTGTAATGCAATGCGAATAAGCGCATAAGACAAAATAGAACTTGTGCTACTTTATAATGGCAAAAGGGAGTTCCCTCTATACAGTTACGTAGAAAATAATTATTTTCATAGCATTTTTTACTCAAAATATTATAATAATATGATTTAGTATTAAAGCTACATAAAATTAATCGCCTGCGACTCAGTCTTGATTATATTTTCGAATTTCTTAATTGAGTAATTTTTCATATTATTTGGAATGCGCATCCGAAAAATCAGAAAAGCAATGTCTTTTATAAACAAGTATTTTTAATATTGTATGTTCATTTCAAATGTTTTTTTATTTTAATTTATTATAATTACGTTATTCGTGTAATATTTAAAATCCATAATATCCATCGAAAACAAAGGCCGAAGAAAATTTTCGTATTTCAAAATTTTATTTATTTCTTAAATAATTCGGACGTTTTTTATGGCAGAATTTTTTATGTCAGTTTATGTATAAATGTAGAGAAACTGTTATAACAATTACTTAAGATTTTATTAAAAATTTTAAAAGATCTAACTTGCCTCTCATTCATATATCCTATTAATTTTTCAACAACTATTATTAATAATATTAATAATTATATACAATTATTATCTACGTAATTTTGAAGAGATGATGCATTTATTTAAAATATTTTTCTGCAAAGAGGCATAGATTATTGAGAATAAAAAGTACTACAGTGAAAATGGTCCATCAGTGAGTAACGTAGTTCTGTAATTTAATTCAAAGCACTATTCCCGCCAGATGCCAATCTTCATGAACCGCGAAATATCACCTCGATAATAATCGTCGGACTAGCACGTTTATCGCGAATTTCTCCACGGAGAATCGATAAATCGTGCTTATCGATCGCTATTTACCCATCGTGGTGAAACGACAGTATCGTCTTCAAGTCCCATCGTAACAGATACCCTAACCTCTTTGTCGCGAGAAATCTTTGTGCCCCGGTAACGTATCCGAAGACATCCGCTCGATAATTTCCGACACCGTTAAAACGCGGAGGCTGAGAGTGTCAAACGAACGACATTCCGCGCGCCAAACATAATCCGCTTCCTCGCTGCTAATCCTCTGTCGTCGTCACGTAATAATCTGTAAGCTACGTCATTGCAGCGTCTTCTTCAGGATTATTTTGTGTGCTGCACCGTTCATATAACATATCGCGTCTGGTTCACATTTGTGACGGTCAGTCTTGCTAGATCGAATATAGATTTGAAATAAAAATTCTGTCGCGTACGCTATACTGTACGTAACCGCGGATTTATCGTTAAACGACGAGGCTAGTTTCACTTATTTTAGAATATATGAGGATTGAGGATCGTCAAAGCACGGAATTACCTTAAGCGCACATAGATTTTGCTAGAATAAGCTATTATTAAACTTAATTGTTCTATGTTTAATTAAAAATTATTTTCAGGAGGAAAACTTTGAGCTACTTTATAAATAGAGTCACATGAAATTTTAAATATTTTATTAAGTATGCATAATTCAAAATAATACGAAGCCTATGATTTATAATCTAAATAAGTTAATCAAATTACTTAACATTATCGTTAAAATGATTAAATACAGATTAAATTAAACTTCAATTCTACTTATGTAGAATTACAGTAGACAAACATTATATTTATTACCCAATTATGTATGCGAATTTTTTATAAATATGATTTTAAAATTGTCTGAAATTTCTGTACATGGTTTAAGGCAAAAAATCTTTTTATATCAAACAAAAGTTAACTCTTTCAACAATTTATAAATTTACATACTCATACATACATATAATCAAGTTTACAAAATGTACAAGAATTTTTAGAGTTGATTATTTATAAAATTTTTTATGAAAATATGAATCGAATTTTATATAAAATGGCTAGGAATCATAAAATTTGATTACTAGCATCAGTTTAAAGATATTATTTGATGGATTTATCAGACATATCACTTGTTTGATAACCATTTCAGCTTTCTGATGCGAAACGTTAAAGTAACTATAATCAATAATTTTATTAAACAAGAAAACAATTTTTAAATACAAATTTTTACAAATGATTAAATTGTCTGATTTATAAATAAAAATTGCCGGAATTAGGATTGTTCAAACAAATTTTATATTGCATAGTTAAAATTTTCAAACGTTTAATAATTGAAGTGAACAAACATAATGATTTTATAAATATGATCTCATAATCCGTAGTTTGAATTATAATTAAGAATCTTAAATCATTTCTTAAGGAATAATTTTTATACATAGAAATGGACAATTAGTAATGATAAATTGAAAAATATATATAAAAAATTATTTTAATCATAATATTCCATTTTAATAAAGTACATAATAATTATTAAATAATATTAATATGTTTTAATAATATGGCATATTAGAAATCTGAAATGAGATAATTGAAACATAATATGTTAGTAAGAAAATTCGTTATAATTCTTAATAAAATAATTGTACATAAATTTCTTAAAATTAATATATTGAATTATATATGCATGAAATTTTTGTCATGAATAAGTTAATGTAATGTTTGCTTAAGAAATTTTATTTCTGACATGGGTACTTTAATTTTAATTGCAGTTTTTACGCTTACAAACATACATTTTATAATTTATGCATATTCAATTATAATACCGAATTATGTTTCATTTTGATTTGATCGTCTATATTGAGATGCAAAATTCATGACATAAATTTCAGAATTATGCTATTTTTATTACATTAATAAGATAACAAATGTTTCTCTTTTTTTCTATTCATTTATATTTGATATAAAACCATTTATAATAATAATAATATATATATATATATATATATATATATATTATTCATTACCTATATTAATTAACTATTCTATGGTTAGGTATCGTTATTGTTTATATGCCCACATTTTGATTATTTCTACATCAAATAGTTTAAATATAAATAGTGTATTGATGAGATGTTTGATATACATTAACAATGCTAAAGAATTGACGCAGTCATTTATAGATCATTTCCATTTCAGGTTTAAGTAGTAAATATAACTATAGAGAGACATAACGTATGTATACGAAAACTGGTATGCTCAACATTCTATTTGGTATTAGTGCCAATAATGAGAAAGAATATTGCCATAGAATGCAAATGAATTTACTCTCGATTTGGCGATAATGTATATAACTGTAAAACTTTGATGTCGATAACTGAACTTGTATAATGAGATGAAAAATTTATGTAGTCTCAAATGATATTATGTATAAAGAGTCAATTTATGAGAAAGTAATCATTTTTAAATTATTATGCGTTAACATTATTAATTAACATTGGAAAAAAATCGAATATGAAATCAGAGGGAAAAGTGCTAGTTGAGTTTTGTTAAACTTAATTTTAATCAAATTGAAAACAGCATTAAGAGTATATTTTATAGCAAATCATTAATTGTAATGGAACAACAGATTTTATAGGATATGAATCCGCGTTATTCTTCATGCGATAACCAAAAGAGAAGATATTCACTTTTATGAGTTCTTTCACCCGCCTGAAACGGTTCATGTCACACACGTTTTATGGTTCAATAAAATAAATGACTTTATTGCAGAAATAAAATAAAGATGATTAGTTACTAGACCAGAAATTCTGATAATAATTTTATCGTATGATAACCTTAAATCACTTGGTACTCATAACTCCCCTTAAGGAATTTTAAATATCGTTGGTAAGTTGTTTGGTATGCGAGATCTTATGCTTATTGACACCTCTGAAACCTGCTGTTTCCATGTAAATTTGCTTGAAAAGCTGTAATTATTAATTTTAACGCTGTAATTGAGTTGTAATCGGGAGCGACTATATGCACATAATATTAAAAATTATTTATTTATTTAAATATTTATAATATATTTCTATATATAAATACTTCAATTCATAAAGATTATTTATAGTGATGTACAAAGTCCGAGGTAAGAGTTATTTAGTGATAAATTGATTTCTAAAATATTAAAAACTCGAACACGTAACTTACATAACTTGTTTATGAAGAATTGTGCTTAATCATTCGGTGTCAATTTGAGCAGAGGCACATTAAATTTCATCGATTAAACGAAAATCTGAATTTCCCACATTACATAACATTTGATAATAGGCACAGCAGCAGCTTTTACAGCTGCTTTTCTAAGCTAAAAGAAAATATTTCAGCCGCTATCGTTTCATTTTGATAACCATTGCGACCTTTACGATCCTGGCATACGCGATCTTGTCCTACCAGAGAGAGGGACACAGAATGAGAGAGAGAGAGAGAGAGAGAGAGAGAGAGAGAATGTTAGAGCTTTCACCGTAAACGTGGATAAAAAGAAAAGGGAAGCTAAGCGCCTGTCTCCCCCCTCCCCCCGCATAATACTACCACACACGCCGCGTGCACGGCTTCGCCTCTCGGCAGCAACGTGGCGCTCGCTCGCTCATATCCTACGCCGGCAGCGGAGGCTGAGAGGAGATCGCGAATTTCTTTCGTGCGTGGCAGCCTTCCATACATATAAGGTAACAGGAGTTGAGCGAGAGTCGCGGTGCGTAATCCACCCCGTTACATCAAGCGCCTTTTCCGTGGACACTCGTGTCGGTGTTTTCTTGCCCTTCCCTCCCCCCTCCCCACTCCTAATAAACCGGAGAATTCGCAAGGTAATCGTATCCCTCTTGTTTCTGTTCCGTATTATTTTGCTCGAGGCGGAATTAGGTGTAAATATGTCGGGAGATAAGCCAATGACGGGTGTTAATGTGCAGACTCAACGTTCGATTCCGTTTTGACTATCGATAACCGCATCGAGCATTCGCATAATATCGCTTATAACATTATTTATTATCGTATTCGGGACCTTACGTACGTGACACTCATGTGCTCGGGATATAAGTTGAAAATAGCCGAGTATTAGAGTTTCTAATAAATTGTAATCCATCTTTAGTCATCTAACTCTGCAATCCATCGAGAAATTTTTTTCAAGAGTTTTTTGTTTATATAAATGTACGTAACATATCCTTTAATAAAAAAAAAAAGTATATCAATAATTTAAAGAAACTCATCTCGGCTAAATTTATCTCAATATTATTTCCGTATGTTAGATTCAACGATCGATTACCCTTTACTAATTCACACATAATCGCTTTTATTTCTTTTCTATATCGTTCATATTCTTTATTCTTAGTTATTATTAGTTTGATAGTTATTGTGCTCCAAAAGGTATATATTAGTTGCCAACTGGAAGTAAACAGATAAAGATAAATTATAATTTTGTTAAATTTTACAGTGCAAAAGCTCTTGCACCTCTCTATCGCATTTCTGGTCAAAGCTATCAATAGCTTTCCCTCGGCAAAAATTTTTATCAACTACATATTGACAAGTTTTTTTTTTTTTTTTTTTTTTTTTAAATGACTATAAAGTTCGGCGCTTAAAATTAAATCACCCATATCGAGTGTTGTCATCGCTATTAAAGTGAGCATATATTATAATCATTCGAGTCATTGAATAGTCTTTAATGAGATAAATGTAGGTTCAAAATGCATGCGAATAGCTTTTGTATAAAAAGCATGTCAAAAGTAATAGACTGATGATGAAAAAAACCATTTTAATTGTACATAAGTAAAATTAAACTGATACTAAACCAATTCTTTATTCATACAAACAAGAAAATTGTATGTCTTCAATCCTCGATCGCTTAATAATGTTCTGTAACAGTAAATTTTTATGAATGAAATTACTTAAAACCATTTGTTAAATCTATAATTAAAGAACATGAATAATCGCGTGTCTAAAATTTTTCATAACAGTACTTATAACTCTCCATAATAAATAATATAAAATTATAATTCTCAACATAAAGTAGTAATTGTATTAATGGTTATATTATCAACAAAGTTATTAAGTATCCGTATTACGAAAATTTGTAATTAAAATTTATTATTCTTAATAAGTATTTTGAAATGGTATAGATTATAAAAGAATAAATAAACTCGACAATTAACAATTATTTTTTCAATTTACAAATATTTAAAAACATCAATGCAAAATCATCAGTGCACTGTAAAAAGTGTTGAAAATTTGTCATAAAATAAAAGGATTTTGTTCGTTAGGTTGCATTATATTATTGAAAATGAGTTTTTGCATACAATTGATCTCTATTATAAATATGCAATTATCTGATATAACTATTGAACGGTTTAAATCGAAAATTAAAAATATAATTAATCAATGAAAACCTGTACTTTTATAATTAATACAATATTCTCGTTTTACTAATATTGTTGTTTATAAAGTTTTTTTGCTTTCATAAAGCAGTAAGTAGCTTTATGAATAATAAAGTAACATAGTTCTTGTAAGGGAACAAGTCGATTTGTCAAATGTTAAAAGAACTATGATTAATTGGATTTCTCGCGAGAGTGTCAAGTTTAACGTGACCTTACATATTTGTATAAAAATAAAAATGGTATTAGCAAAAAATCCATAATAGACTTTAAATTAAGAAATGCCAGAGATCGATATATATATATATATATATGGAGAGGATTTTAAATCTATAATACACGTTTTCAAGAAATTTAATAACGTTAATAGTAATTTATTGAAACTGTAGGTAAAAAAAAAAAAAAAAAAAACAGTTAAAAATGAGGAAAAATAACAAATTTTGTCATCAAGTCTTTTTACAATAATTATAAATAGAGAAGAAATTCTTGAACAAATTACGTAAATAAATAATATTGTGAAAAATTCGTTTTAAATTCCTTCCAAATGCTTTTTTAAACTTGAATAGCATTGTTATGATCAGAATTGTTATGTGTACAAAATATCGATAGACACGGTGAATTTTCATATTAAAACGTGCTTGAATATCCTTCACGTGTATAAAAAAATCCACATTAACCGCGAGCTTACGCAAGCAGTTTTCGTTTTAATAAATATTTTTCTTGTATCTATTATTACATGGCTAATTATAACTCGGCAATCCCGTTCAATTCAATTAATTAGCACGTATCGTCCTGCAATATTAGCGCTAATAAAATGGGAAGAGACTAAAAGCGCGTGTGCGCTCAAATCGATTTAGCGAATTAGAGAAGCGCCGTGTACGACGATTCTTATGGAGTATTAACAACTGCGTCAATGTATGATAGTATAAGTGTATTAAGCCACACGGTGAGTCACATATCGACTTTCTTGTCTCGTCACGCCTCACGCACTAGGCGAAATAAAGCCGGCATGTCCGCAAATTTGCAATTTTTCCAATTGTTCCTACCTACGCACACTAATACAATGCGTGTATGCCCACATGCTAAGCCCCATAGATGTTGACATTGCTTGCGAAGCGTGAACTTGACATTGCCTCTTTAAAGGACCCGGCTAGCTTCGGAAAATTGTGTAAATTAGTAAAACAAAAGTATGTAAGCATTATTACAAGTTAACAAAATTAATGCGAATTTTCAAAGACATTTTTTCATTATTTTACCTCGTGAGCCAAAGCATAGTGGGCTTAAGTGCGGATAGACGCATTGGCTGGCGCCAAAAGTGAGAAGGAAGAATGGCGAGACAGTAAACTATAGATACATAAAGTAAGGCGAGAGCTCGCTCGTGTGAGTTGGAACGGAACGTGTAAGAAATAAAGAGAGAGAGAGAGAGAGAGAGAGAGAGAGAGAGAGAGAGAGAGATAGAGAGAGAGAGAGAGAGAGAGATAGAGAGAGAGAGAGAGAGTAATAACAAGAAAAGGGGTGTGGGTGAGGGTGGATAAAGCGAAGGGGATGATTCAACTTGAACGGTGAATCACCCTCTTAGGGTTAGATCATCGTCACAGAAAATGCACCTGTGTGCATGTAGAGATCTACGAGATATCGCACATGACATTTTCATGTAACGTTTATCAACCGACCCTTTTTTCTTCAATCACGACCTTTCGTACTTATGCCCTACAGTTTAATAAGGGTTGCGCATTTCCAGGGAGGGAAAGTCGTTTCTCATACCTCCAGCACACTTTTCTTTGCGAGCACTTTCTCAAAGATGCTCAAAGATGCTCAAGCCATTGCCGCATTGGTAGAGGGATAAAGTCAATAGGAGTAAGAACAAAGAGTTGGACGAATCGGCAAAAGTACTGGTAATTCGAATGTCTAGGAATAGTTATTTAACTAAGCATTAAATTACAAAGTCGGTATTCGAATCAATATAATGTACTTTCATCTTTTTTATTTGAATTTAAATAATCGAATGATGGAATAAAATAATTTATATAATATTTTTTCTATTTTTATACAGTCTCGATATAGTGGTTACTATCGATTTTCTAAATTTACATAAATAAGTAAACATTAATTATTATTTTAAGCTACATATACGTAATACAATTACTTTTCTAACATTCAGTATTAATGGTCATGTAATCAGTTATCAATCTATCTATTTATCTATATATATATATATATATGTAATGATTATTGAAAGATTCAAATTCCTCACAATACTTACTGTTTATAGAATAAATAACAATATTTAATTTAAGAAAAAAAATTTCAAATTATAATTTTAAATATCAGTGTCGAAAAACATAATATATAAATTTATATACACTAACAATATCACCAACATTAATAGAATCATTATTACATCGTTAAAATATTAAATTAAATAGTTACTTATTGTTTATATTAAGATTGCGAATTTATAATATTGCCATTTATAATATAAATTTATATTAAAAATAATATATAAAATACCATGGTACTCTATTTTATTAGATACTATACATTTATTTAACATTATATATAAACATTTATTATAACTTTCAATTCATTGATAATCTTTACTTTAAAATTGAATTTTTGTGTTCCATTTTATAGATATGGTATGAAAAATAATTAATGCAAGTTTTTTTTAAGCCAAATATAGAATGAAAAATAATTAAATTATACGTTCAATCTTCATTGTCCATATATAGTGAAGTAATTGCTAATTAAATGCCATAAAATATTTAATGATGATTTAATAATGAAATAATAATTTTATCATGTTTCTATAAATTTAACAGCAATAGATAAATAATTATTACGTAAAACATTATTTTTAGAACAATGTATTGTTATTATTTAAATATTATTCTTCCATGCGTTAGGTAGAGATTTAAAAATGATTGTTGCAAAACAACATAATTGTAACCCAACAATTACTGTACAATACTTCGTTATAATAGCTCAATCCAATATATCGAATAATTATTTATGGTTATTAAAATTAATTAATCTCCTAAGTAATATAGTATTTAAATTGCAAACAACCGACAACAAATTTACCCAACCTTGTAAAAAAATGTATACAAATAATACATTAATGATTTAGTAGGAATCATTTCGTTTCAGTATTTCAAAAATATAAATAAAAAACCAAACCAAAAAGAACAAAAAACAAAAACAGAAGTAAAAAGTTACTTGTTAAATGTAGAGGAGAATTCTCGAGGAATAGTATCCAAATTGACGAAATAATGATCTAGACTACGTAATAATAAATACTTGGAAGCATTGGTTTTCTTTTCTCAAAAGATGCTCGATCGAATCAACCAAGAGGATACCTAATGAATATAGTACAGTACACAGTGTAGGTCTAAAGAGAGAGAGAGAGAGAGAGAGAGATTCGCAGCCTACCGTCAATTTATGTCCTTCTCGCACGCAATCTTCCGCATACGGCATGTGCGCGTACATTGGTGTGCGTTGCACGAGTCGTCAGAATTCGTATATGCACGTGAAACACAGCTATGCTCGGCGAAACGTCTCTCGTGGGACAGAGAGAGACGGAGGGAAAGGCGATCGAACAGTTGGCAACGCTGTGCCCCGTCGGCCGTTGCTCGACTCGGCGGCATTCACGCACACATACCCAGGCGATTGCGCGCGCGCACGTGCATACGAAGCGTCGGTGCTCCATGATGAAGAAGGAAGGCGAACAACAAAAAGAACGAGAGTCGCGGGAACGAACGACGGTGCGTGAGATGGAGAGAGAGGGCCCGAGGCGGTAGCCGTGGTTGAGAGACGAGGAACAAGCGGTTCTGCGCGCGCGGGCGCGAAATTCGAAAGCGGTGGGGTCGCGCGACGGCCAATGGGAGGCTGGCGTTTCTACTTCTCCCTTCGCCCCACTTCGAACGACTGCGGGCTTGAAAATCTCTAACGGACGCGACGACCGGCGCACATTCGTCTCCTGGCTCTCGTGACGCGTGGATTCGATTGAGTACGAGAGATCGTCCAGCCGAGGTCGCAGCCAAGTAGTAGCAGCAGCAGCAGCAGCACGCTTTTTTAATTTATTAAAAGGGAACGCGAAGTTAAGGACACAGTAGCCATGAGGGAAATCGTGCACATCCAGGCTGGTCAGTGCGGTAACCAAATTGGAGCCAAGGTGAGTGTGATCCTAAGGCTGTGTCGGCCCGTCCCTACGCTGCCACCGCTGCCCATCAATGTGTATATTATCCGCTCGCGCGCTCTGCGTGTTTGCCTGCTGCTGATGCGCGCGTGCGCGCGCGCTACGGGATAACGGCCAAATTCTTTTGCGAGAGACACTCGCTCGTTCGTCGCGCGCCGCGAATCCCTGGAATGTCGGGGGCCCGTTCCACTTTTTTCCTCCCCAAACGGCTCGTCCACCACCTTTCGCCGGTCTCGGCCGACTTCGCGCGAAACTCGCCTCCTCTCCCTTTCTATCCTCTTTGTTTCTGAATGCGTGTGAGATGAGCGCGCGTCCGTCCCCCGAAGTCAGCCTGAAAAACCGTTATAACATCTCGCCACTTTGAGCCCTGTCACTTCCGTGTCCCTCGACCGCGGGAAATTTCGCGAAAAATCCCGCGACCTATCGAGTGCCTCGTTATATCGACGTGGAAGTTCGAGCGACTAATTTGTGATACCCGGTGTCGCCATAGGCGAGCGCTCTTTTTTTTTTTTTATTTTTTTTATTTTTTTTTTTATTCGCATCCTCCCCCACATTCGTCAATTCGTACGACGCTCGGTCGGACAAAAGGGAAAAAAACCGTTGGTGAATATCGGCCAACCGTAGTCGCGCTTTGTAAATCCCTCGGCACACGGCGGTGGTGGGGCGCGGTTGTCGCTGTGGTGGGGCCCGCGGGTGCGAGAAAGATGGAGAGAAAGAGATAGATAGATAGAGATAGATAGTATAGATAGATAGATGTATGTTACGGGGCATATTGTGCTAAAGCAATCGTTGCTTACTCAAAGGAAAGAGGACGAGGCGTTGGGAAAATGGCAGTTACGGCGTTCGGCGAGCGAAAAGTTAGGCGCTGCTGCTCGCGTTCGGCATGGCGACAATGGCACCGAGTTGTTTCGTGCGCGCGCGCACTGGCCTGCCGTAAGCCGTTGACGAAGGCGGATAAATATCGAGAGAATGAAAAAAGAAAGAAAGGAAGGAAAGAAGCAGAAGCAGCAGCAGCAGCAGCAGCAGCAGCAGCAGCAGCAGCAGCAGCAGCAGCAGTAGCAGTAGCAGCTCTCTTGCTTACCGAGTACCGGCCGGCCGGCGAGAATCACAACGGTTTTTCTCGTTTCTTGCAAACGTCTCGTTCTCTCTCGCTCTATCCATATACATAATATAAATATATATATATATATATATATATATATATATACATGGCATGCGTATGCGCATATGTATCCTATGTTCTACCTTGTTATTGCTAACTACTCTCTCTGCTTGCGTTGATTTCAATAGAGAGAATTGAGAAAATAAGTTTCCCTCGCTCATAAATTAAGGTGGTCGAGTGGGCGGGAAGATGTATCTTGACAATGCTCGAGCTCTTTCTTGCCCTCAACGTCGTTAGCAACACCTCACTCACTCCTTCGCGTTCGAGTCGCCATTTTTTTGCGCTGTCTGTCACGTTTGCCGGCGCGGAATTTCCCCGCCGACGGCGTCTGATCGATACCCCTAGCGTCGATGTCAGTCAAGTCCTTTTAGCAAAATAGCGACGTCTATGGTAAAGTCCCTCGAGCCTTCTGGATGCGCGCACGTATTGGAAAAGGGTGTGGCATTGGCGCGGCGGATCTTTCTCTCTCTTTCTCACTCTTTCTCTCTCTTTCGTGCTCAGACAGCGGTGGGCATAGGTTGTTCGAAGTTAAGCGTGAAGGACATGTTGGGAGCGTTAAGAACGTCGACGGCCGCGGCGTCGTTGATGCAGCAACATCGAGCGGCTGCGCGCGCAGCTGCTCCCCTCCAACGCCCTCCTATCGCCAATATCACTCTCTCTCTCTCTGTTCTGTACTTACTCCACTCACTTGACATTAGCCGACCGCGCACGAGTTCACATCTGTAATTCGCTCTTTTTTCTGTTTTTGAACGACTTTGTGTCGGTAGGGTTATATGCGCTGCATTGCGCGCTCTCCTTTCTACCACTGGAATTTTTCCTCTCTCTCTCTCTCTCTCTCTCTCTCTCTCTCTCTATCTATCTATCTATCTCTCTCTCTCTCTCTCTATCTATCTCTCTCCCTCGCTCTCGTTCTCATCTGTTTCGGCATTATAGTGGCGCTCCTTGTCCCTCTTGTTTTTCTTCCTTTTCTTTTCCTCTAACGCGCCTGATCGCCTGTACCGAAGCTCTCATTGAACTCTTGCCTTGGCAATAATTTGTATCGCTTCACCTGGTTCTTTTTAATCCCTCTTCTTTCATTTTAAAGAAAGGAGATATGCCATTTGTTTTCAATTCGTTAGCGGTAACCAATTTTAGCTGCTATCGTCGTTGAATTTTTTTCGACCTCGCTTAAAGTGTCGTCTTTCTTTCCTTTTGTATACAAGGCGATAGCGCACCTCTAAGATTTTTTCCTTCAGTTATTAAGGATAGATAGAGTAACTCTGATATATAGAGAAGTAGATTGGCGCCTCTATTCCTAAAATTATATCAATTGTTTTTTTTTGCTTTGCACTTTCATATTATTAGTTGTATTGTATGTCGCCGTCATAAATATTTTACTTTCAAACGACCTAATAATTTATACATTTTTATGTATAGACGAGCAACTTCACCTTGATTAATAGTAGGGCACCCAAGGTTCGCCTAACTTGTGAATTCTACCTTGGCGACGTGTTTCAGTTTTTTCTTTTGAATTTTACGCCAGTACATTAGCAAAGCAGTTTACACAATTAATGTATTATTTCTATTATTAATAGGTAGGAATTTTCAAGGTTGTTTTTGAATTATTGTATCGTATTTCAATAGCACGCCAAACGTCAGCATACGTGGATCATTTGATTTCAAATAAATAAACATATTAGTTATATACCATGAAATTAGCGATATTTAATAGAACAATAACGAAAAATAACGTAAAAAAAAAAATTCAATTTTCTAGGTATTATTTTAATATTGAAATACTACACTATTATGGTGTCAACAATGCTATGTTTATCTCATACTACAATTTACATTCATTGTGTGGTCTGAGAAAACTTCGATGGCAACCTCCTTTTGATAAAAAATTAATTATTAAACCAATTATGAGTTTGTTAATTGAGACGATTAAAAAAAATAAAATAAAAGGCCTGTGTTGTTTCAATGTTGTTTTTAAGATCGTATGTCAGTGTCAAGGTTATCGTTCAAATTAAAGAAAAAGTATTCTTACGTTGGAATAGTTTTAAATTAGAGAAGTTAAAGTATTTTTTATTAAAAATGACACGGTAAGTACGCTTAGATAATTAAGTAATTTGAATTCAATAAAATTAATAAAATCATGCTATTCACGAATAATAATAATTTAGACTCTTGAAGAGAATACAAATTTTAAAATAATAAGTTGATAATTTCTCTTAATAACGTATTTTCAAGTTTAATATTTTTAGTTTTGGGAATTTAATTTATATGTAAGATTATTAAAACGCGGATGTCTGGTATAAGGCTTTGTACGAGATTCAAGCGTACCACAGTGTAATTCATGTTAGTCTCAGCTGCGATTGGGAGTGGGGGTGGGGAGACAGGTAGAACGAGGTTTCGCGTACTCGAGATGGCAAGGACCAGGTCCTGCAGGCCATTGTCGCCAAGACGAGGGTTTGGTGGTTTGGCGGGGGTACCGCCGTGATTTCCATGGGAAGCGGAGACCGGAGATACTCCGCGCGCCAGCTCAGCGTCCATGCACGACCGTTAAAAAGATGAAGTAACCTCGCGTATCGTCGCGCTCCCGCGGTTTTCAAGGATATTGCATCGAGTCAATGTCCGTTGGTGCGGTGCGCCCTCGGTCGGGTCTCTTCCTCTCCTTCCTGTACTTCCTTCTGCTGGCGAGCACTCGCTCCGCGGTGGCTTCCTTCCCTCCGTGAGTCGTCACTCCCCCCCCCCCCACCCCGATCCGTCTCTTTCCTCTCCAGTTTTAATTAATCGAGTCGGGAGGATGTGGCGGTGGATACCGGAAGGAGGAGACTGCTGCTTGCGCCAGCCTGCCATTCCTACTGTAGAAAGGTGGTGGCATTAGACTCGACAGCCCCCCATCACCCCTTCCCGCGGTCTCTTTCTCGACACTTCCAGTTCATCCAGCATTTATTCGAGGAATCTGGTTAATTCGCGTATCAGAGTTCGTGTTGTCATTTGCCATCTGTTTTCCCCCAAAAAGAATAATGCGAAGTAAAAATTGCATCCAAAAGGATTGTGACGCACGCGCGGAACTCATGCCGCTTCCAACGTATCTTAAAGTTAGCACACGAGGCTTCATTTACCTTTGAATTTATTGCTCAATGGGGAAGAAGGAAGGGGCGTGGAACCTCGTTCTTACGAGCGAATAGATATATCGAGCGGTATTGTTCGAGATGGTGCTGCACGAGGTAAAATGAACAAGATACGTGGGCTGTCGGTGTGGTGTACATGGGGGAAAGCTAGGGAGATGAGTGGAACGGAAATGTACTTATTCTCAATCCTAGCGGCCATCTTTTTGCTCGAGCAGCGGCCCTTCACTCGGCAATAAATAAATTGAAAAGGCCAACCTTTAGTTACGCGAACATTATCCAGAACTTTGTACTAAACATAGCCGGCATCGTCGTGTAAAAATGTTTCCTCCATACAACATACTCGTTTTCCGCCTTCGTCTGGCCTTCGAACGCGCTTGCGCCTGCTCCCTCCTACATGTATAATTCCAATACAATCTTTTCGATAAATTTTCTCCACTACGCTCAACTGGTAATGGAAGGGCCTCAGTAAAGTCCCTTCAATCTCACGATCGATCGGTATGTTTACGATGCCCGGTAAAAAGAAAAAAAGGCCAGGCTCTTCATACATTATTCTCTCGCATGCCGTAACAAGCCACGCGTCGAACCGAACTGCTCTGACAAAATAAAGAAGGAGGTGGCAAGTAAAAGGCAACGGATTTCTAATCTAGCCTGATGTCGTCGTCGTCGTCGTCGTCGTCGTCGTCGTCGTCGTCGTCGTCGTCGTCGTCGTCGTCGTCGTCGTCGTCGTCGTCGTCGTCGTCGTCGTCGTCGTCGTCGTCGTCGTCGTCGTCGTCGTCGTCGTCGTCGTCGTCGTCGTCGTCGTCGTCGTCGTCGTCGTCGTCGTCGTCGTCGTCGTCGTCGTCGTCGTCGTCGTCGTCGTCGTCGTCGTCGTCGTCGTCGTCGTCGTCGTCGTCGTCGTCGTCGTCGTCGTCGTCGTCGTCGTCGTCGTCGTCGTCGTCGTCGTCGTCGTCGTCGTCGTCGTCGTCGTCGTCGTCGTCGTCGTCGTCGTCGTCGTCGTCGTCGTCGTCGTCGTCGTCGTCGTCGTCGTCGTCGTCGTCGTCGTCGTCGTCGTCGTCGTCGTCGTCGTCGTCGTCGTCGTCGTCGTCGTCGTCGTCGTCGTCGTCGTCGTCGTCGTCGTCGTCGTCGTCGTCGTCGTCGTCGTCGTCGTCGTCGTCGTCGTCGTCGTCGTCGTCGTCGTCGTCGTCGTCGTCGTCGTCGTCGTCGTCGTCGTCGTCGTCGTCGTCGTCGTCGTCGTCGTCGTCGTCGTCGTCGTCGTCGTCGTCGTCGTCGTCGTCGTCGTCGTCGTTGTCGTAACTCCAAAATCGGATGTTCGAGTGCGTAGCGACGGCGATGAGCGGGGCGAGGCGAGGAGTCTCGGGGGGCGACGCATACGCACGTATGTAGCAAAGAGTGGCGCGCTATTGCGCAACAATTACACGACCCTCGTCGATTCGCCATGCACGGGCGGGAAGGGGGCGGGAGGTAGTGACACTCGAGTGTCGCGCGCGTCCGATGTGTCGTGTGTGGATCAAGGACAGCGGGTCTTGCGCAGCTTGTCGCGAGGTTCCAAGCCGTCAACCAAACTGAGACGAGACGCGCGTTTTCGCCTACCAAGATTGATTATTACCCGGCTTCGTGCTCGCCGCCGCTCCCTTTAACTCGGGAAACTTGCTCTTAAGAATTCATAAAGCGCCGGCTGGCACCGAATGGATGCCCGCACAGCAGCGGTGCGCTTCGTTCGTACTCGTTGGCGAGGACGCCCCGGGGGCTTTTAAATACCTGTTCGCAAATAATCCGAGAATAAAATCATCGGGACTCTGGTGTGACCAGCGCCTTCTCGCCTAGAGTTTAAACGTATTTTTCCTTTTTTGTCGGGATTCGTCGGGTGAGGGGGAATGGTGTGGGTCTTGGCGTCAACGCCAATGCAACCACAGAGCACTTTAAAATCGATTCCAATAGGAGAGATGAAATAAGGTGTCTTATAATTATAACCGAGTTATTTCCTTTTTCTTCGTATAATAATGTTGAGGGGGAATGGCGCGAGACACGACGATCGTGGACGGACGATGGACGGAAGACGAAGGGTTGAGAGAGGGAGACGAGCGACGTTGGCTCGGCTTCAGGTCGTAAGGGAAGGAGAAGGAGGAGGAGGATGAGGATGAGGAGGAGGATCGCGCAGCTGTTCCTCGTTCAGCTGTCGCCGAGAAAATTCCAAAGTCTGTTGCATTCGCGGTGTGCGGCTCCCCAGCTATTTCATGTACTATCCTGTTTGTAAAATTTCGGACCTGCTCGTTCTCTTGACTCTCTACTCCCCTCTCTCTTTCTTCCAACGTTTTTACAGTCTATGTGTCAGTCAATGTTTTGTAATCGAAATCGCGATTAGCACTGTTCTTTCGCAAATGCAAATAAGAATTAAAAAATCATGTCTGCCACCGATAATTACGCAATTTTTTTTTTATAATTGTCGAATGTAGTTCGATATTTTGCATAATCACAGGCACTTGTTTAGTGTCACATGAGTCATGAAGTATATAATTAGTGAATTAATACAGCATTGTTAGTTTCCTGCTAAATAATGCCAATTAGCCACAGAAATTGTTTCCTAAGAGGAGAGCAAATTAACTACAACTGATTACATGATCTCGTTAATTTTACTATTTACGGCGTTCGTTGAGTAATAAATGCAATTTAAAGGGCAATGTACAGTAATGACAATAACTCTTTTTACGTTTGGTGACACTTACCTTCAATGTAAAATCTTAATATTGTCGTGGATATCATAGCGTGCCCGCGTAATACGATACACGTTACACGGGAGGTCCATTTACGTGTCATCTAATCAAAAACTACATAGTTGTACGTACGTAGCATTAGTAGTGTTATTTAAATAAAGTATACTGAGTAGCGGAGGAGACGCGGTGGAGCTTCTTCTAAAATTTCACACCAAACGATAGCCTGCTGTTGTGTAAAAATTGGCCAGTTACATATTAGTACTTAAATAAAATTAATATTAAAATTGAAATTGGACCTGATTCAGGATGAAAAAAAAAAGAAGAGAAAATAAAGAAGGAAGGAGCCACGAGACGGACGACTACTCAGCACAACGGCGGCGCACTTCCTCGTTTTTCGCAATCGCGTGTAAAAGTGTAAAGTCGCCGTGTCGAGGTGTCGTTAATCAAGCGCGCGAGCATCATCTTTACATTGCTATTAATGCCGGCACCGCCGTCCTATTTCAGAGTCGGTGCTAATTTCGCCATTTTACAGTCGAGCGCACTCGATTTCAGGTTGGTTGGTACGCGTGGCAATGAAAGGTGCGCGCGGATAGAGGAAGTAAACTGGGCCGCTGCGACTTATTTTCTTCCTTTTTTCATCGCGTGCGCCTGTCTTTTTTCTTTCTTTTTTTCTCTTTTTTTTTTTTTGTTCGTTAATGGTCAACGACTGACTCTATATATAGAGGTGACATTGGTGAGTCAGAGCCTGCCCCTCGTTTGGCAGTGTGGGCGACGGACGAAGAAGGCGCGCCTTGCTCGCGAACTCGGCCGGGAGCGGAAAGACGGAGAGGAGAAAGGAAGGCTCGAGGAGTAGCGACCACGAGGACTGCCTTGTGTGCGTTTGTGCCTCTCTCTCTCTCTCTCTCTCTCTCCCCCCTCTCTCTCCCCTCTCTCTATAGCTCACTCTCTCGCTCTATCTCGATGCCGGGCCGTGGATGCACTTATATGGGCATCCGTTGACAATACGCCGTCGCCTTTCCATTTAAGAAAACTCGCTTCTTGCTCGCTCGTTCGCTCCTTCTTTCATGCCCCCACGGTTTCTCCACACGTCCGTGTCTCTATGGTTAAAGGGATAATAAGCACGAGCTTTGATAAACGGGCACGCCCTCGATTATATGGTCGATAATTCCATGGCGACGTGATGGATGGGGCGGCGGGGGATAAACTTAGGTCAGAACACCACCAGTCGTACTTTCACATTTTGATTTGCCCAACAACAGTCGTCGCGACATTCTCTTTCATTTCATTCTTAATTCGTAAGTAGTTATAGTGTTGCAGTCGACCACCTTTCGATGAATTTTCCTAATACCGCCCCTTTTAAGCCCAGTCGACTCTGCACGTATTATATTACATTATACCACCGTGATTTTACTAAGCCGACCTTGATAAGACATTCGACTTACCTACCAGAGATACTGAATACTATAATACTTTAATTTCATTATTATCTCATTCGTATTATATAAATAAGTTACAAGGTTTCGATAATTTGAATGAATTATTACTTTTCCAAGTCAATCTTTAATAAGTAATGGTGTCCGCCTTCATTACAGTGAGGTGAGATCATCACAATCAGGTCTCGTCGTCATACAGCAGTAATATTAATCGTTTCGTTATAAGCTCCACGACGCATCGTTCATACCCCCAAACAAATTTGAAAAATTGAAAAATCTTGCGATCTGATAGCAATGATAATGACGTTATTTTTACGAGGGCTTATAATAACAATGGCAGCAACGCGTAATATTATTACACCCTAAATTTTTATCGTATTTTTTCACGTTCCCATTCGTGATCGAGTAGTCGAAGGTTTTGCCAAATTATTAAATTTTTAAAAGAAAAGAAGGAAGTGGAAATGCAGCGCTGTTTCGTTGCGTGACAACGGATGGTCGGATGTATGTATTATCCGCTCTGCCCACAATTAAACATCACTTCCAACTCACCACTTACCTAGAAATCTAAAATTCAATTTATCATAACGAAATCATCATTATAATGAAATCAGCAAGTCAATATATAATATCCGCGAGGCCTATTTCCGCAATGATTATTGCTAACAGACCTTTTTAGAATTCGTCTTTTCCCTTCCAACGACCATCAGCGAAGAATGCTCTACGCGATGATATATGGATGCTGCTGTTCCCATCATATCCTCATTAAGCGCAAGACAGAAACTGCCCACGTCAGCACCTCCGGAGGTATATGCCGCCACCTCCTATTCCTTCTTTTCCTCTCCTTTTTTACTCTCTTTGAACGCCAACAGCGATAGTCGTGATGATAGGAGGAGCACGAGGAGGGAGCAGCAGCAGCAGCAACAGCCAGAACCGCGACGTCGGTCCGCGCTGGTTACGTGTGCGTGTCCGGTCGTCGCGGACGGATGCGCAGCTCGGCCAGGAGAAGAGACGGTAATTGGTCCCAATTGCCAGTCGAGTGCGACTTTACCGGATCTTGGCCTCGCCGAGGATATTGCAACTACGTCGTGTTTACGATCTCGCCACTAATTGAATGCACGCACGAGCAACAGCCCCCTCCACTCATACCCTACGACTCCCTCCTCCCTATCGACAATCGACTCAAAGTCAAAGAGGAGCCATTGCGTTTACCAATAAATGTAGTTTGAGTATATTAACCGCTGTGAAGAAAGTGGGGAAGGGGGAGGGTACTTTTTTTTATAGTTCACCATGTTGGTCGGACTCATCGATAATAATGCCTTGTTTTTCATTTTTTTTTTTGTTTGTTTTTGGCTTTAGGGATGGTAGAGGCCGAGGTATTATTACGCGCTGATAAAACAATGTGAAAAATTGGAATTTCTAGAAAATTTGGGATACGTTAATGTAAATACGTCATCACGAAAAGATGTTTTGTAACAGCGCTGAAAGTATTACTCATTTACGGATTTATAAGCAGATATTAATTTAGACGCATGAATCATTACTTCGTTTATATTTTCTCCTTTTTTCTTATTTCAAGAAGTTTAATGCCAATCTGTAGCTTAAAGAAACGCATGAACTATATTTGTCACATGTTCGTTCGTTCACACATTATCATGAAATGCTGATACGATGGTTGATTTTGTAAAACATAAAAGCAAATGTATTCTGATTCGATACAATTTGATTCGATCCATATATTGATTAATACGTTATGTTAAGTTATTATTTCATAATTTAAGAATGCAAATCAAACAAGCCATTGTTGAAAATTTAAAATGAAATTATTAATAAGAATATTTATTCACATCATTCATCTTCACGATTAAATACATTAACATTATTATTAGAAGTTACCGTGAATTAGTTAAGTGAATCGAACGAGAACGAGATTTAAATTTGTTTAATCAATCATTTGTCGTTTGTTTCTTTTTGCAGTTTTGGGAAATCATTAGTGACGAGCATGGCATCGACCCGACTGGTGCCTACCATGGAGACAGCGATCTCCAACTCGAGAGGATCAATGTTTACTACAACGAGGCTTCGGGCGGCAAATACGTACCTAGGGCTATCCTCGTGGATCTCGAGCCCGGGACTATGGATTCGGTTAGATCCGGTCCGTTCGGACAGATCTTCCGCCCGGATAATTTCGTTTTCGGACAGTCGGGCGCCGGCAACAATTGGGCCAAGGGCCACTACACCGAGGGCGCCGAACTCGTCGACTCGGTCCTCGACGTCGTGCGCAAAGAGGCCGAGAGCTGTGACTGCCTCCAGGGCTTCCAGCTGACGCACTCGTTGGGAGGAGGAACCGGTTCCGGTATGGGTACGCTCCTCATTTCCAAAATCCGCGAGGAGTATCCGGACAGAATCATGAACACCTACTCGGTCGTCCCGTCGCCCAAGGTCTCCGACACCGTTGTCGAGCCCTACAACGCCACCCTCTCCGTCCACCAGCTGGTCGAGAATACTGACGAAACCTACTGCATTGACAACGAAGCATTATACGATATCTGCTTCAGAACGCTTAAATTATCCACGCCCACGTACGGCGATCTCAATCATCTTGTTTCTCTCACAATGTCCGGTGTCACAACTTGTCTCAGGTTTGTTTCCTCCATAAAGACACAAGAATTCATTTATTCGTCATAATCAATAGATTATGTTTGACTCATGTAAATGTTATATGCTATTATATTCCTCGAGACAGTAACGAATAAATATTAAAATATAATGTTATTATCAATTCGAACATTCGGTTTCTAAAATATTTCTAAATAATTGGTTACATTCTAAAATTGTTGCGGAAAACGAATTCGTCATATGGTATTAGCGTAGCGATAAATTTTGAAGGAAAAGCCTATGGAAGAGGATGAGTAATGTATGTAAATCGTTTGGTATTTCAGGTTCCCTGGACAGTTGAATGCCGATCTCAGAAAACTCGCTGTGAACATGGTGCCCTTCCCTCGTCTTCACTTCTTCATGCCCGGATTTGCCCCTCTGACCTCCAGAGGCAGTCAACAATACAGAGCTTTGTCGGTACCCGAACTTACCCAGCAGATGTTCGACGCCAAGAACATGATGGCGGCCTGCGATCCGCGACACGGACGCTACTTGACGGTTGCCGCTATCTTCCGTGGTCGCATGTCCATGAAGGAGGTCGACGAGCAGATGTTGAACATCCAGAACAAGAACTGCTCGTACTTCGTCGAATGGATACCGAACAACGTGAAGACCGCCGTCTGCGACATTCCACCACGTGGCTTGAAAATGTCGGCAACCTTTATCGGCAACAGCACAGCCATCCAGGAGCTGTTCAAGCGCATCTCCGAGCAATTCACCGCCATGTTCCGAAGGAAAGCTTTCTTGCATTGGTACACGGGAGAGGGCATGGACGAGATGGAGTTCACCGAGGCCGAGTCGAACATGAACGATTTGGTGTCCGAATATCAACAGTACCAGGAGGCCACCGCCGACGAGGATGCGGAGTTTGACGAAGAGGCCGAGCAAGAAGTTGACGAGAGCTAGACTAGAGGATAGATATAGGGATTCCCTCTACCACGTACACAACACACACATACACGCGCCAAGAGAGAAAGATGCACACACAAAAAATGGAAAACTTGGAAAACCTGCTTCTTAACTTCGCCTCGCTCTTTCTCTCCGACTGTATTTTATTTTCCCATCTATCTTTCTTCCTATTTTACATTTTGCGTTTGTTAATATTTTTTACGTTTATAATGCACTTGATTGCGAATCTCCGTGAGGCGCGCTCCTCGTTCCCTCCTTCCTCTCGACCCCCCCCCCCCTCCCCCCCCTCCCCGACCGATCCACCCACCACCCCGCCCCTCTGTCCTTCTTGCCTATCGTTATTCTGTTTTCGAATTTACTTTTCTGACTAATTTGGACTCTTTATCGTCGAACATTATCAATTTGTACCATGTATTTGAAGCGGTCTTTTGTTACTAACAAAAATCAATTCCAAGAATTACCGCGGTTTCGTTGTATATTTTAGAGATTGTTTTGTATAGCGCCTACGACTCGAAATCGCCACCGCATTCGCTGATGTCATCTTTTAATCATAAATTCTTATCAAATAAAGGTACATTTGATTAACAAGCAAATAATTTGGGATCGAAAATTATCACCTTACTCTTCTTTCCAGCCGGCGATGGAGTATTACGAAAAAATTATTCCTTTTAGTGAAAAGCGTTCAAAAACTTTATTTATATTTGTTTATCTTTTTAAATGAGCCGACTTTTCCATCAGTGACTTCAGATTTTTTTTTATTTTTTTAAAGAGATATTTATAGATGTTAAGACTCAGTAGTATAATTTTTATAATTGTCCAGTAAATTATCATTAAAACAGCTCAAACAAATTTTCTTATTTGTTTTTATTTTTTTATAGTTTTTATCGTATTAATGTGGTCAACCTTTGCGAAAAATTGATTTATTCATTGGAATTTGAATATTGCCTCGGCTGCGTTGAGAGCCCAAGCCTCGGTGGGTTTGCAGTTAAATGTCCGATGCGACATTGACGGTAGATGGACGTTTGATGTAGTTCAAACTTACTTCCGATAGATGGCTGTACCATGTGGGGTTTGCAATGGAGGTCGCCACAAGGCGGCTATGTGTACGTACGGTGGTTTATATTTCCATGGAATACTAACATAGTAATTTGTGTACGTCGAATCCTTTTTAATTAATATGTGGAGAAATACACGCTATATACATCTATCAATTGTATGTGGTGCGTTTCTTGTACCACCTTTTAGCCGCTTTATAATTATTATTACCGTAAGGCCACATTAGCTAAAGATTTCCAAGCGAAATAAGGCGAATTACGACCCACGTGCCCTTTTTTGCAAACATCCTCAATGCACTAATGTCGTTTCTTATGCTATATTGCGAGAAAATGCATTTAAAGGGGATGGTGATAAGCCCCGGACAAGCATAATAATTGGAATTTTCATATTAGAATATTATCGAAATGTCGAGGCAGCCTGATCAAATTCTCTTGTACTTAACAACTAGAAAAAGTGGCGTAATTTTCTCATCCGACATTTTTCAAATTATCACTTGCCAATGTAATTGGTACATAATAATGTGCATCACCATTTCATAACTTATTTATAATATCTTTTTATTTGCCATTTAATTATCTGAAATATTGCCTTTGTTAAAAGACCCTTTCGCCATCTACTATTGCCTTCACTTATTTATGTGATTTTCTGGATTAGTCTACTATCCAAGCCTGAAACAAAATGTTTTATTCCTCACAATTGTAAGATTTACATGAAACTTTAATATATACAAATTTATTATGTTTTAATGCTTTTGCTGGTTTATTTTTTTAAGCTTTACTTCGCTTCGGATTGTGTATATGTAAAACTTGTAGCCATAAGTCTAAATTTAATTACTCTTTTAAAGCAAATTGAAGAAATTTAAATAAACTATGTATACACACACTCACACAGACACGAACACACACAAATAGATATAAATGAAACAAACACGTTTTTAAATTATATAAATTAGTGTATGCTTAATTTTTACATTATATGGTGTTTGATTTGGTTTAAAGAGGTCCAATAATATAATCCAACCACATAATTCACAATAATATACGTAAATTCCTTAAGATATATTGTTTTCGTTTAATTTGTTATTACGTATTAAAGGCTTAAAACGCTCGCTTTATACACGCAATAATATAGTTTTCTTTTTAACTTTGATTAAGATTTAATGTTAATGTTTATTTCATCAAAAACAATATACCACATCGAGTAAATTAATTTTCAATTGATATAAATTTTTATATATAATCGTAATATCATGCACTGCAATGGAAACAAATTTACATTATATTGTTAACCGAATATATTATTCAATAATTAAACTCAAACACTTAAAAATTGTGTTTCATTGTTTTTAAAATGCTTTAATAAAAATATATAGGTTCTTGTACTGGAGAAAAGGGAAATAAAGCCCCTAGGAAGTGCCAATTTTAAGGTAAGTTTACTAGAATAAAATAAAAACAACAAAATTAATTGTGCAAAAATTTTGTACATCATCGATGGAATTGTAGATTATGTATTACATATGTTTAATAGGTATATTTAATATTGATGAAATTAAAATTTGACGATGCCAAGCAAATAGCGATAATAGATAATTATTAAAGATATTAAATTGATAATATTCAGTTTTTTAATGTATTAAATGATTATAAACATTTTTTTATAAGAAATGTGGATGAACAATAAAGTCTTTATATAGAACATAAATTATCGAAGAAATACCGAAGAATTCCTGAAAATTCATAGCTCATTATTGTTGTACATTTTTATTAACGCCATTTATTCAAATACTTTAGTAAATTTGCATAACTTTTTATTTTGCCTTATATGCCTTGATTTACTATGTACACCATATTCACTTAAGCCGTAGGTATTTTAATAGCTAATCTTACTATTTTCTCTATCGGTCATCCATCCAATATTACGATTTATTATTCCTATTTATGACTATGAAATCACGTGTAAAAATTATCCTTGCAAAATTGCAACACACGTTGCTAATTTAAAGAAGTATCGCATTACTTGTTAAGAGGTTCGAATCATTGTCTATAATAATTAATTTCCAATCCAAGTGTCAATGTAATAAGAATAAATATATAAATTTATATTCAATGTGGAAAAATTAAACAGAAACCAGTGTCAAGAATTGCATTAATTTTGATGATTTTTTTTCGTATAATTACAATTTATTATATTTTAATAGTAATTAAATCTAAAATTTAAATACAATTCAATAATAAAAGATTCGAATTTGAAAAGTATGTAATTAGCGTTAATATTAACAGATTAAAAATACTTGTCTCGTGTCGCAAGTTTTAAAAATCTTGTGCTTGTTAATTAAGAAATAAACGCTTGACGAAGTGCACTCGTATCATTTACATAAGTTGTTAATTAAAAAAAATTAATTTCACTTTCGATTAATATGAGAATTAATATGAGAGAAATACTTTGCATTTAATTGATTTAGATATATTATGCTTTATTACATTAACTCTTAAATAAAATTCATAAAATCCATTTTAAATTAGAGATAAATATGAAAGTCGAGGGGTCGTCTTATTAATGAACAACCTTCTGAAAAAACAACCTTTTTTTTTTATGAGAACGGTTAAGGATAAGATTATACACAATTCAATAATATAATTTGTAATGTTGCTCATTTAATGTTCTTTTCGATCTTAATTTATCTGAATTTATCTAAATGTTCGATTAAAAGAATAAACGTGTTTTTTACTTAATACTAAATTTGTAGAAAGTATTACATGAATTTATCTTTTACGATTTATAATCTATGTCTTATTTCGAGTCGAACTAGATTATATCGACGGAATGATAATTGAACTATGCTCGGCTACTCGGGTGGTAAAAGGTTTCATCAAGACGAGAAAGATAATTTCTAAACGTTAATCTAACTGCCTTCGGACTTTCATGGAAGTCGTTTGCAAAGCTCATTTAAACGGCTTCTTATCGAAATTATTGAAATAGAATAAAATGTCGTGATACACGTTTCCTAAAAATATGATACTCGATTATTTAAATTATAAATCCTATGCTTATAGAATATATATATATATATATATATTCTATATATATATATATATATATATATATATAGAATATGTATACTTACTATATATACTATATAGAATATCGTCTCAGTATTGTATAATTAATTTATTTGATTTTTGTACAAAATTATTGCAATTATAATTTATAGAGAACGTGTAAATTAATTATAACTAAAATGAATATTTAAATGTGGACATTTTTTGAAATTTCTGGTTGCAGAAGTAACGCTAATAAATTAATTATGCTATACTTGACTTTGGAAATATAAATGTCTTGTTTAATATTTTTAACAACGTACGTGCTATTTATAATTTAGTTTTATTATTTAGTTGCGCTACAGATTTATTTTGGTCTTTGGCTTTATTAAGGACTTTATTGAAAAATTATTATTCTTTCAATTCAGTATTAAAATAAGTATATATTTCATAAGTAAATATATATAGATATAAACAAAATTCTTATAGGTGTAATGAAAAATCGAAATAGAAATAAGGTTTTGAATGTCTTGGAATAGTGAGCATTGAATCATTTCAAAATTTCATTTAATTATATATAAATAATATATTGAATCGTAATTATATAAATAGTTGTATGATTAAATAATGAAAAATATATAACTTATTACCTTTGAAAATATTTAGCAAACAAAATTAGATTTAAATTTTTATCATTCTGTTTTTTTTTATTATTCAACGAAATTATAATTAACGAGAGTATTGGTGTTGTAATATATTAACAAAGCATATCTACTTCATATATATATATATATATATATATATATATATATATAAATATTGTGATGTAGAATAATAATTCATAAAAATCAGTTAATCTCATACAAATGAGTTATCATTTCGTTCTGTTTCAGGCTCTACGTCATATCGAAAGTTTTCTAATTTTAAACAAAGTAGTTTTATGTGGTAAAGTTACAAGTACGTCGATTGTTCTCACTATAATAAGGAAAAAGAGCAGAAACCGTTAAATTAACAAGAATCATTGAAATTGCAAATTATAAGAACTGGAATGCAGTTTATTCTGTCTTATGCATGCCACATGCAATAATTACTAGACACAAAATTACTTTGCAGATGCACCAATTTCTCGAATTATGAAAAATAAAAAACTCCCGATGACTTCAGCCTCTAATGCACTATATAATCACTCTTGATAGGGACCGACGTATTTCGTCGAAGAAAGTTCTCGAGATATTACAAAAATAAATCAGGATCCATGAATTCATTGTTAAAATTCAGTTGGTGACGAAAGCTATAAAATGTAGTGTAATTACTTTTTAAGTACCTCAACGGAGTTATCGATTTTTTTTTAGAATTTTTACGAATATATTTTGACGCTTAAGAACGTGGCTGTTTTGTTTGAAAGGAAATTTTATTCGCGGTATAAGCATTTCAGTTACCTAACTAACAATTTACTTCTAATAAATAAATAAATAGCATTTTAACTCTGGTTATATTATATTTTCTAAAGGAACGTTTAAGCCTTGTTGATGACGGATTCTTTAAATAAGATATTAATCATATCTGTAAGTACAGTGACATAAAAGAATACTGATTAATGGGTGTAAATATGTGTTTTACTGAAAATTGTAGAAATCTCCGCGGTTTAATATATAAACGATCTTAATATTCTTTAATAAATAATATTATATAATGCATATTTATAATTTTAATCATAATCAATGAAAATTCCAGAAATCATTATCAATAAAAAATAAGTGTATATTAGTTTTTTTTTTTTGACAACTACTAGTATAATTTGCAATGCAATATGAAATTGAGTAAAGGCAATAAACTAATTACTACTCTTTATTCATTTTATTCACACTATAATCTATATAATAAAAAGCAAAAAAAAAAAAAAAAAAAAAAAAAAAAAAAAAAAAAAAAAAAAAAAAAGAATACAAAGTGATAGAATTTTATAAAACATGTAAAGTTTAATTTCGTAACGTATACGAGTGTCCTTGTTTAAATAAAGACAATATGCATTATCTACGTCTGAAATTTTGTTTAAAGAAATTTTACACTCAACTTCATTCGATAATTTAATTTTTGTCTCTTTGAGTAGTCTACGTTTCTAACCAATCTTACCTACTTAACTTATGTTTTATAAAGTAATTTATTACTTATATAACCATAAGACATTTAGATAAGTAATGTTAAAATCTAGGATATTATTTATCTTCTACTGAACATTGTATTTGCAGCTAACGTTGATAATGCATCGTGTCAGGTTGATGAGCGTAATTTCAAACAATGTGCTTCCTTTAATAAATATGGTCAGAGGGTCAATAAATGTTTCGATATATTTGTAAAGATTTATTCGTTAATGGAGTTATTCATTGATATAGAATTTTGGACAAGCTATGGCAGTTGTGTTTTTCAAAAATTCTATTGCCCCTATGCCATTGTATGGTATGGGAAAACGAGGAAATTTTGAACAAATGCTGCTATAGCCATTATGAAAGACTTTCAAATTTTGTTGACGATAGCATTAAGTCGTTCAACTTTAGAATAATTAAAATAGTTTGGGGGAGGGGGGGGGGGAGGCGGGGGTATCAATGTAAAAGTAAAAACGTAACATAATTATCAATCAGCTTACGGAATTTTAATTAACGTTCTTAGTTAATTATAATAATTAAATTTGATTAATCTAATTTATGAGAATTTTCTAACAAGTTGGAAAGAATTAGATGCAATTAAAGTAATAGTTTAAGCGATTCGTTAATAGATATTGTGCATAGTATCAAAAATAAAACTACATAATTGAAAAGTATGGGCTATTGAGTGTTATCAATTATAAATGACTTTTCTGATTATCGAATCCCATGGAAAAAGGAATTACGTTCAATTAGCCTAGTAAGCGGAAATTCCGGCAACGAAATCGACAAACCAACCTCTTTTCCGAGGTTTTTCAGGTCATGAGGAAGTGTTTTAAGATAAAGGAACAACAGTAGCAGCAGCAACCGTAGCGGCTGCAACATCTTTTCCTCATACTCGGACTTTTAATGTCTCGGAGCTGTGCAGTAGTGTTTTTTCAAACCTCCACCTCCCCACCCATTTCTCGCCGTCTTCGTTCGTTACTCGACATGCGTTAGACTCGGCGTTTTTTTCCTGGTTGCACAGTAAATCGAAGGGTCGAGTAGCAGCACGCAAGCAGAGGAGACAAGACCGAGGGATAAGCCGGAGACGGAGATGAAGCGGAAGACGAAAGAGGAGAGAAAGAGAGTTGGCAAAATAGAAGAGTCGCCCGGATCTCAAGTGGGTAAGATAAGTTTCAGCTCGAACGAGCTCGTACGACGAAATGAAGCACGAGCGCGCACTACGGCCCTGTGCATTTAATATCTTTTTCTCGCCCAAGAGGGATGTGAACGTAGCCAATGCTCGGCTCCCGTGTCTTTTACTCCGCTCTCTCTCCCACTCTGACAATTCGCTTCAACGAAATCGAACCTCTGCTCCTGAATTTGTTGCTTAAGGTTTGATAATAATAGCGAGCTTTAACTCGTTTATCTCATCCTTATTCCCCATAAATTCTTTAAAAAAAAAAAAAAAAAAAAAAAAAAAGGTGAGTGCTTTATATCGTCAGCTTAATTAAAAGTTACTTATTAAAACTGCCATTGCTATATAACGAAGATTTATAAATATTTTTAGTTTATAGTTTATTAATTGTTAGTCTGGACTACGTTGGGCTGATTAAATGGAATAAAGAAAAATAAATAATAAGGCAATTAATTAGTCGAACGATTATGCACTAGTAAGTGTTTATGCATTAAAATGCTTTTATATGTTAATACGTTAACTTTCCATTCTCAAGTACTTTTTGGAAAAATGTTCTTTATGAGTCACGAAGGGCTTGCTTGCTTTCTTGCTATGCTTTCACATAAACGAAAATATACACAAAAGTAAAGAAGCGAGAAGCGGCGGCAAAAATACGACACTTTAACATCACTTGGCAAAACATTAAAGAAAAATCAATTGCACTTGCGCGAGACTAATTATTAGGGGTTATTCAAAGACATTTTTAAGCCATTTGTATATGAGTGCTTTGCATCGGTGCACTACCGCGTCTAATTATCGCAATACAATTTTTATAAATTCTACAATTCATAAGAGAAGAGCTTTATTCTTGATTAAATTTCAAATACGAATTCAATTGGTCTCTTAATCTATTTGTTTTTTTTTTTTTTTTTTAATAACATCAGATAATGCTAAGAACAGCTTTCGCTTAATTTTTAACGTTACAACAATGAGGCGGAAAATATCCTGTCGAATGATATTTTTCACGTAGATTTTTGTCGGCAAAATATCATATTGTTTAATATTAGTTTTAAGCAAATTGAAATTCCGTTAAATTATTTGAATACGCGAAGAATTTTTAAAGGTAAGGAAAACATAATTAAGTAATACTAATACAGACTCTTAGAACTAATTGCAAGTTATAAATTTGTGATTTTGAAATTATAAAAGAAGAGGAAAGTGTTCGTTCATTTCCCACATAAAGTATACAAATTATGAATTATTCAAGTATACTTATGTATAAAAATTAAATCCATAAAATAATATTGGCAATAGTTTTGAAATATTTATTAAATAATGGAAATTAAGTTTTTATTCTACGCGTTTCTTAGCTTAAACCAACAATTAACAAATAGATTAGAATTTTTTTTTTTTTTCATCGTTTTAAAATGATGTTATAAATAGAACAGCCATTTGCTTGTTTATTTTGACAAATGTAATGCTCCTAAGACGTATTTAAATTAAAAGGGAAAAATAAATTACCAAGCGGCTAATTATATATGCAAAGGTGTTGACAAATTAAGGAAAAATGTACATTATCTCTGCGAAATAATTTAATTCAATTGATGGCACATTGATTTCAATAGTAAATCGTATCGAGAGTCTTGAGAGGAAAATTTATTCTCAGATAAATTGCGCACAGTTTCCCTCAGCGATACAAGAAGCGCTTGTTTAACAATAATAAAGCAGTTACGTGACGAAAGTTTAACAATGTTTTATTTCATCCTCTTGGCTAATAAATATTTTACGAATCTCGCGTGGAGCCCCTTCGATCCTCCGACGCGAGACAAATAGGCAAATACATGAAATTTTCACAATGCAGACGACTCGTGTGTATTAGAAAGTACAGCGGCGAAAAGGTTATTCGTTCGCTCTCCCTCCTCCTTCTCCTCTATCCCCGACGATCGCTGCTTCTCCGTCACCCTCCCCTCGTACCCCCCGGCGATCGCCGCTCGTCGTCTCGACCGCCGCTGTTCCCGACTGCCGCCCGCGCACAGCCAACGAAACGAAAGTACCAGAGGCGCTTTTAAGCAAATCGAGCAAAAACAATAGTTGGACTGGGCAGTTGGAGTGGCAAAATAAAAGCCGTTAAAATTATTTCTATAATAATGCCGCGAGCCGGTTGACGCGGGGGGCGCATCGGGCTCTTATCGCGCTTGGCACTTGCGCAGTGCGTCGCCTTTGGAGACTTCCCTCGAAGCGCGGAGGCCGTTCACCAGGAGGCGCACACATAAAGAAGCGGGCCGGACTAAGCCGGGCCTCGTCATTCGCGCTCGAGACTTCGAGTTGAGAAGCAGCAGCAGCAGCAGCAGAAGCAGCAGAAGCAGCAACAACATCAATATCAATAAAAAGCCGAGGCTGAGAAATCGTGAATCGCTGACGACGACGTCGACGACGACCACGACGACACGTAGTAGATATCAGGGGTCATAAGCAGACGTCGACGCCATGAGGGAAATCGTACACTTACAAGCGGGTCAATGCGGCAACCAAATCGGAGCCAAGGTATGTCCGTTTTTACCATTCATCTTCCGCTAGTAACTCTCTCTCTCTCTCTCTCTCTCTCTCTCTCTCACTCTCTCTCTCACTCTCTCACTCTCTCTCTCACTCTCTCTCTCTTTTCTCTCTCTCTCTCTCTCTTTTTTCTCTCTCGCCACGCTCCCTTCGCTGTCATGAGCCACGATCGCCCTGCTCTTAATACCTTGCCCCTGAAATCATGATTTATTCGCTCTCGCGAGAGCTTATCGCCGAATGCCGCCTGGGAGGCGAGGTTAAGCCGTCGATGCAGCTGTATCCGGAAACTTAATTGTATTTGCAAATACTTTGCCGAACATTGGGCAAGAGCGGAAATGGCGCGCCTCTTATTTTCACTACTTCTCATTTTGTATGTCCATAATTATATAAGGCGTGAGGGTCCTCCTCCTTCCTCGCGATTCCCGAACGATAATCGAGGAATCGTCTCGCCGGTACTCTCCCAGCCATAAATCTCGTAATTGCTCGCATTGATTGGATTGAATCGGCAGGCGCGTCGCCCGATCAAGTCCTACGTATGCTTCTCTAAGTACGACCGATCGGCGGATCAACGAAAGAGATTGGGAGATCGTGACGAGGGAATGATTTCTCGCCTCGAACTCTTTGACGATCCTCGCTTATCAATTCCTTAATTTCGCTGAGCTTGCTCCGAGTGCTTTCAACCCGGTTAACGAATTATTTATCCTCGCTTCGGTATCTTTATTGGCTTGCAAGGCCCTCCTACCGATAATTCCGCCGACCGTCAAATACTTAAATGCCTTATTTATTGTAAGTAAGCGTTTTTAACGGGGAACGGCATACGACGAATTATGCCGTGCCTCATCGCTGGATTGTGCGACTCATCATAAGGCACTTACGCCTGCATTTTACGTATTTCAATTCCCATTGTCGTTGGATTCTTCTTTTGATTCTAGTGCCGTTTTATTAAATGCACTCGGGCGCATTTGTTTTTGCCACTTTGAAATGCGAAAATATCCGGTTGACTATGGCACTATCGGCCAGCCCGTAAAAAATTGCCAATATTTGTGCTCGTGGCTTTGGCCGTTCGATTATTGTAGAAATGTAATTGCATTATTTCAACTACGAACGACGCTCGGCACTTATTATCAAGTGTAAACATATATTTCTTTTTCATCCTTTCGTTTAGCCGTTCATGTCGCGCATTGAAATACTCTCTTCTAAATTGTCAATTATTTCACTATTGTAATAGCGGTTATAAATATTTCGCGACTGCGAGCGTCTTATTGAAGAATCCTCCAGAATTTTCGTCGGCCCGAATACGAAGACTATCAATAGTTTACGAGGACCGTAAAGTTCTTTAAACAGGCATAATAATCGTGCCACAGAGCTCATAGCGTTCAATGTTTTCGAAAGAAAAATTCGAGCCTCCAGCTCTCCCCGTTCGCCTTAAGAAGAAATATCGAATGTGTGCGCGCGCGGCAAATTTAAGACAATAATTACATTGTAGTGTGGTGGCTATTGCTCTTACGAAATCATTCACCGACAAAAAATTACAAAAAATTTTCTCCCTCGTCCGATTATCATTTGTCGGCATTTTCTACAAAATCATTCCTCCCTAATCCGCTCCCCACCGTCGCATTTAAATCGTTTCTTTACGAATTTCTTTCATCATTTACCGGCCACGATCGACCATCTCCGTATTTACGCACCTTACGCCCGTCCATGCCCTAACACTCAAACGACAAAATTTATTTTTGCAATTTGGATTTTTGGACGAGGTAAAGCAGCACTTTTCAAATCTTCGCTCGAGCGTAATTGTGCAATAGTAACGAGAGCCGCGACGCAAATTCATATAATAAAACCTCTTATCATCGCTCATTTCAATAATTATTAATTTTCATTGTAACAGCGATCGAGGATAAACAAAGAGGCAGCTCGTATTGCGGCTTTTAACAATCGTCACAAACTATCCTTGCCATCATTAAACAACAAACATTCGACTATTTATCAATTCGCAGCTTGCGCTCGTATAACGAAACTCAACTCCGTGGCTTTTCACGCGGAGCGACGAAGTTCAGTTGGTCGCGCGAGTTAAGCGAGCTAAGCGTGCGACCAGACAAGTGCCCAACTCGGGAGTACGTGTATTTTTAAAAGATTCGGCATTAATGCGAGCCGAGGACTGTTATTTATCGCTCGCTACGTCGAATATAATTAAAATAGCCGAGTCGGCGCGCGAGACCCCTATCACGGCATTCATAAACTTCCATTACCGGAGCGGCTAATTTTGCTCACCGACTATCCGTAAACGTCGAGTGGCACGTTACTCGGGTCGGACCCCCGCCCCCGCCCCCCCCCCAATCGGACGGCCATCAAAACTGAACGGAGGCGCGAAATTATAAATTATAGAGGAGCCCTATGTCCGGCCCCCGTTTTCCCGGTAGTCGCTTTAATAATGGCTACTCGGCCGGGGCCTTTAGGGAAAGCGGTTTGGCCATTGGGAGCGAGACGCGAAAGGAATATGAAATGTTGCATAGTAGAGTCGAGGCGAGTCTGTCACTGTCGTCTGCAATGCATTTGAAGCGCACAATTGACGAATGCAGCACGCACGCGTACACAAGATCTATGAACATTTCGACATTTCGGCATTGGTAATGGGATGCGCGCGTGAGTGGCTAATATGCACGTCCGATGACAATGATGTTCGCTTGCTTGGACAAAAGTCGATTGTTCAGCCGGAAATCCGTAAATCGATACTTCAAGACTATCCGTCCTTCTAGTACTTGTTGGCATTATGAGCAGTAGCCTTGAATTTGCCTTTGGCGAATTAATTTCCTTCCTGGCGAGCAATCCCCTTTGCAATGCCGGAGTGAGAGGCGAAGCGGTTGTTGGCTTCTCACAAACCGACTATTTTCCATCGTAAAATGGCACGCAGCGCACGTAAGGCTCTCTCTCTCTCTCACTCTCAATCTCTCTCAATCTCTCTCAATCTCTCTCA
>NW_011948413.1:5599336-5601276 GCF_000503995.2 Ceratosolen solmsi marchali
TATCTCCCTCTCTCTCCCCCTCTCTCTCTCTCTCTCTCTCTCTCTCTCTAGCGCCTGAATTCGTTATTATACCTCCGGATTTTTCCTTCATTATTTCACGGCTTATTATGCCACGTGTTATTCATCTTTTATTTTTCTTCTTTCTTCTTTTTTCTCTCTTATTGTTTGGTTTTGTTATTGTTTTATGTTTTGTTTTGTTTTGTGTTTGGGCGAGGGTGGGCACGCGAAAGTTGCTACGTGCGCGGCGCCTAAGCGTAACAGGGCGTTTGAATCATGGGGCGCGTAAATTCAAATAGCACACCGTTACGAATAATTATCCACACGCTGGGAATTTTGCATGTAAGATGTATAATGTTAATTCGGTGGTCGTGTAAGATTTACGGGACGATAGCTGCAGCTCGATAGTTGTAAATGCGACTATTTAGTGGGTGGTCGTTTAGTAGTAGGGGAGGAAGTGCGCGTGTCCGATTAATAGATTCACGGTATATTTGTGATACCTGCGCTGCTCCGACTACGATTTATATTAGCGCATGTGGCCGCTGCTACGTAACGTAGCTTTATTTATAAAATCAGATGAAAGTGGGGTCGTTGCACTAATAAAGCATCGGTCAGGCCTGCGCATATTTAAAGCCGGAAATGCAGATGTTATAAACGTTTTCGGGTTTATAAGTCAAAAAGGCGTCAAAAGGCGTGAATTATCGGTTTACTTTTTGAGGAGGAGAGTGTGGCCTTTCAACTGCTTTCATTATTATCATCTGCAGCGCGTAATTGATTATTCAATTATGTCGTTTGATTTATTAGCCTTTTATAGAAGAGCCTTAATGGGCGATGGTTAACAAACATTTCTACTTGCATTGGACAGGCGATAAGCTAGCGAATCGTAAAGGTTGCGTATCATAATAATAATGCATCGGATGAGTGGCTCGAAGCTCTTTTCAAGCGATTATCGGCTTTAATTTGGCGGCACTCTCGTGTACATTCTCAAGAAGTTAATACGTTGAATGCTTGAAGTAACGTGTGACGAAGGCAAATAAATATCTTAAATAGAGATGAACTTTATTTAATGCCTTACGATTACGAAACACGTTTGCACAGACCAATAACGGAAAGAAAATTCCACGATTCGCTTTGAAGTCGACGCGCTTCCGTCAAAGGTAAAAGAGCGATAGAGCCATGGGAAATAGCTGCGCGGGATTTGAAGAGGGTTTGGTGTGAGAGACAGGGACGTTGAGTGGGAAATGTGGTGCGGGGGTGCGAGGAAGGGCAAAACGAAACTGAGATAAGCTGGCATCGAGAGCATTACACGTCGCGGGCGACATTCATCCTCGTCGTCGACGTCGTCGTCCTCCTCCTCCTCCAATTCCTCATACTGCCCCTCATACTCGTCCTCAACGCGACTCTATACTTAGCGTTTCGTGGAAAGAGCGACGATATGGTGGCTCTTTAAAGTGGCGGAGGCAGCCACGTCTCTTTCGTTCGTCGATGCTTCTCTCACTCGTCATCATACGAAGTCAAGCTCCGGAGTCTTGCCAATAAGTTAGCAAAGCTCTCGGCTTAAATACCCGGAGAGATATCGCCTCCCACCTCGCTCCCCCCTGACTGCTCTACCACCCCAACCATCCCATAAGTCGCTATATGGGTCTATACAGGCACGCGCACTCGCGCACGCGCGCTCGACAGGCAATTCGTATATGCCGATACTTTTATGATTTCCGGGCGCCGACCTCTCTCCTTCGTCGTTCCTTACGCGGCCGACACTCGCGACACTCTCGAATTCTAGGTATTATTTACATTAGTTCGAGAATCGCTTTCTACATGGCGTCTGCCTATATATTTAGGTGTAGGAGGGTGTGCGCGCGTGTATTGGGACGTCGCGCGGGTTGCGTGGTCGGGGCGGTGAGGGGCGGGGCGGGGTGGGAGGGGGGGGGGGGGGGGGGGGG
>NW_011948413.1:5601588-5631144 GCF_000503995.2 Ceratosolen solmsi marchali
GTGACGACCCCTTGACCGTATTCCGATGAATTTTAAACGTTTATGCAGTCACTTTTAAAAGGGAAAAATCATTACTTTATTAGTTTTAAGCATTTAAGCATTTAAAATATCGAGTCAATTAAATTTTATCGATACGTAAGTAGGGAGTCCATGTAAATGATATTATGTTTCGTAAAACTATAAACTCATTATTTCTTTAATTATCTACTTATCAAGTCAACTATTCTCGGTAACTTGGTAGTTGCTTAAAAATGTCAAAGTAAAGATTAAAAGAAAAATTAATTTATTAAACGAGGAATATATGACAGATAGCTAGAGCATCGAGACTGAAATGAATCGAAGCTCTGTGTGCGTGTCGATCATCTAACATGAAATCCGCCTTGTAAGAAAAAATACTTTATAAAATGTATAAAATTTCATTAATATATAAGTTAATGTATCACTTAAGAAATAGTAAGTAATCTAATAGTGAGACGAATTTAACATTTAACATTAAAATCTAATGGCAATGGAATTTTATTAATTTTCTATATGTCATCAGACTTATACAATCAATTCACACAAATACGCCGTATTATAACAGCAACTATCCGTAATTTAATAAATAATGATCGATTCCATCTCAAAATTACAATACGAAGGGAACAATGTGATACCATGTAATATGGATTCAAAAAAGTTTGATTCACGCTATCGTCATCGGTGCTTATCGACCGTGAATATTTCTGGCACTCAACCCCATCCCGTTGCGTAACAATCGATTTTCTCCAACCGAGTTCTCGGTAATTTATATAAAACCAAGATAATAGCCGAAAAAAGGCAGAGTAAGAAGAGCATCGTGAGCCGTGAGAGCGGCCGATTTGAGTCCGTGCGAGTGCACCAAGGTCAGGAAAGATCGATCTCATCGTTCGGCTCGCTCTGATACGAGAATCTATCCGATGATTCCTCTTACGATCATCAGACAACGACGATCCTCGCTGCTATGGACGACCGCGACGTATTTACCACCGAATGTCGACCTCCCAAGCTCGCTGTCCTTTCCTTTCGGCTTCATCCGCTACGAGTGGCTGCCGCGTGCTTTTGCCATCGAAGTATTTCTAGATCCAAGAGTAATCTCTTTGTCCCATTATTGTAATTCTGATCGTAATTCTGAAGACAACGAGTGGTGTGTTCCTTTTGGTATTCGAGCCGGGGGTTGTTAATGGCGATCAAAAGAGTTTTTTTTTTCCATTATCATAGACGAGAATCGACACGACGGATCTTCCTCAATAGACGCTAATATGTTGAAACGCACTCGCTCAAAGCGTTTAAAGTGGCATTGACTTATGACGCTTGCGCAACTGTATTTTTGACTAATTAAGCGCGTCTTGGATTTTCGGCAATGCGAGCAATGCATTTTTCCGTATCGAAGTATATATTTTTGCCAGTTCGAATAGCCAATGATATTCTTGGCCTTTATTACTATTGTCGAGAAAATTGATGAAAATAGATTGTATTGGATTTTGTATTCATTGTGCTTACGAATTATTAAAGAAAAATCATAATGAATAATTTGTCCATTAATTATCGTTCTACGAGTAACAAATGGTTTTCACGATTAATTTACCAAAGCGTATACTCATTAAATACAGATTCTCTTGAATCTACGCACAATCTTTCGTTACTTCCATTTTCTTATAGCCATGATAATGGCAATAATTTTTAACAAGCATTTTTTTTTTTTTTTTTTTTTTTTTTTTTATAAGAATATTACATTTACAATTAATTGAGAGAGATCTTACACAACTAATACTCTGATAATCTATAAATTTTAATATTACATATTCAAGGTTAAATATTAAAATTTTAAATATTAAATACTGAATTAAATACCGAAAGAAACAACGTTCATTGTTTCAAAGAAACAAATAAACGAATAAAGGTAAACTAGCATTGGCCATGCATTCAACGTTCTATTTCATGGACTAGGTGAACATTAAAAAATATCCGTAATTTCATACGCATCGGTCTCGCGTCTCAATAGCCGCGCGCAATCTTCGAACGCCAAGTAAATTTTTCCGCATGTGCAAATTTAGTATCTTAGCATTTTAGATAAAGTATCTTATAAATATTAATATCATTAAAGGAATAAAGTGAATAAGAATAAGGAGAAACGATGCTAATGGTAATAGAGTCAGCTGAATCAATAATTAATACAGGACATAAGTATGGTCAAGCTATCGATCCTCTCCCATTTTATCATTCGTCAATCATTAGGGATGAATCAGCGTCATGCCGAGCGATGACAAACGCCAATAACCTCTGGGTATAGAAAGAGGTACGGTTTGACGTCGATGTGACGGTAAAGAAGAGCATCGCCATAAGGCACTTTGCTCGTGATTTCTCGTCGATGCTTTTACCCGTCGTCTTTCGCATCGATTTTCCCGGTTTCCAGGTACGTTTGTCCCATCGGTCGCAGCGACTCGCCAACCTTCCCCTCGCGTTTCCGATTCCCACGATCCAATTCTGCTATCTCCCACCCTCCCTTCGTCACCAATCCCCCCTCCCCCCTCCCCCTCCCCCTCAAACCCTCCCTCCCCACAATCCTCCCTGCCAGGTCTCCTGCCCGCTCTGCCAATCATATCATCATCCTCAGCTTTTCTCGAAAGCCCGTTCGAGATGCGCGGCCCGTGCCATTAACCTCTCGCCTCTTCCGTTCTAGCTTTCCGCTGGTCGGGCAACTGTTTTTAGGCATAGGAATCGGGGGCCGCAGCTGTCGACTGACATTTTAATCAAGCTGTCCCGTCAACTCAGCGCCCGACTTTCTCGGCCTCCTTACCGCGAGAATGTTCTCCGAGTGTCATCCGAGCGGCTCGGCAATGCTAATCCAAGCCCTGGCATTTCCGACTCGAGTTCGTTGGCGCCGAGGGCACGACATCTTCCGAGATGTCCAACGGCATTTGAGCGCCCCGTGACGATGTACTCTTGCCGTCACGGTCAGTTGACGGCCAATTAACGCGGGTGACTCGACGCGAGTCCCGGTTCAACGAGGTCGCGATTTACGATGGCCATTTTAGCCCTGCACGGCCCCGTCGTTATTATATTATTTTTTTTCACTCGTTTTCCGAGGCTCGACACGTCCCGCTATTTAGCCATTCAGCGCGTGGGCACTCGTACTAATACCCCCTCTCCCCCCCCCTCCCCGCCCCCGCAAATCCAATACCCCAACACCCGGTACCACAGTACCACGTCCCCATCCTCGTCCCCATCCTCGTCCCCATCCTCGTTTTCGTCCTCCAACGAGAACGGGACACGACGACCGGATACGCGTTGTCCTGTCGTGATGCGTGTCCTGGCGACCTTTTGTCGGCGAATAATCGGCGAGCGGCGCTTGTACCGTTGACAGTCGGCTTTTCCATACCGACGGAGCCATACTTTATTTTTCTATCGTTCGCTCGACTTCCATTCTATCAATGCGATTTCATAGCGCTTCCTTATTGCAGTCCAGGGCCCTTCTCTTATTGTCCTCGTCGATGGGATGGATGAGAATATTGTCGCTAGCGGCACAATCACCGTTTCCGTCCTCCCATTGTCCAATTTCCGCTTAAAGCATAATTCTTACGTGGAATGCGTTATTTACGTGGATAACATTGGAGGTGGCGAGTTCCGAGCTCAGGCATAAAATATAAAATTACTCGATCTCAACTCGATCGAAATATAATTCGTACCGACTGTACAATCGTACTTATTCCCGAACTATTTGTACGCCAAGTGCCGTTAAAGTATCGCGAGAGGCGATTTTACATTTAACGATGTACGTTTGCCTACGTTTACGAACGATGGCATCGATAAGCATTTTAGAATAGTCTAATGAAAATCACGGGCACATTGCATTTATTAAAACTTTAAATTCAAATTCAAATTATTTAATGATGAATCTTTAGGAAATATAATTGGCCGATCGCAATTCGTAAATTGTGCTCTTCACGCCAAAAGTGAGCCGAGAGTTTGCTTTAGAAATTTAACGATAAAGGAGCGCAGCCTTTCCTTACCAACAATTTAGACGAATATTATTAATAAATTAATACATCTACTTACCTACCTCCTGCATATTTCACTTATATTTTAAGCTGTCGACGATAGCTATAAGTGGCCATAAGTGTAGAATGTCGATTACTCATGCGATTGATCTAAAATATACATTAGCATAATAATATCCCTGCAGCAATACTAATGAGGAAAGTAAAGGGAGCATTGAACAAAAAAAAAAAAAAAAAAAAAAAAAAAAAAAAAAAAGAAACTTGCGAAGCCTTATGAATCACGCGTGAAGCTACAGCCTGACACGCGAAAAAAAAAGAAAAAAGTCTTGACTTACAATACGTGCTCGGTTAAGCCAAGTCGCTCCTCGCCTCCTTCGTTATTTCAACGCTCGTGACGACATTGCGAGGGCCCGTGCATTAACTGCTTAGTGCCGGCGCTTTTCGCGTCAGTGTGCACCGGGACCATGGGCTCTTGTCTTCGCTCGGCCAGTCACAATCGAGGCAAGTTAAATCAAGACACTTTTAACGCTAGGTCGTGGAAATTTTACCCGCCACCATCGCCGTCACCCCCATCGACTCCCGTCGTCTCGAATGGTCGCTCGTGGTGAAGGGTGATCGAGGGTGGACTCGCTCGATTTCGAGCGACACTTCTCGAAACGACGACGTCAATGATGAAGGGGGTGGGAAATTTAGAGAGGGTTTCGTGTGTTAGGTGGACGGGGGTGGGGGGGGGGGCATCATTATCCCATCGGAATTATTATGTTTTGGCGAGCGTAAGCGGGACCGTATGGTGTCTCTGTGTCGCTTTCGTGCGTGAATACGTAATGGCCTCCGCGGTGCAGTTACAATTAGCGGTAAAGTTTCGTGGCGATTGTAAGAGTGTTTATTGAGAATTGGAAGCACGTGTCGATCAATAGTTTCATGGCTTACTTTCAGGCTGCCATTTCAATTAGTTCAATATCATCCATTTGAGAAAAATGAAAAGAAAAAGAAAAAGAAAAAAGTAAACACAAAGAGAGAGAGAGAGAGAGAGAGGGGTTTTCATAACGGGATGGCTTACGTACTTAATTAATACGATTATCACTTAATCGTATTAATGGATTATCATTCAGCATCGATGCGTTGATTAGCAGGGAAGGAGGAAGTATAATCAAGTTTTGTCGACTATGTACTTTGAGCAGCTGACGATCAGAAAACCCATTTCATTCATTTACGACTCATCATTTATCAACGACACTATCGCCATCTCGGATTTATTAATCTCTACTTAAGTGTTATTATTTTTCGAAAACAGTTGTACCAAGTCCTCGGTTTATCTCATTTATCGACAATCAGCCCACTATCGATAGTTCTAATGTTGTATCATAGGTGAAAAGAGGAAAAAGCGACATTCGATGTGTGTTTTAAATGCCGCAATCGAAGGCAATTGCGCCGATTATAATGTGTTGTCCTATATACTGTTCAGAAATAAATTGAAAGCAAATCAATAAAAACAACATTCGACAAACAAACAACCCAAAATCTCAACAATCGCGATCGCGAGCAATCTGTATCGCGAATTTCATGATAATATTGAATATACGAGGATAATAATAATTCGATGAGGGATATCTGCTTATCGGTGATTATCGTTCAATCGGCGAGAAATATGCCAAGGAAGTTCTATTAATACTAGACGTAAGAAATAGAATTGCCGTGAGTAATGTGGAACAGGAAAGACGATGTTAAGGACTACCACGAAGCCACCACGAAAAATAAAAACCCCCTAACATCGCTGCACACGTTCTGCATTAAATCCGTCTGTCCGTTATTTTTATCCTGGATCTCGAAGTAAGCCATCCTGTCCTTTAACGGCTGATTTTCCTTTCCGTGCTCGACTCTTTAAAAAGTCTTTGGTAACTTAAGCCCGTCATTTACGAGGGTACCGAAGCCATTTGTCATTCGAGCTCGTTTTCTAAAAATGATCGCGATTCGCGCGCGACTGTTTTTCACGCGACGCCATTGCACGAGCCCGAGGCATCGTATACGTACAAACGCAATGATTTGTCATGGCGCCCAAGGTAAGTGCTTTCCACTGTCGATGACACTTAAATAATAAATAGTCCAAAACCGCTCTCTGAGCGTGCTAATAATACACTTCCATGAAGCGAGCTCGCACGGCCATTGGTAGAAAGGAACAGAGTGGGAGGGGGAGAGGAGTATTCGCGAGAGGCTGAAAAATTGGGCATGGAAATTTGCCGAACTTACGGGGTCCGGGCGAAATGCGACTAAATCTCTGGATCGTCGTTTTGATTGCAGTTTTGGGAGGTGATCTCGGAGGAGCACGGCATTGACCAGTCGGGCATTTATCACGGCGACAGCGACCTGCAACTCGAGAGGATCTCCGTCTACTACAACGAGGCCTCGGGTAAGTCATTCCAACACACGCACGCGAAACACCCATCATCCAGACCATCCCGTCCCATCCGACGGCGTCACCACTGCCGCCCCGGCACCGACCGTAACGTCCGACGATCCGCGATGCGACGGAGCCGTTATCGACGTGTCGCGCCCCACCTCGAGAATTGTTTCACCAGAAATAGGCTTTTAAGCGCGGGGGCCTCATTTTTTAGATACTTTAAAGGCTGCCAATGTCTAAGGAGGCTGCCGCCAGTGTGAGGCATCCTTACTCTAAAAACAGAGCGCGCGCGCAAGAGAGAGATAGAGATGGATAGATAGTTAGATAGAGATAGAGATAGAGAGATAGATAGATAGATAGAGAGAGAGAGAGAGAGAGAGAGAGTAAGAGAGAGGGGAAAGAACGCACCCCGAGGGGATTCCGAAAGCGAAATAAACTTCGCTCCATGGCGAGTAGGCGATCGACGGAAATAAACGCTTTGTAGGAGTTTCTTCTACTCGGTGAGGCTCGGGAGAGCGAGCGCCCGTCCCTTTTAGATCACAATTTTTGCGAGAGTCGTTGTCGTTGTCGTCGTCGTCGTCGTCGTCGTCGTCGTCGTCGTCGTCGTCGTCGTCGTCGTCGTCGTCGTCGTCGTCGTCGTCGTCGTCGTCGTCGTCGTCGTCGTCGTCGTCGTCGTCGTCGTCGTCGTCGTCGTCGTCGTCGTCGTCGTCGTCGTCGTCGTCGTCGTCGTCGTCGTCGTCGTCGTCGTCGTCGTCGTCGTCGTCGTCGTCGTCGTCGTCGTCGTCGTCGTCGTCGTCGTCGTCGTCGTCGTCGTCGTCGTCGTCGTCGTCGTCGTCGTCGTCGTCGTCGTCGTCGTCGTCGTCGTCGTCGTCGTCGTCGTCGTCGTCGTCGTCGTCGTCGTCGTCGTCGTCGTCGTCGTCGTCGTCGTCGTCGTCGTCGTCGTCGTCGTCGTCGTCGTCGTCGTCGTCGTCGTCGTCGTCGTCGTCGTCGTCGTCGTCGTCGTCGTCGTCGTCGTCGTCGTCGTCGTCGTCGTCGTCGTCGTCGTCGTCGTCGTCGTCGTCGTCGTCGTCGTCGTCGTCGTCGTCGTCGTCGTCGTCGTCGTCGTCGTCGTCGTCGTCGTCGTCGTCGTCGTCGTCGTCGTCGTCGTCGTCGTCGTCGTCGTCGTCGTCGTCGTCGTCGTCGTCGTCGTCGTCGTCGTCGTCGTCGTCGTCGTCGTCGTCGTCGTCGTCGTCGTCGTCGTCGTCGTCGTCGTCGTCGTCGTCGTCGTCGTCGTCGTCGTCGTCGTCGTCGTCGTCGTCGTCGTCGTCGTCGTCGTCGTCGTCGTCGTCGTCGTCGTCGTCGTCGTCGTCGTCGTCGTCGTCGTCGTCGTCGTCGTCGTCGTCGTTGTCGTCGTCGTCGTCGTCGTCGTTGTCGTCGTCGTCGTCGTCGCCGCCCCCGCCGCCGCTGCCGCCACATCGGGAGAGATTTACCGGATGGCCTGGACTTTGCAAAGTCACCCACGTGGGCCTACGTCGTAAATTACGTTTTCCTCGCTGCGGGCGTAACGACGCTTGGGCCCCCGGTTCGAGCCTCCTACTGCTCCTCCTCCTCCCCATCCACCTCCTTCCTTCTTCTTTATCGTCATCTTCGTCATCGTCATTCTCATCGTCATCATCATCCTCTTGTTCGCTTTGAACACGCGAGACAACTACTATACAGCCGACTTCTTTCTGAGTATTCGACGTAATCGGTTATAGGAGTGTGCGCTTGAATGCCACAGGCATGACTCTCGTCTATTTATTTTCCTCGTGTAAATTTATGGGCTTGAGGGTACGCTCGATTGAGGTGACAAGTAAATTTACCGGAATTCGCCGAGTTTTTGAAAATACATTGCCCCAACAACCGTTCACGCGAGCTTGCTTAACTTATGTCGTAGCTGCTTTTGTAATGCGCATCCCAACTCCCTTAGTTGTGTTTGGTATGGCAATTATGTATTATACTTTATATATTACGCCACTTTTCACGATCTATTAGATCTAAAGTTTTACGACAATTATTTGCAGAATTTTTGCAGAAATTTCAATGGAGAGACTTTTTTTTTGTTTTGTTTTTATTTTCTTTAAATAGATCCAACTAAGTATAGCCTATATTCCTATCGATTTAAATTTAACCGACGTACCGTTAAAGTTTGAATTACTGGAGCCTTCTTTTTCACGTATACATTCGATAGGAATTACGAATATCTTGCAAATCCGTCAATAAAGGCTTTCAATGTATCTTTCGACGAAGCTTAATCTCCTCATATTAATAGCAATGATTTATCTTGGAAAATACGTATATTATCTAAATAACCTCAAGAATGTCCTCTTTACCATTTAATATCATCTCACTGACACATTTAATACCGACTAAAAAACACGTCTGTAGCCATAAGTACACATATGTGTTTATGTATATATAAACTTGCCTAAGAATTATTTAAAACTAACCAAATTCCTTCTAAACTTAAATTCACTTGCCTTACGACTTTAAACTCTTCCTTTCAAAATATCGAAACATCTACATACGTAAAATTATTATTATACGCTGATTAATAATTCGATGAGTTGGACCATCGTTCAAATTCCACAATTTCGTAATTATGAGAAATTTTTGAGAAGTTGAATCGGAAATAGATGTTCGATTAATAAATATTATGAAGTATTTCAAAGTGGTCTTTATCGCTTATATAATCGATCGATTAACTTCAATAGATTTTTTGAATAATCAAAATATAATATCCTTTGATATTATTACGTCACTCGACGTTTAAAATGATTTGAAAATTCAGTTAAGTGGCACATCAATGATTTGATTTAAAATTCGCTTCAAATACACAAATCGGTTGAGAATTTTTTTAACAACGAACCGCATGCTAAAATAGCCGAACGAATACAACATTAACTGATTTATCAGAAAGCCAAGCAAGCTTAATTGTAATTGTCACTCGTACATCAATGCCAACGCCACTCATTATCTCGACAATTCCACTTACAAAGCGTATCGAGCACTTCAACATCATAATTGTTCATAATCACCTTCGCATTTTTTATTAAACAGTCGCAACATCGACAAATGGGGGCAAGTATGTGCCGCGGGCTATCCTCCTGGACTTGGAGCCCGGGACCATGGACGCTGTGCGCTCCGGAGCTTACGGCAAGCTATTCCGCCCGGACAACTTCGTTTTTGGCCAGTCGGGTGCCGGTAACAATTGGGCCAAGGGCCACTACACCGAGGGCGCCGAACTCGTCGACTCGGTCCTCGACGTCGTGCGCAAAGAGGCCGAGAGCTGTGACTGCCTCCAGGGCTTCCAGCTGACGCACTCGTTGGGAGGAGGAACCGGTTCCGGTATGGGTACGCTCCTCATTTCCAAAATCCGCGAGGAGTATCCGGACAGAATCATGAACACCTACTCGGTCGTCCCGTCGCCCAAGGTCTCCGACACCGTTGTCGAGCCCTACAACGCCACCCTCTCCGTCCACCAGCTGGTCGAGAATACTGACGAAACCTACTGCATTGACAACGAAGCATTATACGATATCTGCTTCAGAACACTCAAGGTATATATATTCTGTCTTTTATATTAATAAATTATTGTGCTTTATTCGTCGTGTTAGTTGCGACACGATGAAATCAATGGGTGATTAGTACGAGAGTATGAGTATTGAAATTTTGAAATCAGTATGATTAAAAAATTAAAGTCGATCGATCTACTGTCGGATTAGTAGGATATTAGCGGCATCTAAAGTCCAAATTTATGTATATGAGTCACTGACACACACAATAATGGATTCGTTCGACTGAAAAAGTGTTAAAAGAGTCATTTAATAATGGATAATGCATTGATAAGTGACGATTATTTCATATTCAAATCAATTGGTTTGGTGCATTAAACCATTAAAAGCTTCTTTTCTTCATTTATAGTTGTTGTGTGAGTGTGTGTGGATACAACATCTTGGACGAAATTAAATAGATATATGCACAATATTAATAATGTTGATTGATAAAGTGTTGCCGAAATTTAGTAAAATGTATAATAGTAAACATGGTGAAGTGTAATTTAAATTTAAACACAATCACGTAATAATATTTTCATAAGCTGGTAATTTATGAATTTACGTAATCGTTAAATAGATTGTGTCAATCTATTTATCCAATACAATATCCGATGATTTTTCGCATTGAAAAACGAATATATTGTTCTCCTACTCCTTATGTAATTATATAAAATCACAATGATTTCTATAATTGATCCTTCGTATCTAAATCCATATAAACTTTTAATAGTCAATCTGAATAAATTACCATCGTTGAAAGATCCTCGATTTAAACTAAATTCTTCAATGAAATCATCCATCACCATTAATACCCATAGTCCTTCGTGTATAATTAATCGAAACTTTCATCCTTAGGTCTCAAATCCATCATACGGCGATCTTAATCACCTGGTCTCGTTGACGATGTCGGGTGTAACGACGTGTCTACGCTTCCCTGGCCAGCTGAACGCCGACTTGCGCAAGCTCGCCGTGAACATGGTGCCCTTCCCCCGCCTTCACTTCTTCATGCCGGGCTTCGCACCCTTAACATCCCGCTCGATGCAGCAGTACTCCGCACTTTCCGTCCCCGAGCTCACCCAGCAGATGTTCGACGCCAAGAACATGATGGCGGCCTGCGATCCGCGACACGGGCGCTACTTGACGGTTGCCGCCGTCTTCCGTGGTCGCATGTCCATGAAGGAGGTCGACGAGCAGATGCTCAGCGTCCAGAACAAGAACAGCTCGTACTTCGTCGAGTGGATCCCGAACAACGTGAAGACCGCTGTATGCGACATCCCGCCGAAGGGTCTCAAGATGTCGTCGACCTTCATCGGCAACACCACTGCCATCCAGGAGCTGTTCAAACGCATCTCCGAGCAGTTCACCGCCATGTTCCGAAGGAAAGCTTTCTTGCATTGGTACACGGGGGAGGGCATGGACGAGATGGAATTCACCGAGGCCGAGTCGAACATGAACGATTTGGTGTCCGAATATCAACAGTACCAGGAGGCGACTACCGAGGAGGACTTTGAGACCGAGGATGCAGGCGATGATTTCGAGACGTGTGATCAGGAGTGAAGATCGCCGGCGGAGTCGATCAATGGCAGACGATTTCAGCGAAGAATTGGCAATGCCGACATTGCTGATTGATTGCCGACATCGTTTGTCTTACGTAAACATTAAGTGGGGTGGGGCGGGGGGAGGCACAGCGCTAAAAGTACTTTCGCTTACATCAGATGAACAACAGGCATTGAAATAAATTTTCATGGGCAATTATCCTTAATATGCTTTCAAGAGTATTAATGGCTTAATTGTTATTGACAAGCGAATTTGCCGTCTTTCAAAGCAATATAAATCTCACTCCGATTGTTAATGCAATTTTTATAAGATATACTCTTCGTTTTTATGATTTTACGGGAATTTAACTGTGCGTAGGCTCTTGCGTATTCTCAATGGTAATTGATGAAATTGCCCTGTAAATGTACGGGAAATCTATAGGAACGCGCAACACTTAACCGAAAATTTGAAAATTGTTGAGAAAATCGTTGAATTATGTTGGCTGGTTATTGCCTAAGAAAAGAGAATTCTCAGAACTTCATAAATCATTTTTCAATTAAACAGCGCCAAAGCATTATAAGTTGCCTTTTTCTATCAAATAAGATTTCATTATGCATCAACTGGCACTTCAAATTGAATACTTCGATTCAAATTCATATGTATCTACTGGCATTTACTAGTCGTACATTTAGGATTAAAATATTCACGAAGTCGAAATTTATAAGAATTGTATTAATATTGATTAAAAGCACTTGATAGAACAATACAGTGTTTTAATTGCAAATTAAATAAGACAAAACGTGTAGCCTCGGACTAATGTTGATATCAAATTATTCGTATAACGTTTTTGTATTCTTTTCTTTTTCTTCTTCTTTTTTCTTTTTTTTTTTCTTTTTTTTTTCATAAGCGTAATTCCATTGCTGTATTTTAATTTTTTTTTTTAGGATAACATAATCATTATAATTAGGTAAAAAAAAAAAAAAAAAAAAAAAATTTTTGTAACATTCATAGACACGCACATTAACTAATGTAATACTTGATTTAAGTGTGAAACTTTTCAAGCATCTTTCATATTTCTACTCATGATATTTTGTTAGAATAAGAAAAATATTATAAAATGTTGGATTAATAAATTTACAAATTAATTTATGTAAAAGTTAAATGTTTGATAATAATTTTAATATTTAAATGAACTATTTATCGCTTTTGCTAAGAGTAAAATTGGCTTTTTTGATGTTGTCATACCAAAGTATATTGGCCAAAAAGTGTTTTTTTTTTTTTATTTTTATATAACATGATTCACTTATTGTAGAATTCGATCGTATTATTTGATATTCATGAGTGCATAGACTGAAATGGTAGTTAAAATAACTAGTATTCTTGGAAAATTATTTGTATCATTAAAAATCGTCAAAGATGATAACCAATTGTGATTACCAAGGATAAAACTTAAATCAATCAATATTGTAAGCATTTAGTGCTTTGCGACCTTATGGAAGCGAAGCTTATTATTATTATTATCATTATTATTATTATTACTATTATCATTATTATTATTATTACTATTATTATTACTATTACTATTATTACTATTATTATTAATACTATTATTACTATTACTATTATTATTATTATTATTATTATTATTATTATTATTATTATACTATGAATGACGCTTAAAGGGCAAGAAAATGTGTGTAACGATGTAATAAAATTTATTGAAAATAATCATTACACTTTTTATTATATTTTCTCACATATATGTATATTTTCTTTTATTAATTTCTTATCCAAGTTATATGTTTATTAAAAAAAAAAAAAAAAAAAAAAAAAAAAAAAAAAAAAAAAAAAAAAAAAAAAATTATAAAATTTCACAACATTTTACTCGTTTCTTTAAATTTAGATTATATATCCTATAATTTGTATTCACACATTGACCTTTGCAACTTTTTGTAAGACATAGAGGTTTTTTTTACTTTTATTCAATTATAGTTGCATTACAAGCGTAAATTATCCAAATATCTTATTAAAATATATTTTTTATCAATTACAATACGGTTTTTAATTTTTAATGACTTTTCTCGTATGATATATTATTGATATTATAATGTCGCTAAAACATCCATTAAAAAATTCATCCACATTAACATGTTTTCATGTTGTGATTATTGTTATGATTAATGACTTGAACAATTCATTAATCATACAATGTACTCAATATTGCATGCAAAAAGTTTTAATAGGTATTAGTATTGTATGATAATAATCCGCATTCAGTTTTAAACAATATAAATTAATATCGATTAGCGGTTATCACTATATTAGACCTCAACAATACAGATTCTAAAAACATATTTTGAAGTATACAATTGAGAAAAAAATTGTTTAAGAATTTAAAAAAAAAAATCAAGGTCATTCCGAATCGAAGAAAATTAAAAGTTATATTATTTATATATTACGAATGTAAAATCTTCTTTAAATTTCAAGTAAAAATTAAATTAGCTACGTTTAATAAGATAATAAATATATATTTACTTTCGATTTAGATTTTTATTGTGGAATTTAATACTACAATAGCTTTATTCTTATTTAGCTTTTATGCTTTTATTTTCTCAATTAATCCATCAATTTTTTGAACAATAATTATAAGGATATAATGACATACAGTTCCCTCTATATTTACCAAATAGCCGAGATAAATTAAATACATTCACTGTTATATTGTGAAGTTGTTTACAACATATCGGAACGAAAAAGATGAAATTATAATTTTATGTCGTATAGATTATCTTTAAATGAGCTCCAAGTATGCTAACTATCCGATTAAATTCTGCGAAACATTTTTTTCAACTTAGAGACTAACGATGAATGTACAGTTAACAAGGATTTATTATTCTTGTGTTATTAGTCCAAACGATTCATCCGAGCATTGCACATATTATTATTTGAATAAATTAAAAAATCTACTTTGAGCACATTTTCAAAGCAATTTATACATCTACATCTATTTTTCAAGTTTTTAATATTCAATATTTTTACGACTTTTAAGAGACACAGGAATAAATATATTTCATTGTTTCTCCATTTATCATATATACAATATACAACAATAACTATTGTATTAATGCAATAAGAAAACAAAATTTGTTTACACAGCTATTCATGATTATTATAATCAATATCTACATTAGCTTTCCATTATCCTTAATAATCATTGCATATAACAAAATTATATCTATCGTATAATGATATTAACTATTAATACGTACTTTAATTGCTTATCAATTCATGCCATTGATTATGTTCAATTGTCTATCTTTGCTGTAGATATTAATCATCTCGAAATTAGTGTTATCTATCTTCAATTTCTTAAACAAGTGGCGAAAAAGCTATTGACTATCAACTATCTAGACGAATTAGCCTAGATATAATCGACGGGATCTAATTTTATGTATTTTATTGTTGACTGTTGTTTTTATAATTTTCTTCTTCCGAATATTGACATTTACACGATGGTTACATAAGAATTGTCGTTAAGAGTGGCAAGTTTCATCGGCAAGTTTCAATGCCATTTTCTTTCCTACCTATGAAAATCAATCCTTAACGAAAACTTTAAACGTACGACTTTAATATTCTTTTTTTTATTTCTTTTAATTAACATTATTATTACTATTATTATTACTATTGTTATTATTATTATTATTATTATTATTATTAATTCTTTCTTTCAACAATTAGTATATCTAATTTAGATTTCAGTATGTTGAAAATATGGATAATAAAAATAATTTATTTCTTCTTAATTGAATATTCTTATAAACGTAATCTTAATAAATGTTATATTAATATTATATTATAAATGTTAACAAATACATTTATTTCAATTTTAAACAATCAATAAAAAATTCAAAATTTCAACTTCGGAAAAATATTTATTGTTTCTTTATCTGTTTTTTAATTGTAAGACATTTTTCCATCCAAAGTTATTCTATTAAAAATTAGAATGAGAAAAGTTAATCAATAGTTATCAGTCATTCCTTAAGCACTTTAGTTTTAATTGAACATTTCATTTCGTTGACAACATGTTAATAATGATTAATACATTAATTGACAAATAAATTTAGTACAGTCATTGTGTACTGTTTTGCCTACTATATTTACAATTAATGTTTTAATATTAATTAAACGTTGCTTGAAATATTTCACAACTGATTTTTAAATGATATTTAATAAACAGTATCAACATGAATTTTATATATGTTTTTTCAATTTAAGATAATCACTTTTTATTTCATTTTTACATTCTCCGCAATGTTAAAATTTATACAGATTATATGTAGCGCAATATATTGTTTGAATAATATTTATTCGAAAATATTATTCTTTAATCGTTCCTTTTTGGAAAAATGCACTAATATTGGGTAAAATTTTAAATATTCAATTAAATCTAAGTATTGCTTATTTTCAATACGTTAAATTTCTATTAAATGTTAAAAATAATGCCCATTTTAAGTACTTTTTCCTTAAAAGTTGATCATACGTATATATATATATATATATATATATATATATTTTGTTTTTTATTGAATAAAAATAAGATAATATTTTATCTGTACAAAAATAATATTTTTGAGCGTTAAATATCTCCGATTTCAATTCATCAAATTATCACCCTTATATTATCCTTTCTTATCATTTTTTTTTTTATTTCATTCATTTAATTAAATATATTTAAAATCTATACAATAGCAGGTAAGCAGCAGCCAAATATGAAGATAACGACAAATAAAAATATTAAATTACAATGCATTAAATGTTAAAGAAATATAATTCGTGCGTTCACGATATACTGATGTTAAATTACAAAGAAATTCATACAAAATTTAGGGTAATTGGAATTCCAATGATGTACAATATTTTTCGCTTGAAAATAATAAATTATAAAAGTTAATAAAAATATTAAAATATATTAACATAGTGCACATTTTACACATACACTTCCTATATGCTAAAAGTTTCTATATATTCAAAAATTTTATAATTAAAACAGAACGTCCACGTTAACAATATAATTATACTATATTGAAACTTTAAAAAAAACATACATACATACGTACACATACACACATACGTACATACAGATATATGTATGTATATTTTTTTGTAATAATAGAATTGTAAATTAGAAAGATATAATTTACTTGTTCCATATATTGTTTAAGAGTATGTCAACTATATTGAAGACTATCATATCATACATGAATTATGCTCTTAATATTAGTTTATTTTATATAAATAAAATAATTTTACAAACTCTTAGTTTTAACAGTACATAAATGTAATTTTAGAATGTTAGTGGTTCGTATCTATCGATTTAATACATTTTTTTTATTTTCACTTCTTTTAACAATAACATGTAGTGTATCCTCTATTCTATAGAAGATTTATAAATTATTTTATACATCCAGCGTATGGTTAATGAAAATTTTTTGAAACATCATTTTAAATAATCTCTCTTCTCAAGCATAACGCATTACGGACGAAAACAGAAATATCGATCATCTGTACATTAATTAATGCCAATTGTGCATTAAACATCGAACACGTATTTTTTACAGAAACGATCGAGTTAATAATAGTCGCGATCTTGCTGGCAATCACTTCCGGTCGGCACCACAAATATATCGGATAAATCAACGAAAATTACTCATCCATAAGCATCGCTGACAAACGTAATTTATATATATATATATATATATATATATAAAGATAAAGGATTAAAAATAAGAGACGTCCCACCCTACTTTCCGTCGGCTTTCAAGCTTGCTTATCTTCTTCTACCCCTCATTTTTCGCTACGTATCCCGACGACGGTGGAGCGCACAGGGCCCTCGACGACGATGGCGCGTCGGCGCTCGACCCTCGGCACCGTTCGGCTTAAGTTTACCTCCTCGTTGCTTGAACCGTGTGACAAGCAGCTCCGACTCTCCAACAAGTGGCTCTCGTTGTTGGTGCCATTCCTGGTGCTGCCGCTACTGGAGCTACTGCTGGGGCTGCTACAGGGGCTGATGCCGGATCCGAGGACTGGGGCGACCGATGGGACCTCGGCGCCGTCTCCCGAGCTCGAGGTCCGACGCTCGAGACCTCCGTTGGCCAGGTACTTTAGCGGCATGTGCTCCGACTCCTCGCGCTTCTTTGTCCTGCGAACAACGTTAACATTATCTGCTGCGTTGTATTTTCAAGTTTTGTTTTTTTTTTTTTTTTTTTTTTTTTTTTTCCCTTTTTTCAATGGAGCGATGGATTTTGTTTTGTAAATTCATCCAGAAGAGAGGAGGTTTGCTGTATTATTAAGTCGTGCCCTATTGTGATTAAATGTTTTGCATTTGATACTTTGGATATTGAATACGTAACGATATTTTGCGTATCAATGTTCAAATTAACGATTTGGTCCCAAGTTTCAAATAAAATAAAATCTACCCTCCAAATCGAACAATTTAGCTTATTTACTCTTTTATAAGTGTGTGCGCATAATACTAATTCTACACATATAATTTTACGCACGCTATTTCACTTCATTTGCAATGTATTATATACCGAATGAAAATTTGACTAATATTGTATCAATAAGAATATTAAGATTTTTTTTTACAGATATTTGTTACATTAATAATAATAAGTTTGTAAAGACAAAAATCTCATAAAGTAAGACTATTATTAACGTAGGCTTAGAAAAACTTATCAATTCTGATAAATAATGAATAGATTTCAATTTTTTTCTCTTCTTTTATCAATTTTATCAAAGAAAAACATTAATTTAATAGGAATGCAATATCCAATTAAAATAATAATTGTTTTTATATATTGTAAAAGTCAGTATTTGAATTGTACAATTTAGAGAATTATATAAGTAATATATTATTAAAATATAAACGATACAATTACTCCGTAAAATATACTAAAATATATAAAAATTGTATTTAAATTATATTTCATGTTACATTTTACGTGTGACAAGACGATTGTAACAATCATTGTATTGTATCATTGCTCTTAACAAGTACATTTGGTATTGTAAATGGTTAAGTAGATAAAATTGTCGCATTTCGACTCATGCTTATTCTTATTTAAAGAAATTGATTATTTTAATGAAATACTAGAGAAAAGAGTTCTTTGTTTGAATGATTTGACGATTCAAATTTTTAAAAGGCTTGACATTTCAACAAATCGTTAAGAAAGAAAAGTGCTGTAGAAAGTATTTTTTATGGTAGGAACAAAGGCATTAGTAAATTAGTAAAAATTAGAGAATTAAGTTATTTGAAAAGTAAGGAGGTAATTTCAAACAATTACAAATATGAATGATGAAAGTATAATGGTGAAAGTAATGAGCGTGATTTAAATAGCTTTGCAGCTTTAATTTCATAATATAAGCTCTAGGCTGCCGTGTTTTAAGTAGTTTTGTCATTGCTTTGAGAGAAATTAATTCATAACGTTTGAGAAAGCACAAATGAAATAGGGATTAAGAGATCTCTTTTTCCAATTAATACGCAAACACTTTAGTTGACGCTCGTCTTATTTGTAAGATTCTAGTTCATAAATGAAATAATTCCTATTGGGAATTCATTAGGATTGTGCTTATCTCAGATTCGAGCGTTGAAAAATCTTGTCATTAAAATAAATGCTGACAAATTGTATTTACAACCATCATAAAATATATCTGTATGCAAATAGTAAAGATTGGCTAGTATGCGGATGTTTTATGTCATGTTTACGCGTACGTGCGTATTATTACGATCGTGACTAAATAGAATCTAAGTGACAAAGGCGAAGACTTTTTTTAGCTATTGCTCGTGCACGAATAAGCGCATATGTGTGCATCGGTGAATACATGCGTCTGCATATATAAATAAATTTAAAGCTTTTACGGCAGAGCGCTCAGTGTAAAATAATTTAACCGTAAGTCATTTAAGTTTCGATGAAAAAAATTTCAGGAAAGTTAAAAATATCGATAATACGAGAATTACGAGAGAATAAGACAAATAATAATAACAAGGGTTTTCCATTATTTTTTTTTTTTTTTTTTTTTTTTTTTTTTTTTTTTTGCAGTCCTATGACAGATTATCCGTTAATTCAGTTAATATTTCTTCGAATTTAGTAAATAAAAATTTGTTGAACTCCGCCCCCATTTTAACGCCCTTGTCAAGTAATCGTAAGGAAAACATTAACGTTATGTGAAGTATAGATGCATGTAAGCTGTAACGAATGCTAAAAATGACATTTATGCAGCAACGTATCTAGCTAACAAATAATTTTCTTGCAAAAGAAAATTATTTACAATGATAGTGACCGCAACACCCTTAATACTCAATTCCGAACGAATTTCTAGCAACTCTTTAATTCTGTGAAATAATCAGGCCACCGGAATATGCGGTAAAATGTCATGTACAACGACTAGGCAATGTCGCTGTGTGCGTGATCCATATGGCGATGCGCAAATCGCTCTTAAAACTTCGCCAATTCATGACAATGTCGGACTTACTTGGCGGGCAAGGTTGGGCACGACCAGAGCTTGAAGTCCGCGCCAAAAAGCTCGCCCTCCTCGATCGTTTGAGGGAGATGGATGTTGAGAGTCTCGGGCAGGAATATGGAGGTGATGGCCCCGGCGACGCTGAGTGAGCCCATGACGATGAGGGGCAGCACCCTCCAGTAGACCGCCAGGTGGACGATGTAGGGGAAGGTGAGGAGACCGATGCCGGCGATGAAAGAGGCGATACCCATCGCCTGCGACCTCAACACCGTCGGTAGCAGCTCCCCGACGAACACGTAAAAGACGGCGAAGGACGCGGCGATGCCGAACTTGCCGACCATCGCCAGCGATACCGTCACCCACACAGCATCTGTCGTGTTAGTCGCATTATTTCTCCTATTTTTCGATCGAGGACTATCGTTATTGCACGAAACTATCTATATTTGTTTGTTCGATTATTGCCCGTTGCTGGACGGATTTAGTGGATCGTTGTTTTGTCTTATTATCGGCAAATGTGCGAGCGAAGCGACGAAATGTTAAAATCTTTATGATCTACACGAAGAAATACTATTATACATTTGACATTGTGGATGTCTTAAAAGAAAGAAAAAAAAAGAAAGGTAATTACCTAGTTTTATGGGAAATGCAATGGATGGGCAATCGGTGACGATATTATAAAATATTAAATTTTGGAGAAACGATTGTACAATGAAATATAAAATTCTCTTAAAAATTTGGGTGAATTTTTATTTTAAGCACTTGTATATAAATTATCGATTTTCGTATTCCTTTTTTTTTTTCAACTTTACCTTGTCGTTGATTTTAAAAACAAAAGAAAAAACAAATTACTTTGATCGTTTGGATGTAAATTTGGCTTCATATCGTCATTATCTTAGGCACTCGATTACTTAAATGGCCTGATAATTAATTTTGGCATTCCCATGTAACTAATCATTACGATATTCAAGCAATACGCGAGCTCAGCTCAAATCCATCGGTAATTATTAATATCAAGTCCTAGAAAATTAATAAAATTTATAATTGTAAACGTTCAAACCTTCGGGAACGAACATGCAGGAGACACAAGCAACTCCACCAAGAAGCATCGTCATGCACAGGACCCATCGCCTTCCTAATCTATCCATAGCATACCAAGTAACAATATACGATGGGATTTCAACTACTCCGCCTGTTTCAAGCAAATTAATAAAGTAGATTAAAGAGCAATAACTTTTTTAAAAAATTTTCGTAAATTGTTGCTTATTGTAAATAATACTGCAACTTTACACTTAAGTTCTCATAATAGTTTGGTTATAACAGTTTGATATATCTTTATGTTGTACAAGTTCGAAGGAAAATCTTTTCTAGCTTAGCCATAAATTGTTTTTACTTATTTATGTATTATATAATTATGTTTATTTATAGTAATACATTTAATTTATTTATCTTCATGTCCAATATAAGATTTTAATGCCTTTTAAAAATGATCAAATTTTATAAATAGACGATAAATTTTATATATTAATTAATCATAATTCTTTGATTATCTTAAATTATCGATAAATCAATAACATCATTAAACGTCAATATAAGTAAATCCATAAATTCATGTTTTTCGTTCGATTTAGTCATCGTTGCTACTTCAATTCGAAATTATTTTTCAATGCACGAAACAATAATAATGAAATTGAGGATATTTTTGTATGGCCATTATTATTTTAGACATTTCCCTCGATCGTTTTCAATTGACTATATTATGTAAGAATAGAGTAGCATTTTGCATAATCCATTGACAATTAAACGGTATTCATTATGTTGTATAACTTGCAGCTTACTCTTATCGAGTTATGTATTTGATCATCGTAAGAACGTTTTGCAATCAATTGCCTCTCATTTGTTTAAAGGCATAATAAATATTTGAAATAACATATAGATTAATTTAATCATAAAATAATAATATTAGATTTCAGAATTATTTAATGAAAAGAATAAAGTAAAACAGAATAAAACAATCCTTATTTACTGATTAATTCAATTAGTTATTACTATTAATTATTTCTGTATTTAAGTTTATGATCAATTGTGCAATATAAGCGATATTTTTTTTTATCTAATATAATAACTTTAGTAAATTAAATGTTCATCTGTACTATATATTTCTTAACGGATATTTAACATTATAAAAACGTCAAAATATAAAAAATTTTAACTTTCTTCCCTGTAACTTAAAAGAAAGTAGACAAATTTGTATGAAACTGTATATCGTTTTATTGTGTTATTTTTATTTTCGAACATATTATTATTGAAAATGCTATCTCAGATTATTAATGAGAGCTATTACTATATGAAAGAAAAATATCGTTATCTTATTGCAAATCGTAAATCGATCGATTTTTCGACACAAACTTATTCGAGAATTACATTAAATTTCTCCACAACTTAAAAGAATAAATAAAAAAAAAAGAAAATAAATAAATAAAAAAAAAAAAGAAATTAATATAAGCCTGCAATTAAGAATATTTATAACATTATATAATTTTACAGAGAGGCTATTTGAATTAATTTTTTTATTTTGTAATTTAGCAAAAGTTGACGTTAGCAAAGTTAACTTGCTTAAAAAAGTCGCTTATCGCATATTCTTATCATTAATTTAAAAATGCATACGATCATCAATCACGAGGTGTTTAGTAAGACTATAAAAATTGAAATAATGAAAGATCATCGTGATAATACTTGCCTATGAAAAAAGCGAGATAATCTGAAACTCCAAGATTCGTTGTGTTGTAAGAAAGTCCATTGTAGACGACGGCATTTGCAACCCAGTCGAAAGCCAGAATGAAAAACTTTTTTCGAATATTTGGATTTCTTAGTAAATCCATGGGCGTCGCCGAGATCGATTGTACCCTGTTTTCCGACTCGAGATCCACTGCTGTTAATTCGCCGGAATTTCTGCCGTTGCAAGCGATTCCTTGTCTTCGCATTATTTCAAGCTGAAACATTTATATTACAGCATCCGAGGTTTTGATAGAATTCGTTGTTTCTAATGTCATTCCGATGTGGTTTCATATTTCTTTTTTTTCTTCTGTATATGTGTATATATATATATATATATATATATATATATATATATATATATATATAGAGAAAAGAGCTAATGTTGCTTATAAGCCGAAGGTGCTGCATCAACCCCGTAGTAAAATTACAGGTTATTAATTTCCTTACCAATAAATAAATAACACATTTTATTTGTTCTTATCGCGCTACACAAAAATCGCGCATCATCAAAATGATTATCAACGATTAAATGTTTTATAAGCCAAATATCGCAGTATAAATATTTACCTCCATTGTCCGAAGAAAATTTGGAGGCACCGGTTTACCATTGATTCTAGCCATTGTTTGTACAATTACTTCCGCCTCGTCGATTCTGTTTTTACTAAGTAACCATCTTGGTGATTCTGGGATAATCCAATAATAACTAAATAGTAAGACGAATGGTACGGAAATAGCCAGCGAAAGTGTATACCAATTCCTTAGCAAGTAACTCTACATTTAATAAGACAAATAAACGTTCGTATAATAAACATTAACATTATCGTGCATAAACGGTAAACGATATCGGCGATTTTCAATAAAAATCCTATGCATTTTAATTTCTCGCTGTTTAATAATCTTATACTTGCATTACAATTTCATAATTTTAGCATTATTTTAATAATATCAGGCTAACGACGATGGTAAGAAATAAATAATGCAATTCGCGTTAAATGTAAGCCAATGGCCTCTCAATAGAAAAGCACTTAATTATTGGCATTCGATTAGTAAAAAAAAAAAAAAAAAAAAAAAAAAAATTTACTTTATTGAAAGGATGTTCGTGTGGCTCTAATGCATATATCATTTACGGATAAAACCTTGTGATTTTCACTTACTAAAAGCGCCAGCAATGACATGGCTGTAGCAAAAAAAATACATATCACCATACCAGCGAATGTCCTGTACCTCGGACCCATTAGCTCAAGGGCTAAAAAACAAAAAAAAAAAAAAGAAAAGAAAACAATGGAAGTTTTGAGTAAAAATTGAGAGGGAGCAGTATGAAAAAAATGCCAATTATAAATACGTAAACAATATGGATATTGCATAATCTGTGGAACATATAGATATATAGCTCGATGGATATTTCTTATGCACTTACCCAGAATGAAAGGTATCTGATAAATGGCAGGAAAAAATAGACCGTTAATGGTCCTTAACGCGGTGTACACGACATAATTCGGACTGAAACTTGTTGCTATTGAGAATATAACCTCGAGGAAGATGATCGCTAAAAATGCCGTCCTCCTGCCCCATTTGTCGGCTATCCAGCCGAATACGACGTTGCCGAAGAGGCTGCCCACAAAGAAGAAGGTTGTCGATGTCGAAGGCCACCAACTGTTGTCGCATACGAGATCTAGCTATGTAAATGTAGAATGCAATTACAATGTCAGCGTATTATGTAGATATTTATTTTGGAAAATACCCGTGCGACTCTTTTGTCTCTCTTAATGTCGTTATCATGGGAATGCTGGGAGAGGTTGCAACGCTGCCCGAGAAGTCAATTTCCATCGCTTTCCATCGCTCGCTTCACTTCAATTACTTATTTCTTCCGTGATTTATAATAAGTACGAGATAGGGAGATAGAGATACGAGATATTTTAACACCGTACGCGGCTAAAGCTTTTCGACCACCAACCACTAATGAAGTCTCCTTTTTTAATTACACGGGGATTATAATACTGCGAGAGATTCTTTCGGATGCACGAAACTTTGGGAATTCGGAGCGAACAAGAAAAAGCGCGTAAATAAATTTTACATAATCATTAATCAAATAGCTAAAGTATGTGTATATTAAGTGCATACAATGAAAACTTATCAATTATCATTATAATGGCCTATATGCGTTGTGTAAAGGACTAAGGAATTCTGTGTGTCGATATAACACGTTTTAATATCTGATATTCTAATGAAAACTTGGCATAGTCCGTCTTCTGATGTAGTATAATGTCAATTATGTAATCCGTTGTCATTGTAAAATGTGCATAATATGATTTTTAGTAAATTGACAATAAGCTAATTGTTATAATAGACCGTATAATAATACGGTGACAATGATAAACAAAAAACGATCTTATTTATAAGGAAAATTCTTTGGCGAGTGTTATGAGTTTCGTAAAATGGCATGGTAAATGAATGGTGGCAATTGAACTGATTTATTAGTCGAAAATCGAGTTAATTTCAGCAAATCAAACGCTCGCAATATTCATCTGCAATGTAGGAAACATTGAGTTAGGCCAATTACTCATTTTCGTCGGGCGAATCGCGTTAAAAGGACGTTAATCGGACATATCTGACACGTCGGAATAAAATACGTCCGGCTTGAGGCTCGCGTTTGTGTGAAACGTCCGACATGGGATTCGAGCATTAGTTCGCACACACGTATTTGATTAGCAAGGAACTTAATTTTCCATCTTTTTGTCTACAATTGATTTTCGGATAAAAATTGCATTGCGTAGCAGTTGATTTCAATTATTCGGATCGGATTAATCATGATTTCCATCGATACAGTGAATACGTAATATTATTTACCATGATAATAACAATATTGAATTGAAAAAAGGCTCGCATTGCAATCTAATTTATTATGCTAACATACCCGATGGAACTTCATACTTTGATTTATCATCGACGCACCGAAATTACAACATCGTTAGGTAATTTAAAATCAATATTTTTTAATTAACTTCAATACGAATGATACGAAGCTCTTGATTATATGTTTGATCTTATAATTTTTCTTATTAATGTTACAGGACTACATTTTCATGTTATTAAAGCAGGGAACATTTATAAATCAGTGGGAACAAAACTTATCGAAAAGTGCGTCACGAATGAACGAAAAAACGTTATATTTCGTTAATTTCAAGTTTGTAAAGGGGGAGGCGCGGATCGAAATAACCGTATAATGTATTTGAGAGGATGTTGTTGAGTAAGTTAGAAAGTGAGTAAGCAGACCTAGAGAGCTCAAGCTCAGCTTATAATCGCCGCCGCGTATTTAATTAAATCTCACAGCCTTGATAATACGAAGTTCATTCTCATGTTTTTGCAAGCAGAATCCATAATCAGCTCAGCACTTGCCTACCTTTGAGTCGCATTAATGCAAAAGTAATTTCATTAGTACATTATATCATTACGATGTGAAGCGAAGGCCACTTTCCCGCCGAAATCAGCAGTGCCGAACTCAGCGAATCACGATTGATTTAAAACACGAACATTCGTTATGTGGGAGCGAGTAGGACGATTAAAAGCAACCGCGACGTATAAATGATCCAAGTTCGTGAGCATTGGGCTTCTGTGTTTGTTGGCTAATGCAAATAATCCATCGACCGTATTCTTCGGACGTATGTTACGAGGCCTCGTTTAACGTTAAATAACCAAAGTAAAACAGGCCAATGTGCGATGGCTGCTCGATTGCGGACTCACGGGGTGTATCGCTGCTCTGATAATAATCCAGTCGAATTCCGGACCGCTGCTACTGCAGTTTCCCGGCGCGTCGCTTTGTTGAGCGCACGTGTTAGTGACGGAGGAGTGTGCGTTACGAGTGTGTGGCGTAACTAGGGTAAATGGCCTAATAAGTGGCCTCATCGACAATCGAGCGGACATTGCTACGTGTGCCTGCCTCAACGGCCAAGGATTTCCCTCGCTCGTAAGGATCATTTTCCCCTCGGTCAAACATTCGGCTATTACTTGTAGTTTTTGAGCAGCGGCTCAACGTATGTGTGTCACCGATGGATTATCGATAGGTTATCTACTCTGATTTTATTTCGAATGAGCTCCTATGATAATTTAATCCTCCCATTCGCGTATTCTTATATTATACATAGAGTTTCTTTTTGTTTTTAATTAACTTGTAAACACGTAGAAATTCTTAATACGCATAGGCTGAAGAAATTGAAAAAAAAAAAAAAAAAAATTAATTTTTGTAAAATAACAAATTTTTTATAGAAAATGGATTTTCTTAATTGTTGGAATATTGCCGCGTTATCTCGACAAAATAATGTATGAACAAGAATTCCAATTAAATATTTCAATTTCTTCGGCAAAACGTACGTTTTACGACTTCCTCTAGAAGAATTTAAAGGTGTTAAAAGTATTTTAGAAAAAATAACACTCAATGTCTTTGAAAATACGGAAAGAGGTAGCGCTCGTTAAATTGCTTTAAAACAAAATTGTGTTTCAGTATGATTCTAAATAAAACAAATGCGCGAATAAACAAAGACATTTATTTATCAATTAATAAAAAATTTCGTTCTATCGAGCACAATATTTTATGTTTATATTTTATGCTTTATTTGTGTAAAAAAATTTTCACCGTAATTTCAAATTTAGAGTGCTTGCTACGTGAAAAGATGAAAAGCTTAATTATATTTATTATTTGTAAAATTTGCAATAATTATCTAGATAATGAAATTCGACGCTTACAGTGCATTTATTACTGACACTGACGCGTAAGAGTATGAAAAACTTGTGCTTTTATGAATTTACATTAACGAACTTGTCCATGTTGTTTATCTCCGTATGAATTTCTTATCGAATAACAAAATTCCATGATATGCAAACGATAAATCTACGCGATCGAATTGAAACGTTCACGAGGAAAATATTTAATGGAATAATTTTCATTTTGGAGGCAAAGTACAGGATATGATGGTCTATAATACATCGTTGAAGAATTTGTCAAGAGGCTAGACGACACTTGACATGGTTTGTAATATTCCATATTGATAAATGCAGCGCTCTTAAAAACATGTGGTTTGCGACTATTAATATCGAATTGAAATACTAAAATGATTTTATAAAGACCAACAAATCGGAACTGAAGAAGACCGAACGCTCGTTTTCGGTTTGCCTAAAATAAGTTGAAGATTTCGTAACCCCAAGATTATTCGCATACTCACCTACTTTTTCCATCGCGATCGAAGGCAATAAATTTCAAAACTTAAAACGTTTACATCTTAAAGTTAAAATACCTAAATGATAAAATAATGAAAAGTAAATACGAGAAGATTTTATTCAAATTACTTGGAATTCAAAATAATAGCTTGAAAATAATAATATACGGAAAAAGTATAAGCTACTCTCGATTGACAAAAAAATTTTTTAAATAACGAATTATTTTTCGATAATTGTCTCGTTTAAAATAAGTTAGCTATGCTTGTCCTTTTTGTATAAAAATTTATTCTTAAAATTTACGTATTCTTAGATAACTTTTTGTAAATAACAAGTTCTACAAGAAATTGAAACATGTTCCAACTATCAAAGAAAATTATTTTTTTTTAGTTTGAAAACATCATTTTATATAAATAATGGTTGCTATATATAACATTTTTGCTCACTATTATAATATTAATTTTAACCGGATAATATTTTCTAAAAAATAGTAATATATATGTGGAGAGAGAGAGAGAGAGAGAGAGAGAGAGAGAGAGAGAGAGAGAGAGAGAGAAAATAGTTTATGATGCTTTCAAATTTATCGTCTCAAATATGAAAAATAACCTAATTATTTAAAATCAAACAACAACATTTCATTAATAAATATAATACATTTTTTCATCCACTTTTATAATTCAAATAAAATTGTAATTGAATAAAATTCACTGTAGATCTACTATTAGATACGATGCTTTACAACGAATTTAAGAAATGTGATGCTGGCTAAATGATGGTCTAAACAATCTGATTTATATAAGAAGCTAACTTGTAAGTATAAATGTATATAACTTATACATATAAATATGCATGCGTGTGTGTACAGAGCTCATGCTCCATGGTCGAACGGCACGAGCTGATGTGAGTATTACGGGTATCGTATAAATGCCTCGGAATTAAATAAATAAAAGTAGCTCGATAAACGAGTAGCTATTTGAAAATGTCGACGAGGAGCTGGCAATCGAATGGAAATTGTCAATAAAACTCCTAAAAATAATAAGATGTAGTTGTGCATTAGGTAGACGGTGCTTCAATAGCGAACGTTCGAGAAGAGGACGAGCGGAGAAAAAATGGAGTGGCTTGACAGTGTGTGAGCGAGCGTGCGAGCGAGTCAGAAATAGAGAGCGTCAATGTCCGTCTCGGTGTTTGCGCGTGGCTCCCACAGCGAGGTGTCCATCACCCTCGATTGACAGGAGGAACGTGCCCCCCTTTCTCTCCAAGAGCCCCTTAGTCCATCCCTCCCCGTCCCTTGCGAGCTTTTGCAAGCGCTGCTGCGAACCAAGCCAACGAATCGCGCGTCTTTCCTGCCTCGTCCTCGGCCGTTTCACCCAACACTTTCGGCGGCTATTCATCATTGACGCTCATTCTCCTCCTCCTCCTCCTCATTTTCCTCCTCCTCCTCCTTTTCCTCCTCATCCTCCTCCTCATCCTCATTATCCTCCTCCTCCTCATCCTCCTCCTCCTCCTCCTCATCCTCCTCCTC
>NW_011948413.1:5631325-5638225 GCF_000503995.2 Ceratosolen solmsi marchali
CCTCCTCCTCCTCCTCATCCTTCACCTCATCCTCATCCTCATCATCGTCGGCTCTCTTCTTTTACGTGGCCGCGATTGCATCGAACGATCGAGATTCGCGCTATTTATTTAGCACTACACGACCCGTACTTGACAGGCTCAAGGAGATTTTCGCCTCCTCTTCTTTCTATTTACGCGGTCTATGATTTTGCTCGTGGGACTATGCCTTAGAGCTCGCGATTATTAATGTCAGCATCATCGATAGTATAATGGATGAGCATAAGGCAAGTGCGAAAATACTTGTTACGTGAACGCACGACGAACGACAGTCTCCTCTATCGCAATGCAAAAAGCATTGTTTGTTTCTCGTTGCTTTTACGATGAGTTTTTCATTGCATTTGCTGAGTTTTGGAAAAGGATTGAAAAAGATGGGAAATACTCGTGAAATATTATCTATATCCACTCAATATCATGGCAAGCTCCGTAGCGATTAATTATTGATTTCTATCGTCGAATCCAAATATTATCATCCAAAGTGCATTAAAAGCTTATGAGCGAATCCGTGTATCGACATCCGTGCGCCAATTTACAAGAATCAAGTTAGGCACAAGTCAAGTTACATGTCTTATCATCAATAATCTCCACTAGTTTCAAAGTCGTAAATGTCTCGGACCAAAGGAGCCAATGTAAGGACTCGTGTAAACTCGCAGGGTACGGCTATATTTTATGGAAGAGAGGTACGCGTAGCTGATTGAAATGGGCGAAATGAAATCTAACCTCGGCATGATTTTCCCGCGTATTCGAAGCTGAAGGAAAAGGCACGAGTGATTGGTTAGATGGATAGTCGGCTTGATTAATAAAACGATTAGGCCCGAGCATTGTTAAAAAGCCGGATGGGAAAAGCGATGTTAACGACATCGGAAACACTACTCTTCCATGCCCACTAGTTTTCATCTCTTTATCCACTCTTTTCCGTCTGTGTTAATGATCTTTCTTCATAGGAATGAGCCGGTTTCGTAAGACACATATTTATTAGCCGGAGACTCTTGCTCTGTTTATCGTTATATATTATTAAGTTACGAAACTTCAAAAGTACGTGTATAATTTGCATTTCCTCAAACAAGGTTAAATGTGTTTTTTTTTTTGCAATTGCAATTGCTATCAAATGTCGCGTCACGTATAATTCTAATAAATTAAATTGCAAATATTAAGGAACAAGTCAGAAAACTATATAGACTATTAGTAAGCAAAGAATGGATAATGTAGGCAAGTTGGATAGTAACGATTCAACGTATTTCTCTTTTACATGACAAAATAATATATTTATTGGCATTACCGTACTAAATGACAGTCACTTTTCCGAAAATATAATGAAAAAAATTTTCTCATATATTTATTAGTCACATTTCGGAAATACACGTCACTCAATAATTTCATAATATCATTTTATATAGCAATGTATTTTTGGGATAATCAAAATCATCGAAATAGTGAAGTTTGCCCTAAGAGTAACAAAGATAATAGACGACCGAGGCTGAATTCGATGGAAAGTCGATTTGCAATGAATTTTGTTATGTTATCCCACACTTATACACATAGATTGTAGTATACGTACACTCAGTTATTTTATGGAAATATAGTAAAGAAAGTTATTTGTTGAATTGGTATTCCTTAAATTATCGATGAATTATATGCACTGTATTAAGAAATTTTGTAGAAACTATTTTATTCAGAATAAAAAAATCTTTGAATAGCATTTTGTAAATGGCCGTATGTTAGAAAAAGATATTATAGATTCATTCGCTAAAAATTCTTCGTTTGCGAACTAACATAATAAAAGTACATTTATAAAGTTGTAAATGTGCGGAAGATTTCTTGAAGAAATAATTTATACTCTATTTTCAAACGCCTACACATACTTTTTAATTAAAGCTTTAAAACTGTAAATAATGCATGTACAATTTTTCTGCATACTCGAAAGGATAATTAAAAGCATATTTACATTATACATGTTTAAGACATATCTTTTCGCGTAGATAAGGATTTAAATTATTAAAAAATGTTATAGTTTATAATGTGGTGGTTAGGAATTAGTCACTCATAAAGATTCAAAACAGAAGTTAAACATCACGTGTTGGAAACTCTATGTAATAGTCGGAAATAGAACAACGTTCGGCATTGTACTCGATACACAAGGAATCGTTAATAATTGTAAATAAGTCATGTTGATATATAAAATATAATTATTAATAAATTGTATGAGGAGAGCATTATAAAGTCATTTACTGTCTACAATTACAATCTACAATGAACGATACTTATAGGTTTCTGCGATACGCAATCTGTAATTTTTAAGACCGCATTTTATCTGATTGACGTTCCTAAATTCGATATTGTTTTACTACTTATCAAAATTTATAAGTAATGTAATAATTATTAATAGGCTGACACCATAAAATTAGATCACAAAAATGAAAATATATAATCATTATTTTTATATAATTATAATATTCGATAATTATATAACATAAATAATATTTTAAATCATGCAAGTAAATAATCGTTATAATTATAATAATAAATAAAAAATGTAAATGTTATAAGATTAATCAAAAATTAATAAAAAATTAATATAAAATTGATCCATTAACAAAATTAAAAAAAAATATCTTAATTCGATAATTACTCTTTTATAATTAATAAAGACAGATAATTTAATTAGTTTAAACTTTGTGCAATAATTGTTAAATTCATCTCCTTATACAAATAAAATTAAATAGTACCTTTCAACAATATAGGTAACATTATTTTGTATACATGTACTTTATAATATGCAATAATCATTGAAAATGTTTCAAACTTGCAGTTATTTCATATAGTTGGATTATTCTATAATTGTTGAAAAAAAAATTATATTAATTCTCATATTGAAAAAATAACGCATTCGCTTTCTATTTCAGTGACAAATCTTAATCTCAAAATCTAAAGTTTAACCAAAATCTACATACTCCCAAGAATTTCATTAAAATAATAATTAAACAATATAAATAATACAAAAATCATATGAAAAAAATTGAGAAAAAAAAATGCTTTCTTATTTTGCGAATTCTGTTATATTATTTATAAACAATTTATACTCAGTTTTAAAAACTTCCCATGATTACTATAAATATACTGAAGCGAACTGAAGTTCGTTTAATTATTTTGTTGTTTTCATCAGAGTCCATTGTTTGGTCACTCCATTAAATATGATTTTCTTCAATTTGTAAATTGGATTTATATTTGAAAAAAAAAAAAAAAATTATTCTACTTGATTAGAGTTAATTAATTGATTAAAAGTAGATAAATTTTCATTATATTAATTACATTGGTAGTATAATATGAAAAATAAGACGTCATTTACTCTCGTGTAGTCAAACGGATGGAGTAGGTAAAAGAAGGAAACAGAATCCCTAAAATAATACACCAACTAAGTACATTAGAAATAATAGTGAAAAGTTAAGATAAAACTTATGGTGTAATAAACTTTTAAATCTTAATAACAAAATACAAATGAATATAGCATTTATAAAAACAATGTGTAACTGTACGTTTTCTTTGAAAAATACGAGTCAAAAAGAGAAAAATAATGAAATGTTAAAAAGTAAAAAATCTAAGTTAGTTGTTTTGTATGTATTTATTATAAAACTATTATCTTTTTTTTTTTTTTTAAAGGTAGTTGTATTGTTAGTTAAATATAAGTTTTTCGTATAAAGTCGTAAAAACATTTTTCATAATCTCTGTTAACTAAAATAATTAAGTTTTATAAAATAGTTGTCGGTGTATCTATTGCGATGTTTAATAATGATTTTTGTTTATTTCTATATTGAATAGTTCAATATATACTGTACTAAATTACACTGAATAGTTCATTAACTTTGAGTGAAAATTAAAAAAAAAAAAAGAGAAGAAGTTATAATTCTAAGACAATCAATAATTTTAATATAAGCATTAAAGCTTTGTAATTTAAATTTGTGAGAATTTTATTGAGGAACAATAGTTTTCGGATAAAAATATTCGCACAGTAATTTTGAAGTTTCAATTGTTTTTACAATTATCTTGCAATTCGCTGATTTTAAAGAAAAAAAAAATTGAACACTAATATAAGAGAAATGAATATATTTAAAATATTACAAGAATTAGCCAATGGTATCAATAAAATTGAATTGCAACGGCAGAGGGAACGAGCAGTAAGAGGATTGACTTGCCATCTGTTTATGCACCAACGCATCATGTATTATGGGTTATTTTTATAAGTGGTGAACAAAATGGTAGTTGGTGGATAAGTATATGAATTCTTTCGAATGTAGTCGGTTATATGAGGTAGGACGATTTATAAAAGCATTGTAGTCCAGTCTAGAAAGCCGATTTTTAATTAAACATGTATACTTATGCCCATTAATAATTGTTCTATTTTATTCTTCGGCTTTAATCTACTTCGTAAATTTAAGATTGTCGTCGAAAACAAGCATTTATATACATATAATTGATAATAGCTGCATAATATGTATGAGTAATCGGAATAAAAGTTTGAAAGAATAAAATATTCTTCAAGAATGAATACCAAAGAACTTAAGAGATTATTCTGGAACAGCGAGAGTAAGGTTCTCTTGAAGATATTATCACGTCTCCAATTCGAATTTCAATCTATTTTTCATAAATATTAACTATTTGTTACTTCATTAAGTTAAATGTTAAAAATTAAGTAAGATTAAGGTAAATGGAATTTGAATCATTAAAACATTATGGGATTATTTATTATTTCAACTGGCAATGTCATTCTCGAATTTCTTACTAAAAGAAAATTAGTTTCTACAAGCTATTTACTTTTTGTTAAATAATTAAACTCAACTATTAATATTTATATTTAAAAGATAATATTTATAAACACAACTAATATTGTTTCCAGATTTTTCATATGTCGTTAATATCGTCAATAAATAGAATATTAGCAATACGTTAATGATATTTTATATTTAAAATATATAAAATACCAAATTGTAATATACTGAAGTATTGTTTTTTTTTTTTATAATTTTGTAATATTCAATTTTGAAAAGAATAAAGTAAAGGACAAAGGAATTGGATGTGTACAAATTAATTTAAGAGTGCCAATAAAATAGAAAGTAAAGGATAAAAGTATTGATATGATAATATAGGCGAGGATGATAGATAGAGAGAGAGAGAGAGAGAGAGAGAGAGAGAGTGAGGGAGAGAGAGAGAGAGAGAGAGAGAGAGAGAGAGTAAACGAGAACCACTACATTGCTCTAATAGTCGTAGCTACACTAAGTGGGTACTCCGCATGTACGTGTGCATGTGTTAGGCGTGTGGTTGTCTAGAGAGAAGAATAAGTAGATAATGCCCATGCATATTAAGTAAGGCCCAAATACGTATACATTCCATCGCTCGCACTAGATTAAAAGCAAGTATTGGATGAAGAGAGACACTTGGAGTCTGTTACTGAAGTGTCATTTAAAGAAAGTTATATGGTTTTATGGGAATAAGTAAGAAATGTAAAAGTTAATCTTTTTATTTTAAAAAAAAAAACATTTGTCTCACAGCTTATAATAGCTTTAAGAAAACAATAAGTATTAAATTTGAAATATCCCAATGTAAAATGTAAAATAATCTCCAAATTTGAATATATATTGTTTATGCATATATTTCATTACATTTGTTATGTTAACGTTTATATTTAGTTTTAGTCGTTATAGATACTCCAATGTGCATTTATATTTTAATGAATATTGTTGAAAAATGTTAAAAAAAAAAAAAAAGAATAAATAATGTATTCAACTCGTAGATTAATTATTATAGAATAAAGCTATCGTATCTCTCTCTCTCTCTCTCTCTCTCTCTCTATGTATGTAGCGATTGATAATTAGTAAAAACATTGCACAGATACAGTATTTGCAGTAAATTCCAATTTTTTGTTATTTATGAAAAATAATTGATAAAATCATTGCGTGCTGATATTCCATTGCAATGCCACGATGTTTTAGAGTCTTTAATGTTCTATTAGCACGATACTTATAACTTTTAACTTACGTCTTCCTTAATTTTTCAGATAATTAAAAAGCAAAAAACGTATAATGAAATTCAGGAGTAATCTGCATTTACAAAAAGAATGAAAAACATTAATGCTGCTAGTTAATTTAAATCTGTGCACAAAAACACTAAAAATATAAACATTTTTATTATTACGATAAAAACGTAAGTTTTATTCGGATTAATTTCGATACGAATGATAATATTTTATGTAAAAAAATTTTATTTATCATTTTGTTTTCTAGAATAATTGAAACGCTTCTGTTGAATTATTAATATTTGAAGTCGTTGTATGAAAAATAGAATACAATTTGTTTTTAATTCATGCAGCTTACCATACAAAGAAACAAGAATAATATTTATTTTGTGTCTCACAAATGTACTGCTTAATATAAAACTACTCGTTAAATGTACAAATATAGTTTAATTTTCTTCGTCACTTATTTGTAGATAATAATACAAATCACATAATTTAATAAATAATTGTCCTAATAAGAATTCTTCCTTTAATCTTTATACTAATACTTGCTTTGCTGCTTCAATACTTCATTTCATTCTCAATCATTTAAAGCATTAAAGCATTAAAACTAAACATTTTTTTCCCCCAAATCTTTAAAAAATATTTATTATTTCATACTCGAGATAATATATACATACTAGTACTAACGAAACTATATCAATTAGTACTACGCCGTCTAAGTAAACATTTAATAGTAATTTTTAAGAATATTAGCATTCATTAATACCCCACCCTGATCATATATCACAGAGTTTTTTTAATCGAAATTTTCTGTACTTGTAAATGGAATAGGTCATAAATCTTTGCGCTTTTTA
>NW_011948413.1:5638240-5640817 GCF_000503995.2 Ceratosolen solmsi marchali
AGGGAAATTTATTTCCGTAATTACCACGGCAAAAGGAAAAGCTTGCTTTACGGTCAAGTTTAACGTACAATTGCACAGTCATAAACCGCATAACCATAATTTAGTACAGCGCAGGGGCTTTTATTAGAACATCGCAATCGACTTCTCCGCAATATCAACCAGTAAAGTACGAGTCCGCCTTCTCTCCCCCCCCTCCTCCTCCTCCTTCTCATCCTCCTCCTCCTCCTCCTCATCCTCATCCCCCTACCCCTTTCGACACATCAAAGCACATCGCGATCAACTCATGCAGTCACTTCCTTCGAACGCCACGTTCGCGCGACACGTAACACCAAACAGCCTGAGTGCACGGCCGTCGTATCGCCAGAGCCGGAGAAGCGCAATGCAAGCGCGAGGCAAAGCTCAGAGAAGGAGAAGAAGAAGCAGAAGGAGATGGAGCCTATCGAGCGGGAGACAAGGCGCGCGATCATTTCCTTTCCAATGTCCAATCGAGCTGATAAGCCGGCGGGAAGCGCGACGGCTCGACCTCCTCCCAATGCGAATGCCAAGGATGTCTGCGTATTCTCCACCTCCTCCCGATAATTCGGCGTTTCTTTAATACTGACCTACATTATTATTCCTACGGCCAAATTCGAAGAGACACCCGACTCCTAGCAACTTATGAATTCTTATGTGAAGCGAGCCTACTGTTTGGCCGACTGGACATACGGATCAACCTCATTACGTGCATTAGGAAGGCGATCGGTCGTCAATGAAGGTTATCGGCCGCCTCCCTTCGGTCCACGAGACGACACAACCAATGGAACATTTCCAACTGGGAATGTTCTCCGTTCTCGTGACTTTCAGGACGGAGAATCTAAATGTGTAACCTGCAAGCTTACGTCGGCTCTTCAATAATTTCACACGCAGCGCAAGCCTCAGCTTTTCCGCAACGTAGCAAGAGAGATGCTGCGATGCGTTGCGCCTCAATTGATTTAATTATCAGTTGTGGAAATAGTGTCTTGCGATCGTTAGCTCATTTTAATTACGAAGCAAATGGCTTCGTTCCGTAAGCAAGTTATAAGTGACAGCCAGCTCCACGAGGCGACGGTCGAGCGATTTTCTCGATTAATACGATCGTACTTTAAACTTTACAAAACTGTGTAACAATGTGAGCTTAATTTTTATGACTCTTTTATGCATAGGAGAAACATTTTTCTACGCTCAATTAAGTTCAGCTTCATTAGTTTCGTCGACAACGCTCTCGTTTATCTTTATAAATGTCGACATTTACTTATCATCAGCACGTTAGACTTAAATCCCGTTGTGGAATTTTAATTAATACGCATAACTTATCAATTGAATATAAAATTTTTGCTGCTTCAGACCCTTTTATCGTGTGCCTTTTATCATTTGCCATTATATTCGATTGATAGTTGCTTGATAGTTGAGGTGCTTGAGTTGTTTTTCTTAAAGTAATTAATCACTTAATACAAAATTAGCGTTCATTACGACAATTTATGCTGGTGATTGATTTTAAAAACTTCATGGACATTGTTAAAGCGTAATCTTAAAAGTCGAGTCTGTCGTTTTGTGTGTTAAGTTAAGTAAACGGGAATTCGTCGAGGCTGAATTTTTCACAAGGATATAACAGAATTCATTATTTATAATTCAACGCTGTGTTAATTCGCTTTACAATCTCTCGCACCATGTAGCCCCATCATTTGGTTCGAAAAACTTGTAGAAAGAATACTCGATTAGCTTCGGCAATCTTAAATCGTCTCGAAATGTCTCGATGAAAGCGCTCTATGACATTGTACATTTTTAAAATTTCAATTTCAACCAATGTAAGCTGCTCATTCTTAGGCGAATCTTATTCGTTATATTCCGTCTTTCAGCGGGAGGACTTATAGGGGAACGGCAATGCACCCTAGTCAAATTATCGAAGGGTTATTGTCTGGGGAGAGAAAAACTTCCCTAGTTAAAGTGTCGAGCGACATTGTCCTTATCAGGCCAAGTTTTCACAAATATTCGCAAATCAACAACAACAACAAAAAAAAACAAAAAAAAAAAAAACAACGAGCATAAAGGACTCGTTCGCGCGATAGAAGAGAAGGAGATTCAAAGAGTATGGGAGGGAGAAAGAGGGTCACAGACAACTTCCGAGTATCTTTTGGTATCCGCTGATCCGCTTCCGTGTCCCCTTCAAGACCGAAAAGGCCGACCATTGAAATTAGCCGCCGTTGTGTTACGTCACGGCGAATCCGGAGCGAGCACATTTGCTCGCTCGCTATCGGGCTTCATCGTATACGTGGGGCAAGCTACGTGCTCTCTCTCTCTCTCTCTCTCTCTCTCTCTCTTCTACTCGCTCGGCTCTACGCTAGAGCACTCGTGGAGGCTTGTACGAGCATTTAATGTCCGTGTATCATCACATGACCGGATGCGGGGGTAGGTAAATTGACCAGCAATTGCTGACGCCACAAAAGCTGCCTTCGTGCGCGCGCAATTTGTCCCGCAGGATCGCGACTCCTTGCTGCCCAGCCGATCGTCGCGCAATCCTTCGCGCCTTTTCTCATCTTCGGGACTGAGCCGCTCGAGCGG
>NW_011948413.1:5640840-5707681 GCF_000503995.2 Ceratosolen solmsi marchali
GCTGGAGCGGTTCACGCTTTATCCATCCTTTTCCTCTCTTCGTGGCATTATTAGTGGTTTAGATAGCCATCACACGTCGAATATACACAGGATAATACTTAAGAAACTAATATTGTTGTTTACATCGTAGAGTCCGGTTCGTCACTTTTATCAATCCATTCGCTAGCAGCGAAGAATATATTTTTCAAGATCAGTTTCATAAAGTCTTGTTAGACTAATTGCGAGATAGACAGATTTTTTTTTTAGCGCATTACGAGTCATCGACAGCCACTTAAGTAAATGTACTTTCACGAGAACGTATGGATATTTTCACGAATAAATCTTATAGGTTATAAGTGAAAATTTTACTCTATATTATTTCACTTATTATATAATTCTTACTAATCAGCTTACAAGCATTTTCGTTAATGTCGCGTGTCCATTTTATTTGCCGATTCTTTATAATTTTTATAATTTTCTTTTTCCCTTTCTATCACCCATCGTACGTTCATCGTCGTCCAAATTATTTATCCAACTAGCTATTTAAATAATACAAACACAAATCACACATGCTTAAAGTAGTTGCAAAGATAATCTGTATTATACAGTCTATAAATAAATCTTTAAACTCTCCCTCTTTAACTCTTATGACGTCTGTTGAAGTTCTCTCGAGAGCATCGAAAGCTCGGGTCGTCACTTCCTCTACATTGACGTCCACGGAAGCGGTGCCCGGAACTTTCATTTCTTGCCACGTAGAGCTTTAGACCGGATCATTATATTCATTTCATGGTGCGTTATGTTTTTAAGGGATTTCAATTGAATTAAATATATATTGCAATTATTTGCATATGCGTTATTCGTTACAAAGCGGAAGCGATTAATTGTGAATTAAGGTGATACCGGGATAAAATGTATTCTCGTAAATGGTTTTTGGAAAACAAAATGCTGTCTGCAAACTGCGGATTAACAAACATTTTTAATTAAATTTTCATAATAATTATTAACTTAAGTTTACATCGCCGCATTTTTCTTTAATTTCTTTAATCCTCTATCCGTATTATCCGTCGAAAAAACTCTGTCGAAGAACGAGGTATCGCAAAATAAATAAACAACTAAACATAAAAGTAATAAACATTTAATTGTAGTAAAAATCAAATTAATTTAGGACATATTAAAATACGAGAAGAAAAAATAAATTGTAAAAGCTGCCGCTTTTCTATACATAATGCCACCAACAGTCCGAACAAATTCACAAACGATAATGATAATAATGAAAAATGGCACCAATAATGATAATAATTCCAACAATGATGATAACAACGATGGTAATAACAATTACAATAGTAACGACAATAGAAATAATTTTAATCTGTTATTTTTATACGCTACTCGCTACAAATTTCTCGCCCAATTCAACAATTCCACTTCGCGACTGAAATTCCACTGCGCGAGGCAATTCGAGATAATGACGCGACACGCGAGCTCGGTGCAATAGCGGCAACTTTCCTCATTAGCGAGTAAGATGGAAAAAGCGCAGTGGCGCCCGAAATCTCCATAAACAGATTCTGGAATTCGGCGTGGGAAGCCGTAAAAATAAAAAAAAAAAATAAATAATAATAAATAAATAAATAAATAAAACAAATGAAAAATAAATGGAAGGAAAAAGCGAAAGCACCATTGGGAGTGCAGTAGGTCGAAGTGGGCCAATTAGGCGAGGCCATTAGTCGTTTTTGCGGTCGGCAGCCGCGACGGGCATACAGAACCTAGCGGGGTTTGGTTCTCTCTCTCTCTCTCTCTCTCTATTCTCCCCCTCTACCCCGCCCCACTCGTGCCAGTATCGCGCGCGCGAGCGCGCTCCCATTGTCCGACACATCCATTTCGGATTGTCGGCGCCGAGGCGAGGCGAGGCGAGACGTGCGCACATGTAACCGGAGAACGAGATTCAAAGGCCAAGGAGAGACCCGCCCGCACGAAATTCGACGCCCGCGCCGCGCGCGCACCTGACGCGCCGAGGACGAGAAACGATATCATTATTCGCGAGAATCGTTGTGCGCAGCACCTTGAGCCGTTTAATCAGCGCGACTGGGACGGATTCGCGAAAGAGCCTTCCGGTTCGTTAGCTCACGACACTTTTTTATTCTACCAATAATCATACGTGCTATGGTTTTTAACTTCTACCAACTCCCCCTATTCCCATACACCCCGACTCCCATCCCCATCACCTCCCCCCGACCACCCAACTACTGGGATCGCTGTTGTTGCCGCTGCTACTGCTGCTGCTGATGTTGTTGATACCCGTTGCCCAATGTAATTGACTGCAAGCTTCCATCTTGGAGTGAGTTTCATTAGGTGAATTATTTTCGATATTATTTCGAAGAGGACTGGTACTTTAAACTGAGAGGATGGTATCTTTGAGGGCAAAGTTAAGCTTTATCACGATTAAATGCGTAAATTTCGAAATGGACATTCCAATGAAGTAGCTGACACGCATTGATATTGTTTCGTTATCCGAGGTGTGTGTTGATAAGCTCTCTACCGCTATCCCATAATGCATTGATTGATTTCCTTACAATTCCAATAATTAAAAGTACTTTAGCTTAATCCCCGGCATAAAAGATATCATGATCTTCGATCTTACATTTTAAATGTGCTAAGATATCATTAAAATTTATAACGATGATCGATGGTATTTTTACGCATTGGTAGGCCTTTCTCGAAATGAATGGACTCCATCCTTCTTATTCCAGAATTTTTTCTCCAGAATTCTCACAGCACTCGACGCTCGCGTGCATTTATATATGTTGTACCTTTACGTTTGCGTTGATATAATGTCGTACGTCGTACTATCGCGTATTGTACATCGCGCCGATTGATTTCAATGCGCGTTTCAACACAAGCAATTTTCCGTTTAACTTTTTTTTTTTTTTTTTTTTTTTTTTTTTTTTTTTTTACATCTCGAGTGTTTATTATATCGATTTATAGATATATTAAGCCAAATTTACATACATAGGTTAAATTGAAATTGAAATCAATCGTCTCCAATGGAATTTATTTTTATTTGTTTGTAAAGTCTTGTATCTTATCGTTTATATTAAAATGAAAATATCGTACGTCACGATTATACTAATTGCGTTAAACATTTCCCGGCCAATCTAACGCCAATTTATTAAGCACAATTGCCTCAAAGCCGTATTTTACAACAAATCACACGCTCAGAAGCAAATTGAGAGGTAATTTTTATGCTAATTGCAATGAAGTTTCTCGCTGTCTCAACTGAATTGCATTTATTCACAGATATATTTACAGATACGTAGCTATGCACTTTGATCGCGACAATAAATAAAATCACGTGCACGGAGCCGTATGTAGCCGTCGATTAAAATCATAAGCAATTCATCATTGTATGTAAGAGGCTCGGCAACGGTTAATGCATTAATAATATGCGTAATATGGGCAAGAGAACGTAATGTTTATGATGCAGCGATACCTTCTTGGGCCCCTTAAAGCCACGTTATTATATAAAGGTGCATTAGTGGCTTTTCAACGGTCTTCCAACGTATGGGATAAACAAGCCAATATTGAATTGTCGACGATAAGCCGAGTTAGATAATAATTGTCTAATCACACTGGCTGACGCGTGTTGTATCGAGCAACGCGTGCCCGAGAGGTTCCGATAGCGTGCGTGATGGCAGCGGATAAGGAGCGCGCGGGACCTTGACGAAAGGGTCGCTCGAGTATGAGGAGAGTCGAGGCGTGAAGGGTTCGAGAAAGCTGCTCTTGTCGAGTTTACCTCGGTAACGAGGGTGCTGTCGTAGTCCCTGTTGTCGTAGTTCCAGCCGTGGCGACAGTAGACCATGGGCCAGCTGGGGTCGCTGACCGGGGGCGGGGGCAGGCGCCTGGGGAAGCGAAGGAGCGAGGCCGGATTGACGGTGGAGCTGCGGGACTCGTCGCCGAAGCCGTCCAGCGGCAGGCCGACCCGCAGCACATCCTCGAAGACGGGCCCGAGGACGTCCACCGAGGACCCAGGGCTCCCATCTCCGTAGGAGGCGCTCAGCCAGGACTCGATGATCGCCGTGTAATTCACGTCGTACATGAGGCACTTGGAGTAGTCGCGCTTACTGTCCGACTTATTTTTGTAGGGCAAGGAAAGGGCCTTGCGATCCTCCAGACTTAGGATCTTCGTCAGATTGTCTAGCTCTGGTATCCGGCACCAGTGTTCCGGCGAAGCGCTCACGAACACCTGCGACAATGGGAATAATAATATCTTTATGTCCTGCTCATTGGCTTCCCGTCGGCCATTCCGTCGGTCCAGGCAATTATGATTTCCGAACGCTCAAATCCTCGATATTATCGCGCCCATTAGGGTTTAGTTAGCTTAGGTGGTGTACATGTTGCGCCGTACAATTATAAATCATTCGAATAGAAAAATTACTTTTAACGAGTATGGATATTGCTGATACAGCGTAGTCGCGGATAATAATTTATTGTTCTTTGCTTAAAGCTGAATGTCAACTTTCCTATAAAATGAAATGTCTTTGAAATAATTTGAATAAAAAAGAAAGAAAAAATAGAAATTCTGTAAATATTGTTCCATAATTTTAAATCTTATTTATATATGAGAAAATATAATATGGGACACAGGGAAATTAATCCCTTTACGATAAATCTATTTTTAATAATACAAATATAATTCAATTGATTATTATTTAACTTTGTTCGATTAATAAAAAAAAAAAAAAATAAATAAATAAATAAAAAGAAGCGAAATACGATATCGTATTTATTTATAATGATGTATCTAGCATTCGTATGAAAGAATTATTCTGTCACCAAATAAAATGATTTTCAATAATCATCATGAAATGTCAAGAAATCATTGTAAGAAACTTTAAAATATAATTAATAAACTCTAGAATAAAATAGATAATGAAAATTTGTCACTATATTATTATTTCGCAAGTATTAAGCTCAAATTGTTATAAGCTATACATCATGACATCATATTTTGAATTTGAAGAAACGTAATTACAGAATAGACAACTTTTAAAGAAATTACAAATTTAAATTGTTGATTCTCAGTACATTTGCCAAACTTACTTTATTATAATTGAAAGGTTATTTTATTTAAAAATTAAAATTAAAATTAAAATAAAAGGATGGAAAAACTTTAGACAAGGTAATTACACTTAAAGATAATATTAATTCAAATATAGAACATTGTTATAATGATCACGAGTAAAAATATATTAAATAACAATATTGAATTACTGAATTTAATAAAATAACATTATACAAGCTACATGAATATAATTTCAATTCGTAAATACGTTTCAACATATTATTTTATTGCTTCATTGCATAATTTATAGATTAGAGAAAGAATAACTATATTGATAAAGATTATTAGTCAAAAGCTGTAACTCAAAACATGCTTTATTAATATTGAAGGTAAAAATAGAAATTTTCTAAGAATCATAAGAAACATTAAATTAATCGACTATATTTATAAAACACTCGGATAGTAATAAAAACTTTAAAAATATGGCCCTTATTATGTGAATAATAAAATTTATCCGGTGCGTCTTTTCTTGATTTAAAAACCAACTTTTTTAATAACATTCAAGGATACGTTAATGTATATCTAACGTATTTTTCTACTAAAGAAAATCTGCTAAATTTGAGAAAGTTGTAAACAGTAGAGACGGGATATAATAGTACTTTCTTATTCATTCATCTTCCTTACGAATAAAAGAAAATACAATATAACATTAATACTTACTCGAGTGATAAATGCATTAATTGATCGTTAACATAGGGAATTATCTATGCTTAAATTATTTATCTAAAGCATTCAAATACTTTATTTATAATTATATGCATATAATTTATAATATATTGTTACAAAAAAAAAAAAAAAAAAAAAAAAAAAAAAAAAACCCTATTTTCATAATATTTCCACACCAAAATAGCATATTTAAGTATAACGTAAATAAAAATTTTTTCTGTAATATTGTTCTTATATTTATTATATATATTTGTCAGAAACTATATTAAAACTTTAATGAATTTTAATCACATAAAAATAAAAAATATTATGAATACACACTGTATCATATTTAAATATTACATATATAATAATAATGATAATATTATTTTAATTCATTTAAGTTATAAGGCATACGTATTTACCATTTATAATATGCATTACAAATTAAGATAAGCAAACAGAAATATTTATATAAATTAAACGAAAATACTTCTAGATGAAATGAAAAATCGATATGCCACTTATGAACATTAATTGAACTCTTATTTTTATCGCATTTTAATTCATATATTGATAAGAATATTCATTGTTCCTCTTGAAATTTTGAATTTAAAAAACCATTTTAATGAAACTTGTAAAAATTTGTAAATAAGCATTTCGTCATTTATTTCTAAAAATACTACTGAATAAATTGTGAAAAATTGCTTAAATTAATCACATTCAATTATAAAACATTTTTCTTAAGAAATAAATTGCAATATACAATGAGTCGACCGTTTTACAATTTGCACGCACTTCAGCATTGAGGCAAAATATCATATATTGTTATAAATTTATTTTTCAAATAAACATTATTTTCTAAAATAATTATCTAAATATTTTATTGTTTTGCATGAGTTACTTGGAATTACTTCTAGTTAAATTATATGAATTATAGTGTTTTGTTTGTTTTGTTTGTTTTTCAAATGAAACATAAAGTTTTGTTGTATTAAAATATTATTTCTATATTATAATGCATATTTGATAATCCCATTTATAAATACATAAATGTAATTAAACTTAATTAGACCATAGTGTGATGAAATGATTTATTTCGTGATTTATAAAGTTGAATAAACGTTGTTAATGCATAAATATTATAAAGTAAAATGGAAATTTTGTGGCATCATTATACTTTTTAATATATTAAATAAAATTACACACACACACATATATATATATATTTTTTGTATATAAAGCCTATTATTTTTATTTTTACCTTTCAATATATATGAAATAGAAAAAATTAAGTTCTAATCAAATAACGAATAATTTTTTTGGGCTAAATGTTGAAATTTTTACATAAATGGTATTAAATTTACCGAATTCATGTTTGCCATCATGAAATAATTATGAATTAAAAACAAATGAATTTTTGTTTATATTAAAATCAAGATAATCACAACAGCATTTAAGTTAAACATAATTATGATACAAAGATAAATTTAATGGATAAGCGTCGAGAAAAAAAATTTTTTTTTATGAAAGCCGTAAGATTATGTTGTAGAAATGATATGTAAACATAAAACAATTTAATTTTTCATTCTAATATGCAAGTTCTACTTTAGTGGTGAAATAAATTTATTAAACATATGATAATTATTAGTGGTATTGATAAGTGGAATATCGAAAAATCAAAAATATCATTATGTAGATGGCGATAGGATTGGAATATTGTTCAAGCTGAGTATAAAGTCCGCGCATTTCTCTTTAAAGTTAGGTGGTCTGATTTATTATTAAGAAAACTTTTAAGTGCATAATGTATTAATGTTTCAATTGCTTTTTAATATATACTAAGCAATTGAAATATGTTTTTCGAAATAGATGTATTCCAGATACCGCGATTAATATTTTAAAATATCAATGGCTAATACTAATTGATAATGAAAATATTATTGCGCGTCATATTGCAATAAAAGCTCAAAATTTTGGATAAATTTATAAGAAAAGCAATATCATATGAATTTTAAATATCAATATACTATTAATATATAATAAATACGTTTTTTCTTTCTTTTTTTTTCTTTCTTATAAATATTATCCGCATAAGAATATTATGAGATTATTATAAAAGTATTAATAGTACTGAAGTATTAATACAAAATTATTTGAAAAAGTATTTACATGCTTTATGCTATATAATCGTATCGTGACTAATACTGTTTATTACACGGAAACAAATTAATTAATTTAAAATGTAGATGAAAATATAGAGCAAAATAACGTAAAATTAACTAGTATATTGGATAAAAAAAAATTGTTCTTATCTTATAATAGTAAAGGCAATGATTAAATTAGTTCACAGCTTAATTTTTCTTAGCTTTGGTAGCCAATGGAATGTCGATTGATTTAGTTAGATTCTTAGTTAATCCGCTTCGTAAAAGCAAATTCGTAAAAGCATTTTTCCGATAAATTACTTTGTTACAAAAAGAATTAAGCAATTGCAGTTTCAGCATTAATATTATTATATGAGTATATTATATGTTGTCATTGTAATAGGTTACGTACTGCCTTACAAACTTCGTAGGATCTTTTATTTACGGCCGCGGAAACTTTTTTATATCATCCGGATTTTGTAACGCGTCACGCGGACTCTAAGGCTAAAACATCCATAACCGTGCTTTTCATTTTTTAATTTTAAAGAAGCTATGACGGCAGCACGCTGATAATAGGGGAACCGAGGCATTAGATTATGAATTTAAAGTCGAGGCTTAGCCAACTCGAAGAACTACGAAGAAGCCGACTAATACAAAGTGCAGACTGTCGAACAAATTTCCGTCGCCCGGATAAGGGAAGAAAGTTGCCCAAGTCCGCCAGTGAATTATTCATCAGCGAGATTATTTTCAACGGCTCGACACCGAGGACTCAAGCTCGACTTTCACACACTGCTAAATTAACCAAAGGGACGTGAAGTTTTGATCGGAGCTTGATACAAAAATCGCCGTCTCTCGATAAGAATATTATCGGCAGATGATCGATTCCATGGAGCCAGTATTGGGTAAATCGCGGTGGCGAAATTCATCGGCGACTAGGCGAGCGTCGTTGACGTGTGCACCCATGACACTCCGCGGTCTTAGTTAAAAGTCATCCCAACAGAGCTAAGAAGATTAGGCGGAAGTGCTGACCTGGGAGAAGGCGAGGAAAGCGGCTGGTAAGGTAGCCGGTATGCAGAGCAGATAGTACATGATGTTCTGGTAGCGTCCCTTCTCCCCGACGTGCACGAGCACCTCGTCGAAGTCGATCGAGCTCATTTTCCCGCTCCTTCAGGTAATGACGCCGGGGATGCTGACGACGGTCCTCCTTGCTCCCGAGTCACACTGCATGTCCTATTCGCATGGCTCGAGAGCTCACTTTTATCGCGCGCGTCCTTCACTCTCTCTCTCTCTCTCTCTCTCTCTCTCTCTCTCTCTCTCTCTCTCTCCCCCTCTCCCTTACCAACACACTCACGCTATTTCTATCTATTTCTATTTATTTCCTTCTGTTCTCACACTACGGCACGTAAAAACGAATAATCCGCAGGTAACGAACGCGTCCCTTGTTTTCCCTCCGCCAGATTTAATATCCGCGATAGTTTCTCCAGTGACCTATTGTCGTTCGCGTTGAGCGATCCAGTCAGTCTATCAAGTATCTTCTTATCACGCTTGTACAGCACTGCCGCTCACACCTTCACCCGTCGCCCAATATTCTGAAGGAAATTCCGATCTCCTGGAATTTCCCCCTTTTTGCTCATTCATTCGGACACTGCGCGATACACGCGATTATATTATCGCGAATTATTTTTCTAATTTCAATAATTTCCTTATTTCACCCGCACTGGATGACATACGGCGTGTCGATTATCGCTCTCCACGATTTTTTCCGGATTTGGGTTTCCATCCAACCGATCACATCTTTTCCAACAGCTTTGTGTACCTGCAAAAAGAGAAAAATTACTTTACCTGTGTCACATTTCAATTTTAAAACGACTACTTGTGCTATTAATCCAATTTCGAAATTTTCAATTTTTTTAGTAAATCCTACTTTTCCTATTCTAATTGAAAATCCCATTAACTCGTTCGATCTTATCATTTTTTTTTTTTTTTTTTTTTTTTTTTTTTTTTTTTTTTTTTTTGGAATTTATTGGAAAGGTTGGCTTTGTCATATAAAAAAACTTTAATCTCCTTTCCTTTAAAGCTCATTGACAATGATTATTATTATATTTTTATTTCAAAGTAAATTAGTTCTTCAAGGGCAATTATATTCCATAAAAGAGAACAAATTTCTTTGAGAAATTCGTACCCGCTCTTGTCAAATAAAAACTTTTTATTATAAATTTGAAATCAATAAATAATTTTATGTAGAAAAGTTTTTCTTTTTTTTCTATTTTTCTTCTCCTTTTCTTTTTTTTTTAATACAAATGATCGGTACGTTAAAAGATTTATTTCAAACTCTTATTTGAGATTATATTAAATTAATGAAAAAAACTGTACCTTGACGAAGAACACAAACAACAGAAAATAGATTATGATCAAGTTTTATATAGTTACTTTGAGCATCGGGAAATCATATTGAATAACAATTTTATATTATCAATTTTAAGTTTCACTATGAATCCATAAAATTCCATAAAATTTCAAATTCGGCTGTCCAATATGGTTTTTACAATAAAAACGTTTACAACTGTATAATTAAAACACTTACTAATGTATTATTAATTAATTAAGAGTTTATTTGAAAAGTAGAAATAATCACAGCATAAAGCATGAAGTTAATGGAAATCCTATTCATATCTTCAAAAAATACATATTGCAATAATAAATTTATTATAATCTTAAAAGTTATTTACATATTGTTAACATTTATTTTTATTATTTTTATTAACTATAATTTATTATAATTTATTAACTAAAATTTATCGCTTTATGTCCGTAAACGAAAGTAAGTATCAACATATTACTCGATAATAATAAGCCCATTAATTAATGTTAATTTTTTTTTTTTAATATAATGTATATATTGATGCAAGGCGTGTTTGTCAAATTAATCAAAAAATTCAAAAATTCTACTAACGTTCACCGATGCTTGTAAAAATTCATTTTTCAATGAACAAGCATTAATATTGTTTTTTTTTTTTTTATAAATATAATGAAATATTTTTGCCAAACATTGTATGACAAATGAAATTTAATTTAATAAAAAATTTATAGTTAAAAAGTAAGGAGAAAATGTTTATTTGTGCAACGTAGGATTATATTAATATAGAAAAAATATTTTTATTGTAATAAAATTTATGAACAGTTCTCTTACTAATTTAATTATTCTTCAAATTAAAACTCAAAATTCTATTAAATTTACGTTTCTAGGTTAATTAAATTCCATTATTAATATTGTAAACAAGAGCATTAAATGACCAGTGTAGAAATAATAACACTTTCACAATTGCATTTGAGGAAATCTCGTTATGATATTTTTTTTGAGTTTCACTCTGAAATAAAATTTATTCGAACAGAATATATTGTTTTCTATTTATTACTTTTCTCTCTCTCTCGAATAAGCCGGTATATTCGCTGAAATTTTCACTCTTGATAAACGACACAGTCAAAGGATCTGAAACTGAGCAAATGTTTTCCTAAATAATATGAATGGAAGTCAGTGAAAGCCGATCGCGTTTTATTACTTTACCATTTTATGTGTATTTTTGCAAGAATAAAATTACATAATGTACATATAAAAAATCTAGAGTTGATCATTTACTTTGTTTTTTTTTCTCAAACTTAAAATTATAAAAGAGATCTGACTTTAAAAACCAAAATATTTAATAAGATGGTCGACCATTTATTCGAAATATTCAGGTGGAAAAGTACTTCATTTGCAACTGTTTATTCCAATAAACCATTTAATTTTAATAAGTTATTTTTTATATTATACTACTTATAGTTTCTAGAATAAATTGTTAATGAAACATTTATTATATAAAACATAAATTATTATTATTCATATTATCAAAATACCTTTCGATTAAACTAAATTATATGAGGCTAAAATAATCGTAGTGATGACCTTCAGTACGTGGAGTAAAATATTTAAAAATATTTGTTAATTACGAATTTCGTTGTATAAATACAGCCAATATTATTTACAAAATATATTTCACATATATTGAGAACAGATACGAATGAATTAAGTACTAATAACATTATAAAATTATCTTGTAAACAGTTCATATAATAATGATATTGAATTTTTATAAATATTTAAATAATTATCTAAATTCATTGCATTATATCCACATATATAAATTGAGAACATTATTATTTATTTTTATATCGTAATTAACCGAGGCACGCACGCACACACACGCTTACGCATGGACAAATGCACGCACTGGCGAACACATACAAACGTACAAACATTCAAACACAGAGAGAAAGACATAATATGAGATTATGCGCAATTTGTGAAATTGTATGGATAATGCTAATAATGATATTGTAATTTATATTTAACATGTATTTATATACAAAAAAAAAAAAAAAAAAAAAAAAAAAAAAAAATAATAATTTAGATTCAAATTTTATTTTATTGATTTTTGCTGACGTAAGTCGAAATTAAAGAGAAGTTTTTAGTTTTGTCGAGTTTTTCCTGTAAACTATTGCTAACTTTTAAAATTAACAAACATTGTAATAAGAAAATTTTTTAATAAATGAAAGATATTGAGAATACATTATTAAGATAAAATTTGATATTTTATTTTAATATATTAAAGAAAATTATATTAAAAATAGCTAAAATGAAAGTTAATTATTTTAATAAATTAATAATGAATATTTAAATAAAATTTTATTTATAGGAATGCAGATAAGATAATTGTAATCTAATCAAAAATTTAAAAAAAAATATTATTTACATATTTATGACTAATTGAATATTAATATAACAATAATCAATGAAAGAATTTGTTTTTTATTTAACCGAAGTATAAATCAATAATGTGAAAGATGTTGCAATGAAGTTTAACGGTAATTTCATATATTTTCAAATATCTATGATTATGTATTCATATATTTTTACAACTGACGCTTTTATTATTAGTGTAAAAAATTATACTAATTCTTACTAATATATTATATTTTACAATATTTCAGTCATATGCGTATAATTTTTACACATATAAATTATGAAATCTTGGATAAAATATAGAATTTTATTTTGAATTTTGAATTGACCATAGACTTTAATTTTTCACATAAGCTTCTGCTGATTGTAATTTAATCATAACGTAAATAGTATTTTGGAAATTATTGATATCTACATGTTTATAAGAATTTTCATTATACATGCAAATTTTAATCAATATATAAATTATTATTATGTTTCAGATCTCTCAATGAAATTTCATATAGTGCACTTTCATAATAGCTAACTGTATTATTCATACACATACGTTCAGATTAATTTTATTTATCATCTTTTTTTTTGTCATTATAAGCCATAATCTCGTTTACATAGTAAAACTATTTCACACGTGAATGAAAAAATACAATTAAAATAAAATTATTACGAATTAATAATATTATTTCTTAACTCTGACCTGGTTTTCTAACTATCAATTTATAGAAATAGCGTTCTTATTCATTTTTATTTTTTAATTTTTTTTATTTTTTTACCATGATAATACAAATTTCTTAATCCAAATATAACTTAGAAATCTAGAGTAATAAAGTAGTAAAACTACATTGATTTTTAATGATTTTAGATCACGGCATTATTATCTTTTTCAGATAATGGTATCAATTCACAAGATAAATATACAATTTGAATCGTTAAGTGATATAATGATATAAATTCATTCTGTGATGAATGACAAATATAAATATTAACGTCACAAGTGTTGGAAGCTAAGAATGCACGATAATTCTTTTAATCCTCCACTTTTATAAATTAATGCTAAGATTATTATAAGTCATGAATTGATTAATAATTGTAATGTAAAACTGGCTTTCTTGAGTACTTATTCAATTTTTTTTTTTTTTAACAATATAAGGTCAAAATATTTAATGTGCTAATCACGTAGATTATATTCTTTTGAAAATAATTCCTCATTATCCAAGAAATGAATGAAAAAATTGTCTTAAAGTATTTTAATAGAATATCGATGTATGGCCGCATTTTTCTTACTACTTTTATCTCTTTTTTTTTTATAATATTTGTACTTACTTTGCCCAAACTTATAATGCTGCATTCTAATGCAATTTTTTCACATCTTTACATAAAAGCAAAACATTATTATCTACTTGAATATCACAAATGAAAAAGTTTTGGTACATTATTAGATTATTAATTAAATGCACAAAATCGATAAAAATTTATACGTAATAATTAACATATTTGTATTATAATTTCACTGTATAAATTAATAAAATCTCTTAAAAACTTTTTTACCATAATTCCTACACTATAATTGATTGAAAATCACGTACATCTACCTCTTTCGGCGTTACTTCCTTTTTATATTTTGATAGTGACGTAATAATTTTCAATCTTTACAAACGTTTAAATTCATGAAAAACAAGCATATATTAACGATAGTTGTCTGCATGTTATTATTATTATTATTATTATTATTATTATTATTATTATTATTATTATTATTATTATATATGAATTTTAGGCAATTATAGATTTGATTAGAATTATAAATGATTGCGGACATGTAAATTTATTAATCGTATTAGACTATATCAAATATATAATAGGCGAAGGAGAAGGACGACGTGCTTATCGTTACTTCAACAAAACCCGCCAATCGATGAAATCGTCTCCTAATTATACAAACGTCCGACCGTTGCTTCATCATAAAAGCGAAATTGCACTTACGCGTGGCCTTCGCTCTATCACTTAATTTAGCAACAAACCTAATAATTTAGTAATTTAGTACAAGCGTTCCGCAGAACGATACCTGGAGACGATCGTCGACAATATGCTTTGCATGCCCCGTTAAAGCCGACGAGCCGTCCGTCCGCCCACGGAACTCTTGCGTCCTCAGCTTCCGGCGCGTCTCTGAAAGAAAACAAACAGGCGGCTTGTTCTCTTTCTCCCCGGAGTTTTTCTCGTGCGCGCGCTCTACCCCCCCCCCTCCCCCCCTCGCCCCTCGCTGCCGCCACTCCAATCCCATTCCATCCCACCCCCACGCGCGCACGCGAAAAGGAAAGTCGTGGAGGCACGTAGGTGCAGGTGCGCGCGCCTCGTCAGCCGCGGGATGCTGCTGTCTTTTCCGCTTTTCGCCCGCCAGATTGACGCACCGGACGTCTCGTCGCTCTCAAAAGAAGTCGACGATGATTCCTTTTGTTAGCCCTCCCCTCCCCTGCACTACCACAGCCCCAACGTGCGACACTTTTAATCCGGGTAGCCTTTGTTAACCCGTAGCGAACAAAGACTTCCCAATTGATTGCCATCGTCTAGGCTCTAAAGATCTTTCCTAATAGTAAATTTCGGCTGGGCATCGACATAATACGCGCGCGACTCGAGTGTTTACTCCGTGACGAGTGAGTTAATGCTTTTACTCGCTTCTTTTACTATCTCCTTCAACGTGCCTTTAATCTTCTCACTATTTGTAATCACATTCATAGCTCTACCACCATCCTCTATAACTTATTTTTCTTTATCTAATTATACTCTCATTGTTTTATCCTCACTTTGCTTTGCGAGTATTTTTAAATTATCCTAGGCTTGTTTGTGCTGTGGGAATCCCGACGTCTCTTTCTATCACGCATTAGAAAACATTTTATAACATACAGTCAACTTTTCATATTACTTTATGAAAGCAACTTATTGCCGTATCTATTGCATTCTCTTGAAATTTTTAGCACGCCAGGTGTATAGTGAAAAGAATCATCAACATTAAAAGTCTGATAATTTTTTTCACTTTCGTTCTCGCCGTCGTATGACATTTCTTTAACTTCTTCTATGGCATACAGTAAGGAGAGCTGTATGGTAAGATAAGAAATATGTATGCTTCAGAGTAGCGAATAGTGAATGCATAAATATCTGCGACATAAAGATTTCATTATTCCAGCAAAAGTAAAAGTGACAATATTTGTGCCATTGCTTAAAGAAAAACATGCGACAATGTATATCGATTTTCTCACTTTTTTTCTTCAATCGATGAAAAAATTAATTTCCTAAATAAATTAGCATTGACGATTAATCAAGCCTTGATTAAATTCTAAATCACTCGAGTGATTTATATTTATAATCAATAATATAGAAGCGCTCGTTTACAAATTATATTAAATATTTCAATAGAAAGTCTAAAAACGTCGAATAAATAGGTCAACCCAATGTATTTAATTAAAATATTTTAATTATCGTAATATTCGTGTGATTTGTTGTTGTTAAAAATTAATTATACTTTTAGTCTATTGAGCATAAAAGATAATGTTAATTGAATTTTTCATTATTACTTGCGCATTCGTGAAACATTATGATTTTGAAGAAATTCTTAAACGAAACGATTCTAATTTAACTGAAATTTGTACAAATATCCTTTCCATTTCTTTTATCTAAATATTATTTGCATTTCGTCATGAGAACTATAAATTATAGATTATTAATTACTTTATGGTAATATTAGTGCATTATTTATTCAATGATTTGTATCGATATCACTAAAACTTATAATAATACAAGCTAGGCAAATTAAATAATAACTTTACTCAAAATTGGCTGTTTATCGATCTATTTCATATTTTACATATTTTATTAATGATGTTTTTGATAAATAATGTCAACACGCATTATTTAATAATACAAAAAATTATATAATTATTCGATCAAAGTATTACACCCGAGTAATCAACTGTTCCTGCAATTTAAAATCCATCAATACACTTTGGTTTTCTAATTTTCATTTTATAATAAATTTACTATTTATACTTAATTTTCTAATTAATTTTATATTTCGAATTAAGAAAATTTATCAAAAAAAAAAAAAAAAAAAAAAAAAAAAAAAAAATTAATAACAACAACAAAAACAAGAAAAGCAACGAAAATCCAACTTTAAGTATTGAAATCAAAATAATTTATGATAATAGAAGACACGTCGTGCAATCTCAAATGTACAACTACTACTTTATCACAACGTTCCTTCCATAAGGGAATTACAAAAACTTAATAAATCAGCCTTGCAAAAAGTAATTGAAACTTACAAAGAAATCAAAAGTATCTCAAGTGACGCGAGTAATGAGATTTCAAAGAAAATTTCTATCCACATTTCGTCATTCTAGGATAATCACGAGCAGAAGTTTCATACTCTCTCAAATGAAATGGGCATTTAATTATTAATGCCGACGACAATTCGAACTCGGCTGTACACACGAATGTACGCGAATATTTCCCCCCCCCCCCCCCCCCCCCCCGCCCAACCCGTCGAAGAAAGTACAAGGAAATCTTTCGTTCTACCGATGAAAATTCCTTGCAGGGCCGTAAAAATGAAAGAGCACCGTCCATTAAACTTGGCTGACTTTATGAAAAAGCATTCAGCTCGAGGGCTTCGAGCTTGTCCTGGAAATGCGCCCTGTTACGAGATGACCAGAGGGTCGAGGGGAAGGGAATATATCGAGACTATATGGGATGGTAGGGAGGTTTCGGAGAAATAAAAGAAAAAAGGGAAAAATCTTAGCGTAGCAAGTAGAGAGATACGCCCCTGGCAGTGCACGGAAGCCTAGTTTTTTTCTTCTTGTTTTTTTTTTCAACGAACAATACCTGTACGAGTTGCTCGCGGATTAAGGAAAGCCGTCCTTTCGTAAGTCGTCATTGTCCGGGCGCCGATAATTGCCGATACGCGAGAATCGAAGCCCCGCGCATCTTGGCCGGGGGAAATACAATGGAGATGCTCGGCAGAGGAAAATCGGCAAGTATTGTTACACTGTATGGCCGCGCTTTTAACGGCCTGGAATAACAGATAACGACCGTTTAGCTTAGCGTGCTTTCAGTTTTCTCCAAGTAGCACATCTACAACATTGCCAGAGTCTCTGGCATTTATCTGGAGGGGAGTAGTTTAATAAGCATTCGCGTTATTGGGTGGGCAATGATTTATTTTCCCTTTGTTTCCGTTATGCTTGCAAAAGTAAAACGTTTCTCCTTTTGCTCGGACGATATATCATTTTTCGCGAAAATAAAAATGCCAAAGCTTTTAGAGCCGTGAGTTGCGTCAAACGATATCAACGAGCGCCAGCATTTATTATATGCCCCGGGAGTTAATATTTATCAAACATTGTCTCCGTTAAAGAAACAATATAACAAATACTCGTTCGCGTGCAGCGATGTTAATTAATTCACGAAATTCTAATTTTCGACAATGACGCAGCAGCACGGACATTTTCATATGTCTAATTTGCGTTTTAACCTTCGCCTTTACATACGCTCCGATATTAAATTAGAATTTGAACCAGAGATTATTTTTCAAGAGCACTAACTACTGAAATTAGGCTAATACCGGATGATTATGTCGATTCGTTGTTATAACAACAATGCCGACGTATTAGTGGCTCATTAGTGAGCATTTACCTCATACGCTTTTCCTTCTTTTTTTCTTTCTTTTTTATGACATTCCTATTTTCAGGATGTGTTATAATGCTAAGTTGATCGATGCTCGACGATAATGTGTACTGAGCCGTGCAAATAACGTTATTGCATATTCAAATGAAATATTTTAGAGTCATTTTATCGATGACTGCATTTCATAAATATTCTCGAATTAGAAAATGAAAAATGAAGGAACCGAGAGTATCGATAGACTTACAATTTAAAAGAACGATTCAAATTATTGCTCATGCGTTTCAACATTTTATTTTTTTCGTTACGAACGATACTATAGAAATTTACTAGTTACGATCAAATATTACATTTACATCAAGGCGCATTACCTTTCAATATAATAGAATAATGTTACTTTGTGCAAATGATAATTTTACAGCTACAATAGAATATTAGAATATTGATATTCTGAGAACCTTTTTTCCTCATCTTTTTCTCTTCTATAATCAACTAACTTACTAATCCAAAAACGGTCTTTTACAAAAGCAGAATTTCCATTGTTCATTTGCTTATTAAATAAATCGATTTCTCAATGTCTAATCATTCTTATGCAATCAAAGTATCACAATATCCGTAAAATTTCAAGTTTATTGGTATTGCCATATAAATCGATAGGCTAAGAATTAAATTGTCAAATAAAGGTTTTAACATATGTTGGAGAATCATGCACTGCAAGATCTTGCTCAAGTCACATAAAATATGTACTGAATGGTCACGGAGTTGTTCCAAAGTATCCATTCCTTATGCAAAGAAGTATTACGAAATAATAGGCTTTTCTTAAGTAATACCTTCGTTTTTCCAAGTAGTGAATCCGATTACATGCACCAACATATGAAGAATTTTTAAATTTCCGAGGACAATAACGAAAAGTGCGACAAAGATCCTTCAAAGTTTCAAACAATGTTGTGTGCTGTTAATTTTATTATAATTTTTCGCATGCTAAATAATCATTTGAATATAAGTAATTGTCGCGTTTCGTGCATCATAAAAATTTCGCCACTGGAATTGCATAAATCCGAGAGAGAATGGAGTTGACGAAAGAATGTAGTCTTAATTTTTATTCGATAAGAGTGATAATGATTCCTTCAGCGGCGCATCAAGTGAAATAGATCGTCGATACTACAATAGTATACGAGAGTCCTGTGCAAATTTTGTGGTTCTAGGATGTGCAAAAACGTGGGATGGCGGATTGAGACGTTTTATTAGATTCGTCGGTAGAGAGAAGAAAAAAGAGGATGAAAAAGTAAAGGTACGAAAGTACCTTTGTTGTTCGTCAAAGGCTTGAAACTAATACCAACAAATATTTAATATTGAGCAATGAGTAAGAGATGCCACGAGTGACTAACTTTATTATTATTAATTTGAATTTTTATTAATATTATGAAAAAATGTTGCAAAAAATGTTGTGAAGTTTAATTAATTTTGTAAAAGCTTATTCGAACGGATGAAACGTTAAAACGCGCACGCACACACACACACACATAAGACTTAATTAAAGAGGACATGAAATTTATTAAAATTCCGTATGCAACAGCTCCAATATTCTTTATATTATTAACATTTATATTATTCAACATTATTATATTCATATTTGTCCTACTACTCAATGAAAACGTATTGTATTGAATGAATTAATAGAAGTTTTATACTTTGGCTAAATAAGTATATGCATATCATTAGTAAATACATATATATATATATATATATATATATATATATATATATTTGTAATATACAAGATAATAAACCTAGAAATATTATAGTTTACAAAAGGTTTATTTATAAAAAATGATTGTCTAGAAAATTTCCTTCAAATATACATAAAATGTTTAAGTATTTTCTTTTTAATATGAAACTTAAATGAAATAATTAATATTTTTACGTTCGATAAATGTATGAAACTTCATTAAACCGACGGCTATTATTATTATTATTATTATTATTATTATTATTTATACATTCGTAATCCTAGTTAACGTTTATTTATATATTCAAACAAAAAATGTGTATATATTGCTATTTTATTAATTGTGTATTATTATGGTTTTATGCGCCAGCAATAAAATTTTAAGATTATTTCAAATTTATCATATTTTTTATTTTGACCTACTAGACCTTTTGCCCATTTTCTTCTTGATAACTCACTTTTAGTCCATTTTAATATCGTCTTCTTAAGAATACACTTCATAATAAATTTTATTCTGTTCTCTTGTATATTGTTATCGTTCTTAAGAGTTACTTCGCCAAATATCTTATATTCTAATGTTTGTTTAAAGCTTATAGAACCTTTAAAACTGTTTGACTTGCATTAGAATTTTTATTTGCAGGTATTTCTTATACAATAAAATAATAGCTATTGAAATTAAATAATATCCAATGACTCGCACAAGTATGGAGGAGAATGCAAAATAAGTATTTATATGCTTTGCATGAGTTAGAGTCAAATATATTCGTATACAATTAAATTTGTTTATACGTATTTATGACTTTACTATGGATTAAATATTATTGAGAATTTATTAATAGTAAATACAATTTTCAACTTTTAGCAAGTATTATTAAAAAGAATATTTTAAGAAGAATAATCTTATACCATAATTAACAATTAGGATATAAAAATAGAAATTGATGTAATAAGTCGCATAAACTAATTATATTTATTGTGAGATCCATCTCGTTCGATTAAATAATAGTTTACGATTTCATAATTTCTTGATAATATTATTATTATTGAGATAGACACCTACAGTATGACGATGAACAATGAAAGAGGGTTCGTATATGTACTTGACTTACATGCATGAAATTGGAAACATTTCTCACCGGCCAAATTAATCGGCCCATTCATTAGTTTAATGCAAATCACCGATTCTAGCAATTAATTAATATAATATGATAAATCAATGTAATCGAGAATTAGATTTTTTTCTTTCTTTTTTGTTACGATGACATATAATGATATGTGAAATACCACCTCCAATGCCGCATGAAATTTAATTAAATTCGATCATTCGAAAACGTCACCTCACGCTTTTACGACAAATACATAACTTGTACAATACCACCTCTTCGAAGAAATAATATCGATTCGATTACAGCGAGTACTGCATGTTGGCTACGCTCATCCCGACCTGTCGACATAAAATATGCATCTAAGACCGGATCGGCGACCCAAGGAAAGCGGGCGTTTACGGGCCCAAGGATACCTATCCTATCCGAACCATTAACATACGTCGTGCCGGATTCATCGCCTACGTTGATACTTGGCTCTTGGCGCTTACGCCCCCGACACTGTGATCGTGGGAAGATGGAAAGCAATGGGAAGAGACGTATGAGCTCACGAGGTCGCTTTGACTTCAGCGAATTCTTCCGCGCCTGCGAATCGTACGACGCAATCCCAGTAATTCGGAAGTGTACTACTGCGCCACCGCGTTATCAGGCATCCGGGTCGCGAGGAGTCGCGTGCGCCTCTCCGGTCCCGTTCCCATCCGAGCCTCCCCTCCCTTCGGCACCGCGCGTAATCTCTCTGTCCCTCCCCTCCTTTCACTGCCCCGCTAAGAGCGAGAGAGGCTGCGCGCGTGCCGGATTCCTCGGGAGTAGATTGCGCCGACGAGCCTCGTGGCGAATCGATTGACTCCCGGACTCGTTTGCCGCTCTCGCGGATAACGCGCGCACTTTTGAATACCTACCTGGAGGATTATAGGCGTGCGTGGGCGTACTACGGCAATGTGTTGTGGGCGATCACTCCACGCGCCCCTTGCCACTCTAATACAGTCCTACTTATTTTTACGAGTTTGCCCATACTCGTTAATAAGCGGAACTTGGGCGTTGCAATGCTGCCCAATAGAGTGCGACGAAAGGACCTATATCCTGTATCCTGCTTTCCATTTCGAATCGAGCAATTACTCGCGGTGGCCGGTGCACGATTTTAAAGACGCAAATGAAGTGAATTGTTACGTGACAAGTCCATTCCACCGGGTTACTTGGTGTTTTTGTCGGTCCGGCGGATGGTCCGGCAGCCGTCTGACAAAAACTCGGTTTCGCCGTCGAATGATATTGACGACGATGGATGGTGGCACCGCACCGTATTAAAACGAATATTCGCATTTCTACGTAATTCGCGTTAATAGAAAATTCACGGCTTTCAACGCTGCGCCAAACGTTATTCATTCTTTATAAAAACGTGAAAAAATGCAATGTCGCGTCCAATTATAATCGAATTCGATGAAAGACTTTAATATATTCGGACAATTAATAATGCCTACATTAATACTGCGATATAAAAATACTTGATATTGAAAATCGGCGAGGAGTGAATTTGAATAGAGATTTTATAAAAGATAATGCAGTCGCTTGAAAAATTATTATTCCGTAATGTATTGTTAAGTGCCGTGAATAAATTTTGTTTACATTACTGATCATAGTAATTGATATGTAATTTTAAATTTCATAAAAGTAAAAAAAAGTCTCTATTTATTCGAATGCAATTAGTAAAGTACATTATACATTTAAAATATGCTAGCTCATTTATTATTACATTTGTTTATGTTTCTTTACGTCGGCATTATTGTTGTCGTATTGAACCTTTTCTGTAGTATAGAACCACCCTTGTCGTATTGAATTAAGTTTAATATTTTTATTCCTATGGCTTATAAAATATAAGAATTTATATATTAGTTAAAAAAACAATTAGGATTAAGATTCTTTAGCTCGAGTTTCTTTAATTTTAGCAACAAAAAATTAAATAGTGTATTGCTTGGTATAATTACTATATGATGATATTTTAACCTTTTGTTATTAATAAAAGTAAATTTTTCGAAATATTTAATTTTTTTCGTGAAAAAAATAAACGATACAAAACTGGAAGTAGTGTTCTCCCAGTTTAGAAAAATATTCCCTTCGTGATACGTAAGAAAATTAGTAAATATGATTAATCAATAAAAATTAATTATTGAAATAATTTTTCATATGACTTTTTAGCTTAATAATTCTAATTATAAAAAAAACATTTTTTAAAATAATGTGATATTGTATTTTTTAGAAATTTAATATAGAACCAATCCAATTTCATTACTTCGTTAATATAAAAATATATATATATATATATATATATATATATATATATATAAACACGTATATAGTTCACGTTAATTTAAGACGTTAATAACAAACATTTGACAGACAATAAAATAAAATATATTCATCGATTAACTATCTTGATTAAAAATAATATTACATTTTACAGTATACAAGGTATTCAGTTAATTTTTTTTAGAAAAACTAATAAAACGTCGGTTAAAAAAATAATTAAATAATAATGAACTTTTATGTGACTTGATAATTAATTCTAGTATATAAAAAAAAAAATATATATGTATATAAAATAAAAGAAAAATAAATATAAATATTTTAGATACTTTTAATGGACTACTTCTTCAAATATTACGCAAAAGAGAATTACACAAATTGGATATATTGAGTTAAAAGTGAATTACTTGAAGTTTACTTTATTACAAAAAACATAAAGTTTCTAAATATTTAAAGAACTATTTTGATCTCTCAAATATTTGATAAATTTGTTAAAAATATTTATTTACACGAACATAAAAATCTATATAATTTTAGAATATATAATTCAACTTTACGTAAATATCTTTTAATTATATTTTCAAAAATATTTATTTAACTTTAATTAATCCATATTTGTGTAATTTTGTTGTATATTTGGCTAAAATATATTGAATAACATAGATATCATGTATATATTTAAGAATAAAAAAAAAATATTACCAAATTCTATTATTATTTTATCCATAAACCGATGCCGATTCTTTGTTTAAAGAATTTATATAAATAGATTATAACATTCGAATTAAAATTTATGTTTATATAATAATATTTTACTTAAACTTATGTGAATTTTTAATTCAGTATTGAAATTATGTTTACAATCATAAACCGTTTTATTACATATTAAGATATTTCATGGAAAAATAAAAATATCGATACTGCTGTTTCAATCAATATGTATTTAAATATTGACGTATTATTTTTCAATAAATGTTATATTGTAATACAGAGAACTCGCAAGTAATTTATTTTAACCGATTCATAATTCTGACTAATATTCTATATATTTATAATTCAATATTACTTCATAAAACTATAGAGACTCTAGTAATTTTATGTTTTAAACTACATACACGCGCACGATAGTGCGCGCGCACAAAATACATCTTGCATACATGAAAAAATTCTTCTTACACATATGCATAAAAAATTATCGTTATCATACTACTTTCAATTTGAGAAAGTTTTAAATAGTCTGCAAGTCTGCATTTATTTTCTAAGTATGTGATGTTTTTATAAATTTAATGCTGCAATAACAATAACTTCATTTCTATAACATAATCCTTATATTTATTTATAGATTAAAATTAAAATGATCATGGATATTTAAATTTTTTAATAGATAATCTACGCGATTATAAATATATCTAAAATAGGAAAATAAAATTGAAAAACTAATAAAATTAAACCTGTTGGTAAAAGAAAACTTAATTTGTTATCGTTATTAAGAAAATATATACATAAATATAAATATTTAAATTATGATTTTTAATATTTTCAATCATTTAAAAATATTGTTGATATATATATAATATTATGTGTTATTCTTTAAAAATTTATTATTATATAATATTTTTAGGGTATATTGATCAACATGTATAATGTTTGTAATGTATAAGATTGTTTAATAATTTAATAATTGTAAAATAACGATGAAATTTATAAAGAACTATATGTTTGATATATTGCATGAGTTGACAATACTTGTTTTAATATTAAAAATTAAGATAAATTAATTAGATTTATTAATGAGATAATATTTCCTTATTATGAAAAATAATGAAACCAAAATAAATCACACTCTGCATGCTAATGCGTATTCAATTTTCTTTGTCTTTAGGTATTTCATTTGAATGTTATTGAAATTTATATTTTACAACTTTTGATCCTATAATATTTATTTCACATATTATAGATTACAAACCAATTGTCTGAAATAAAAAAATTCATTTTACATTAACTTTATGAAATATAGTGTTGTAGGCCATTATAAATATAATTGCTAAAGCAAAAAAGAGCAAATAATAATTTTTATGTTATAATATCTCAAGTTAATACTTGCAAAAAATCTAAATCATTATCATAATAAACACTATATTATCGTAATGTAATATTTTTACTTTTCAAATATCCTGAATTTATTAATTATTTTAAGATTTTGAAAATCATAAATGTACGTATTTTAAAATAATTTTCATTCAATATTTAAACAATAGAAAAATTATTTAAAATGTGCTCATACGAAATTGAAATTATCACACTTTATTGTGATTTTCAATAATATTGAATCCTCAATTAATGCGACTTATAATATAATTATTATTTTAAAAATTGTTTAAACAATTGCCTATGAACTAGTAAGAATTTGAATTCCAAATTACATCGGAGATTTGTTTAATTGTACTATTAAATTGTATTATTATGTATTAAAAGAAGATTAAATGATTAATTTCATTATTACTAACAGTATTGATAAAAAAAAAAAAACTATAATTTTCAGCATTTTAATGTTTAAATGCAACATCTACAATAACTAAATAATTATACAAATGTTAATATTAATTAAAGTAATAATTAAACAAATTTTTTTTTTACTTAATATATTTGGCAAAGAGTCGATTGTTAATAGCGTAAATATTACTTTTCGAAAATAGACATCAATTGAAAAAAAATTATGAGCCTCGTTTACTCGTTCACATACCAATATTATATAGAAAGTATTGAAGACATATTGAACAGATAAAAAAATTTATAAAAATATCTTTTTTTATTATATTGTAGGATATGCGCTACGTTGTCATTGAGAACAAACGTATAATATATAAGGAAATAGTTTAATTTCAGACTTATTAGTTATTGCAGTAAAATGATTGATAAATAAATCACTTATTACTCGGTGAATTATATAGTGTTCGATGCTAATAAGAAATTCACCTCACAAAGTAGCCTGTCGACAATCTTTACAAAGTATTGCTCATTACGTAAAGTAAAAAAAAATAAATAAATAAAACAACATTGAATATAATACATCATTACGTTATGATGTAGGCAATTTTTGTATGTATATTCCGCCGCACCAGACATATAATCATAAAAATAATAAGTAAACGAATGAAAATCTCATTGCGATGTTGTGAAGCATATGGTTTTTACCATAAAAGGAAATAATTTTACAAGACTCGGACAGTGGGTACATGATCTCGTGGAGTAAGCGATCGAGTGTGAACCATCTCATCCTCTAGAATTCTTGTAATATTTCTCTAGAAGCGATGTTAGTGCTATCCATACATTCCGCATCGCCCGCGTGAGATCAACGAGTCTGCGTCTTGGGGACCTCGAGCAGCTCTTCCGCCGACTCTTCCACTCAACCACGACTGATTAATTCTCTCTCTCTCTCTCTCTCCCTCCTCGATCGACGTAATAAGCGACTAACACGGTGCGGGCCACTCGGAAGTTCACCACTAGTCGTGGCGACGGCGAGCAGAGGCTCTTCAGCAAATCAATCGAATCACTGCACCAATCGACATCCGGTCTACCTTAACGCATATCGGATGAATGCCAATTAATTTTTGCACGTTTCCGCGGGTCTTTAATCCCCGATTATTCAGTTACGCCGCGGAAAAGCGCTTTTCACAACAAGAAACGTATTCGGTTGAACGCTTCCACTGTGATTGCTCCTCCTTCAATGATCAAATATTTCATTCGTTTCGCGCGACACGAGTTTTTTCGAAATTTCGAAGCCTCTCGCGTATCGCCGTTTAACTGAAATTGCGTCCGCGCGCCTCTCCGCAAAATAATTATATTTCCATTGCCCTGCTGTTCGGACAGACGATGGAATAATTGGCGGTACAACTGTATTATTGCTAATCAATGCGATTCTCACTCGCCGTTATCCAAGTACGACAGTGAAAAGATGAAAAGCGCGGGAAAGGCTTGAAGTGGAGTGAAATTATTTGCTCATATTCAATTACACTGTAGATTTAATCACACATTTGATATCTTATCTAACTGACGTACAAATTGATCATTAATTAACGGATCAAACGCCGGATATCTTAAATAAGGCGTAACGGATTATTCGGGAATAGTAGTGTTCCCATAAACTAAGATGCCTATTAACGACCATTTTCAAATATGCGCGAGTCGATCGCTAAATTCTCCCTCCCTGCTTAGCTCGGCCAATTCAAAATTTTCAGTGACGGCTAGCGGGACTCTGGGACACGTACACATGTGCCTACGCCGAAGCCTAATACCCCCGCCCTCCCCCGCCCACTCGCTCTCTCGCTCTCTCTCTCTCTCTCTCTCTCTCACACACACTCTCTCTCCCTCTCACTCTCTCACTCTCTCACTCTCTCTCTCTCTCTCCTCTCTCTCTCTCTCTCTCTCTCTCTCTCTCTCTCTCTCGGTGTCTATTGTCAAATGAAACGGCAAGTTCGGGGCGAGAGACCCTGCTAAGTAAGGGAAAACTGGGAATGGTGCGTAGCTAATGATCGATCGATGATATCGATCCATATCAATTACTATGAGCTCGACCATACCTCGTGGCCCACTCCATTGGCAGACCGAATACAGTGTGCAGTGCATCAGTGTTACATTGTTGTACTTACGTCGCGGCAGTCTCTCCGTACCCTCGTCGGTCGCTGATTATCTCCGCTCGCAGGTCAAATCCTGAAAATCTCCTCGAGCCCTGGTCCCGCTTATCCTCCTCACCGCGCACTTACCGAGCCATGTCGTCGGCTCACCGACTCTTCACCGGTAGATGGACTGGCACTCCCGCGGCCCCCCCCGCCGCCCGCCAGCATCGCGATCCGCGGACTCGCGGCTCTTCTGATTCCCCAAAGACTCGACGATAGGGGCGGCGCGCCCCAGCCCGGACCTGGGGGATTACGAACCTCGCGGCCGGTCTCTTGTCGGCCTCTACGGCTGCGGTGGCCCACGGGCCAATATTCACCTACCGCTACCGTGACGAACGAGCAACGCGGACAGTATCGTCTTCTTCCTGTGTACGCGCGAGCGCGTGTATATTGCATCTGCCCCCCTATGCCGATACTCTCTCGCTCGCGCAGTCTCTCCTCCCCTCCCACTCCAGCCATCTACCTCCCTCCCTCACGCTCTTGAACCCACGCGACCCTCTTTTTCTTCTTAATTCCTCAGTCTCTCTCCCTCGCTCATGCTCTCCCCCTGTTACTCTCTCTCTCTCTCTCTCTCTCTCTCTATCTCTATCTCTATCTCTATCTCTCTCATTATCACTATCTCTCTATCTATCTCTCCCTACCGGTATTCGAATACAGACGTAGTATGTATCGCGCGCTTTCGGAGCAAACTTCTAGGCGGAATAATTCGTAGCTTGAATCTTGCAATACGATCTGAATTACAGAGACGAGAAACATAGAGAGAGAGAGAGAGAGAGAGAGAGAGAGAGAGAGAGAGTGCGCGAAGGAGATAGCGCTGCACTTATAGGAAGGAGGTGGGAGAGGGAGTGGGTCCCGTCACTCGCGATATATCCTATTCCGTCCTTCTATCTATCATTTTGAATCCCTCTCCGCGCTCGCGTGCTTAAAACCTTTCCGATCAAACGTATATAACGCTCCATCTCTCTCTCTATCTTTGTATCTATCTATCTATCTATCTATGTATCTACCTATTTATCTATGTATGTCTCTTGCGGGGCCCTTTCGCTCGCTCACTCGACTCTGTACTAGCTGGACACCTCCCTCCTTCCTACGAAGCCCTCATCATCGTCACAGTCACTCTTGACTATTAATATAAAAGGGGGTTCTTCGACACTACGCGCGGTAATTGTACTATACGCGGCTGTTTGCTGCTCTTTCGCTTGCTCTCTGTCTCTCTCTCTCTCTCTCTCTTTCTCTCTCTCTCTCTCTCTATTTATCTATCTATCCATATATCTTTTTCTCTCACTTTCATTCGCTCTGCAGGCTTGTCGATTTTTGTCCAAGTCCGTTTCCTATACGAGAATTAACTGTGCAAGATCAACGAAACCAACAAAACGAGCAGTACTCGCCAGTGTAAGAATAAGAAATACAAACGACAGAGACGCAGTGATTACATTGGCAATATTTTGTCTGGATATTGTATTCATTCGTATATGAATTAATAATTGCACTCGTGCATAAAAATAATGAGTACTTTATTATAAAGCTACTTTCCAAAGACAACTTGTCCATTATTACTATTCACTATGGCATTTATACATCTATATCACACTTTATTCAACAATAAAATTTATGCACAACGACTCACTTATTTTTGCAACAAGCTTTTATACCGTAAATCTCATCTTTCAAATGACAATTGCACAATTTTTTTAGTTTTTACGAGCATAATTCATATCGTTCTAAAACATTGTTATCCATTACTAAATTGCAACGTATAAGAGGAAATTATATGTTTCCCTCAATATAGACACTATAATTATATCATATATAAAGTAAATATAATGCGCGTTCCATTAAGAAACACAAATCTTTCAAATATCGACAAATTATTATCATTGCGCTCAAAACGATTATCATTCCTTATATAATTCATATTATTTATATAAAAACGTATTAATTTTTTTAAATTTTATTAATTGAATTAATATTTCAAATGTGTGACAATATAGTATACTTACTATTTGGTCAATTTTAAAGTTGCAAATGAAAACTAATATTTATTTCTAAGTAAAGAACTTTTCTAAAAAAAAAAAAAAAAAATAGAATTTCAAGTCATAAGAAAATGTTAAATTGCATTTATTCGAATTTCACGAAATATTGTACATAATCGTCTATTGCCTTAATTCATTTATATATATATATATATGTGTGTGTGCGTGTGTGTGTGTGTGTGCGTGTGAGCGTGGGTGCGTGTGCGTGTGTGCGTGTGTGCGTGTGTGTGTGTGTGTGCTTGTGAGCGTGGGTGCGTGTGCGTGTGCGTGTGTGTATGTATATATGTATATATATATATATATATATATATATATTATTATTATTATTAAAAATACCAAAATTAAACTACTTATCGACAGTATGTTAACAAATTACATTTAAGTTTCATAGTTAATTTTAATATCACAATGCACTTGTATATCGATTAAAAATATGCTAAAACTATAGGAAAGTATAAATAACGTTTTCAATATTTTAAAATTAAAGAAATTGAGTGTAGAATGTTACGATATTATCTAATTTATTATTTATTGTGGATATATAGAATATAAAATTCAGATACGTTACAACATAGTATCCATGAAAGACTTTATTAAACATTAAATGTTATTAATATCTTTGAACTTTAATTTAACGTAAAATTAGTCATTATTCTTTCAGGATTGTTTAAAATCTTTATTGTAATAAAATTTATTTAGAGGTATTTTTGTTGCTATCAAAATTAATTCAAGAGTTTAATCGATACTATCATTTAATGCAAGATGAAAGATTTGCTTATACGTGTAACTTTACAAAATTATATTCTGCATAAATGATAATCTATTAACCTAGAGAGAAAAGCATGAAATACTTTATTTAATAATACACAACATCGATTATCCATATTAATATCAACTAAGGATTATTAGTTAAGCAATCTTAAGGATTTATTAATTTATTTATTAGTACATTCTCATTAAATGACTGTTGTATTCGAAATTTATGACAATCGATGACGTCGATACAGCACGGAGATTTACCGCTTATACGTTATTGCATAAAATCTTCATAATCTGAAAAGTTTTCGATTTTCGAACATCGAATAGACAATAGACAAGGGATGAAAAAAAAAAAAACTTAAATACTTTAGCAACGTAAGAAGCCCGTCTTCCTCTAATTCAGGCACCAGCAATAATGAGTCTTAATTTAGATAATCGATCGGACAATATCACAGAAAATGCAATGGACTGTTTAATAAGGAGCTTGCAAATTGTTTACGTACCTCACCCAATCCACTTAGTAATTCGAGCTTTATTTCATTTAAAGGACAAAACTCACTTTGGACCCAAGTAAATATTATACTAAAATATTATTTTTTCATCACTGCTTTAATCTTTATCAGAACATTTAAGCCATTGAGACTCGGTGAAAACAATGGACGGAACTTTTCGATCTCTTGTAATTTATGATTAAACAACGTAGTTGTTTACACACACGCTCATACAGACAAATACACACAACTTGCGCCGTTATCTCTCAGTTTACTAACACTACTAATATTCTTATACTATCGTGGTGAAATTAGAATTCGTAGCTTTTTACACTTTTAACATTATCTTGGAAATACTTTTTAACGGAATAATAAATGTTTTGAAATTATTATCCGATTGAATAGTACTCTAGAGCTAAATTATAAATTGTTTTTAATCAATTTTATGACAATCAGTCTGTATTCTTGTATATTTATGCATATAAATGTCATACCCAATAATAATATTTTGAAGTGTTAGTAGCAGAAAAATTAGATTTTATTCTTCTAAAAAAATTAGATTACTGTTTCAGCTGAATAATTAATATTTTATTTCAAAATTATGAAATTAATAATATCAAACATATACTTTCCTTCAAAATTTCATAAATAAAAATAGAAATTATATGACAATAATTACATTTACCCATGCAGATTTGTTATATTCTTCAAATTTTTATTTCGCATATTCTTTTAAATAATCCAATACAGTCTTAATTTATTTTAATAATTATCAAAATTATGGAATATAAGAATAATAATCAGTTCGATGAATATTAGATATTTGATGTTAACTCAAATAAATTATTTGCTCTATTTAATATTTTTCGCGTACGTAAGTGAGCACATTATTTAAATAAAATAATCTTATCAAATAGATTAATACTATTCTTCCCATCTATTGTTCATAAATAAATTATAACAATATAACTGATTTACCGTATAAATTAATGTACATTTGTATTTATTTACAAAAGTAAGTTAACATATTTTGTATCTAATTATATAATTAGCATAAATAAATTAAATAAATTAATTGCATAACTATTTATTAATATTAGAATAGAAAATTTTTCATTAATGCAATACATAATAGAATAATGTATTTAATTTTTTATCTATTTTCGTTCAGTCAACTGATCATACTAATAATATATTTTCAATGTTTTCTAATGTCTTTAGTAAATTGAAACAAAATTTATTCATTAATTTAAAAATATTTTCTCAACTTATACTTAAAATTATTATATTAGGATTTTGTTGAATGAAAATTTGAATAAAACTTTTTCTGCCATTCCTTCACTTAATTTGATGCAGATATGTTTGAAAAACAACATCACATTATAAAATAATATAAACATTAATTTAATTTCGAAACGTATTATAAACAATTTATCAAAATATTCGAAACTATATTTACAAATATTTTCTACAAAAAATAATTGAAAATTTTAACAAAATCTTTTGAATAGTAATCATTTGTCATATTTTTATCAATGTGACACATGCATTACGTAAACACCAATTATTTTTCATCTTTTATTTTATTTTTAATCTTGTATGCAAATAAATATAAAGTACTTCTAGAAAATGATTATTTCTTAGTAACTTTTGACATTAATTACATTAGCTGCAAATGCAGTTTATATTCTTTTTATATGAAAATCATATTAAAAATACTATATAAATGAAATATACATAATAAATATATTTATTCTTTAAGAATTCTGATATATCCGAATAAAGCAATTGTAAGAATTTTCAGCGAAGATAATATTTTAATTATACTATTGTACATGTTATATTAGAATGTGTATTACTATTTATTAAAAAGCCACGAATTATTAGTCTTTTACACCATATTTAATATAGATTTGAATGAAATATTAGGAAATGAGTTGTTTAAATTTTAAATCATTATTTGAAACATTCATAACTAATATCTGGAAATAATGACTAATCACTATGAACAATATACCAGTAGATTACTAACCTATTTAAAGATTATATTTATAAAATAATGATATTCATTTAGTCTTATTAAAATTTATGTCAAACTATTGCGAATATAGTTAATTATTAGAAAATATTTTATATTTAACATTTAACTCTTTAAACTCTTCCAAGTCATCATTATATTTACTTGATAAACTGGTATTAAAATTAAATAGTTTACGATAATTGTAATTTAAGCAATTTAAAAATATTTCTTCTATATAAATTATTTAAAATTATTAAAAATCAATGTTATTTTAAAGTTTTTTATTACATAAATATTCTGATGCCTCATTTTATCATAATGAGTGCGCTGTTTCAAACATATCCACATTTCAAAGAAAATCGGGTGTGTCACGACATTGACAGTTCATGTAGATTTGATAAGCTGTAGTTAGAAGTACAAACTTTAGTAATTAGAGAAGATTACAATTTATAATATTTGTCAACTCATGCAAGCTCATACATCTCGTAACAAATTATTTGAAAAAAATAATAACTTAATATAAATTAAAAGCATTCTAATCATACTTGTAAAATAGAAATAGATTCGAAATTATTCGTTATTTTATTTAAAATAATTAAAAAAAAAAAAAAAAAAAAAAAAAAAAAATAAAAAAAAGGCTACGCGTTTACACGGCTTAGCCTTGCAATACACTTTAAACGAAATTCCCGTAATTGTGGAGTTTTCCATGATTTTCAACCGTCGCCTCCAAGTAATTACATACTTTTCTTTCGTCATTTAAACAATACCTACATTTTTCATTCATTGACTTGATTTTATAGAGATATAATATTTCATCTGTAAATTTGCCAAAATTTACTCAATAGTTTTTTAAAAATAAATCTTAAAAATGTAATCTAATAATATATGAAGTAGTATAATATAGTGAAATAACATGCAAAGTAATAAAAATAACATAAAAAATAAGATAAAAGTAAGAAGTACCATACAAAATAATATGTTATGGTAATGCAGTGGATAAAGTACTATACATTATAAAAAAAGTAATATAAGCAGAATAAAATGTTTAAACTAGCAAAGAATGCATTTTTTTTTTAATACTATTCAAATTTTTAATTTGTATAAAGGAATGAAATTTTAATAGATATATTTTAAACGTAGCAAACATTGAAATTATTTCCATAAAAGTTTTACAAATGTTCCCAAATTACAAACTTTATTGAAATTACAGCATACACTACAGTTAAAATTGCGAATAGCGAATTTCGAATGTAATCAATATAAAATGAAAATGGTTTTACGAAGAATTATTGTAATATTACGATAAAACATTTGTTTATTGATTTGTATATAAAAATTTTCAATAAGGTCTTTAATATATATATATATATATATATATTTACTTAATTTATTAACATTACAGATCAACATTTATTAATGTTGTAAATAATATAATTGAAAATAATATGTATATAAAAAATAGTGACATTGATAATATATTGAAATTAATAGAGTTATAATTAAAAATTTCTGTACTAACCTTCTGCCGTGAATGTTTTGAAGAGTTTATAAATATTTCCAATTAATGGACCGATGATAATGTTTAAGAACTAAATACATTAATTAATCGATCATAAATGAAAAAGTACTTTATACAATGAAAATTATCTTAATGAACTAGCAAACCTTTATTTAAAAATAGTTATAGAGGTTAATTTATCGTGTAGTATGTTTTCAATATTCAATCCATTCGGTAAATAATGATTATGAACGTGTAGGTAAGTAATGAGTCGTAATTATAACCATTTGATTATTATGGATTTGTTAAGGGAAAGAATTTGCAAAAATGTCAGTGAATAAATATTGCCTAAAATCATCGATGACTCAGACTACTTAAATGCGTTATGGAAGGTGATGAAATATTAACATATGGTAATGATTAAAACTATCACTTGATCAGGTTAATGCAAGCTTTTTCAATAACTAAGATTACAAAAATGGGCCAAGTTCAATCGAGGCAAGGATTTCCTTAACTTTTTCCTCAATAAAAATGCGTATTCTTACTATTAAGCCGCAAGTAATTAATGGTGAATTTCTAATAAAATATTCTACCATTACATTAGGTAATTTATTTTTAACCACAAGAATTTACGAAAATATCCTTTTTCGATGAATAGGTAAATTTTTCATCAGACTCACATCTACACCCGTATTTATCAAATATGGCATTGGTTACTTATTTTCTTAATTGTTATTTACTATAAATAATTTAAGATAAGATCATAGGCTGAAAATTGTATCAAATAGTGACGTAAATTATTAATTACGTTAATGTTTTAATATAGCCTATATATTAATATACACAAAATTTGAAATGACTTGAAGTCAGTGCCAATATTTGCAAATAAATAAATAAAGTGCTTTATATAGAATCAACAAACGTTACAATTGAAAAAGTAAATTATCATGAAAAACTATAATTTATACGATTTGTTATAATTATTATTGAAATAAACTGTTATCTTTTACATATCATTGATATTAAAAAGAAATATAAAAAATACTGTTGGCATGTTTATTTTTATGTAAAACGAGAAAATTAATTTAAATTACTTCAAGTTTGTAACTCGTATTACCATAGTTGAATCCTATACTCAATATTTTTGTGATACGTAATACACCGTAGAGGCATTTAAAGTGATTGAAATACATACACCATCAATAAATAAATCACATTTTATGAATATTTTTTGCTATTAATTTGTTGATAAAAATACCATGTACATATGCGCATTTGCAATAAACTTGAAAAAAGATACATTAACCGGACGACGTTAAAGTGCTCGCTCATCTTCGCGAGAACAAAAGCTTTAACTTTAAGTCTGAAAAAAGCGTTTTCCCATTATAACATATGATTAAGTCAACTTCAATAGCATTTTACGAATGGAACAAAAATGAAAGAAAAACAGAAGTCAACAATATTAAGCACTCATATAGCTATTATTTACAGCTACGGGTTCTTTATCCAAAAAAATGTTGGAGCAAAAATGTATCCAATGCAAATACTATTATGTATTATTTCACCAATTGTGATTATTATAATAGATTTACCAAACTCTTCATTTATTATTTATCTTACTGGTAATTTATCGTCGTTATAAAAATACATTAATATAGCAGCAAAATTAATAATGTTTAATATCGAAACATTGTCTAAGTTAAACAAAATTACAATGATTTTATCTTGAATTTGAACTTATAATCAATTTTTAGCAAAATAGGATTTTGTCGAACCTGAATCTTGTCAAGGCCGCTATAAGTTTAGTGGGGAAGGAATAGTAATTTTTGTATAACAATTAATCGCTTAAACTAAACAATCTATTCTTAACTACAAATTATTCGCAGCGTGCATTACAATTTAATAAATTAATTTTTTATTTTAATGTTAATATTGTTTTCATGTTAATAATGTTAACATTTCTTTGAACAATAATCAATGTTATTATCCATATTATATCAACTATATCTATAAGTTATGTGTCCATAAAAAATAAAAAAATGATAATTATGCATCAAAATTCTGTTGTGTTGAAACGATTTAGTCAACAGCTTTGAGAGCAATTAGTCAATCTAATAAAAAAATTTTCTATATAAATAATAAAAAATAAGAAATTTTTCTTTTTACACTATCCTTTATTTATTACTTCTAATACCAATTACATGATATTTTTTATCTCGAATTTAAATATCTCATTTCTGATTAATTTATTTAAATTTTAATGTAAACATATATTAATTAAGCACAAATAATAATTAATTGTATTTGTTGAATAATTTCTAATTCAGGTAAATTCAAGTTTTTAAGATTAAAAGAAAAGATAAAAATTAAAATTGTTAACCGTTTGATTTTATTCTACATGTCTTTTGTAGATTGTTGAAAGTGAAGAAAATGATAAAAAAAAAAAAAAAAAAGGTAAGATTTATTATTATTAAAGGCATGCAATGAAAATTTCTCTATAAATTGAATGATTCGTTACATAATTTTTATATCAAACATACTGAAGTTTAGAAAAATTGAAATAAATTTTCTTGTGCAATTGATTTCAATATAACGATTATATCTGAAATACATAGCAGTTGTACAAATTCTATTTATATATTTTTGTTTAATTTATTGAATTTATTACGAAAGCTTGTATTAATAAAAGTGTCTCTAACTAAATGTCTCTTAACGCTTGTATAAACAATTCTTAAAAATAATAACTATTTATAAGTTCGGGTAAATAATCATTTCAAAATTGACAATCAAATTTGATAAAGTGTACCTAGTATGTGTAATTTTATATAAATTTTATTAAAAAAATTTATTTATTTTTTGCACTTAAATACACATATGAGAATAAAAATGTTTTCAAAGCTGCTACTAACATGTCGAACATCCGCCGATGTATGTCAGACCTGAAGTACATATTGAAAAATTAAAAAAAATTGTGTATTTAAAAAAAAAAAAAAAAAAGGAAATCGTGCAATTATAGAGTAATAAGTGATGGTTTGTTATAATAATTACAGAAAATAGATGCCACCCGCGCCATCTTTCTAACGACACTGAATGTAATGCAGCCAAATTACTAAAATATTCTCTATTGAAAACATGTAAAGATTCGCTGATTATTATTTTATTTATTTAATACCACGAGCATGAAGGAGATTAACAAAATTTTAAATACGCTCCGATTAAAATATGGATAGATTGTATGGACAACAGATATACTTGTGTACCTGAGGTATTAAGCCACGAAAGCTCAATTGGTAAATACAGAAATCTATTTCACCAACGAACAATCTACCTCCTCCACAGTCTCACTAAATCATGAAGCGGTCACTGGTACCATATCAACATTAACAATAATATCCAATTAAATAAAATGTTTATTTTAGAGAAATTATCAAATTCAAAATTACATAGATGTTTTAATGCAATAGTAGGTATTTAATAATTATGATAAGTAAATAAATGCTGTCAATTAAAAGCTAATAAGTACTAACTATCGGGATATAAAATTAAATTTTATTCATTTGTATTATTCATTAGGCCGAATTTGTATTTGTTATTTAATCGCCAATGTCTTTATTAAACAATACATTATAAACTCTTCTTTTTTTCTTTTACTTGGTTGAGAAATAAATTTATCCGAAGTTCTGTATACGAAAATATTTAAATGTATGTACATTTATTTTATAAAATATAAATGTGACAATATTTTAGTTTGTGTTAAAGTAAAACTATTAATGTAGCTTGTATTTGAGACGTTCTTATCAATATCAAAATAAAACTTTAAAAATACATACATCATTAAATAAAGCGGAAGGCTATTCTTTTACTTTATGTGCTGTTTCGAGTAAATGATATGGAATAAGTGAATAAGGATCTAAAAATATTGAATTCTAAGGTGCGACTTTCATTAGCTCGGCTGTACTTGAACCACCAGTATAAGATGAATATTTTTCACGAGTTTTTCATTTATAAATGAGAAGCAGCTGAATGTAATGTTCCTTAACAAGACATTGTTATCTGCAATATCTACAAAATAAATTAACTCGAATTAGATAACATTAGAATTATAATGCAGTACTCATAATTGATTAAATATTTATAATATCAAGATGAAACATCTTTCATAAAGAGTTTTGATTATTATTAATTATTCGTAAAATCAAAAATATAATGAGTTGTGTTTTTAATTTTAAGTAATATTTTTTCGCCTTATTAAAATACTTCTATACACGTAATGAAATTATCAATACTTATTATTCCGATATATATAGAAAGGATTAAAAAATTCCACGATGTTTTGTACATTTAGTTAAGATCGTCGGGTGGCTTATTGACTAATGCTTAATACACTTTTTTTTTTTTAATTACCAACTTGATTTTGATATTTCTATTTCTCTGAATTTTATTTTTTATTATCACCTTGCGCATTAGCTATATATATATATATATATATATATATATATATATATATCTTTTTATTTATTTTTATATTTCATCTTTATTTAGTATTTCGTATTCCTTGAGGTTACTAATGCCGTATTCCATTATCTCAATTGTTTGCATCACTTTATCTAATTCACAACTTTCTACTACTGCATTTCTTAAGCTAATTGGTTTTTTCCCCTGAATAGAAGGAAAAACGTATAACTATTATAAACTGATTATTTAAAAACTTTAATTATGTCCTTGCTAACTGCTCTTGGTACTCCATAGTTTGGCAAATATACACAGCCACTAGAGCCTTGCTCCATTATTTGCTTAAACTTAGACGAAATTTTGTTGAATTTGGCAATTCAGCAATAGACGCTATTTAGGACACTTTTGAGAACTCTACTGTCTTATAAATGTCATGAAAACCTCTTAACCAAAGTTCTTATTTGGATAATATCTCTTTTTGTTAAACTCGGTGTCTAGATAATCCGTGCGACGTCAGTCTGCCATTCCCCATGAAAACTGTTAGCTACTTTAATTCTTAAGCTCATTAAATTTTTTAACATTTCTGTCATGACTTTGAGATTATTTTTCTTCTAAACAGGTACGCGAATTCTGTTATTTAATTTGAAACATATAGTTTTGATCCAATTACAGCGTAGCAGAAAGTCTTTTTTACTAGAAAAATTTCACTTCGAAAAGGGAATTCGAAATAGATTACGAATTTAAATATCGCTACTCTTGTTATATTGTCATCGTGATGTTACGCATCAATAACAAATGGATAATAGCATATTAGCATAAAAAATATATCATATGAAAAGAAACATAGTAGAACAAAGTATGTATAAGTAACGCATTAAAAGTTGTTAAAATTAATTCATCATCAAGGAAGTAAAATTACGTTAAGAAAATCAATTGTTATTCCATTTTATGAACATTGTTTTTAACGAATTATAACTATTAACATCAATGCTAATGAAAGCACCGGTAGAAATTATATTATTTACCATTTACATGATACTTTGAAATAATTTAATTTCTTTAAATATCCGCCAACAAAAACAAAGCAATTGTTAGAAGCCTTTATATACAAATATATTTTGAATTTTATAGTAAGATTGTAATATCGTTTTTTTTTTTATACCGATTATAATTACTTTTTTCCATCGGTGAAAGAAAATGTAAATGCTATTTTTGTCCGTAAATAATATAATAATAACACGGTACGGCTTTTTTCTTAGATTTTAATTCATATAAATTAATTAAATATATTCATAACAGGCAGTAAATTTCTTTTCGATATTCTTTTCAAATTCATTATTCTGCAATTGAATAATGAATTATAGATGAATAATGAATCATTATATGAATAATGAATCATTATATGAAAAATAATGAATTAATGAATTATATATATTCTATTTATTGGTATATCAAATATCTTAGCTGCTCGTTACAGGGTTCGTTAAACTCGTACTGATGTTTCCTTTTTTATCTTTATCCACAAATTTTATCATTCCTGCAAAGAAATATCAAATCACCAAATCAAACTGTTGGATATAGAAGGCAACTGCTGTATCGACTGTACGTATTCGTTTATCGGACTTATTCATTTCTAGTCGTAAAACTTTTTCATTTGTATACTTTCTCTTCTGTAATTAAATATGAGACAATTTACTTAAAACAAAAGAAAAAAGTTTTTACTTAAAAATGTCTTTATTATCGAATTTTGTTTCAACATCGTTTAATAATATTAATAAAGCGCTTGTGACACCGTCCACAGTTTTCATAGGTTAGTGAATTTACATTGTATATTTAAAAATTCTATGCGGAAGATTATTATTAAACTATATCAACACAGCAGCATTATTAAGTAACTAACTATTTCAAATACTAATTATGTATTACGTATATTTAGTTAAGGTCTCTGAATTCATATTTACATTTAATATATTTTTCTAGAAGAATAAACATTTATTTAATAGATGCTGTTTTAACATTTACATTATAATTTTTGTTGTTTTTTTTAGTTATTATGTAAATTAAGTGCTTTACTAATGAGCATAAATTTTTCTTGTAGATTTTTGTCGTTTTGCTTCAAAAAAGTCAGGAACGTCGACTCAAAATGCTGGAAATTCAAAACCAAAGCATAGAGGTTGGCTGAAACAGGATGGTCATATCGTTCGAACTGGAACTATTTTAGTTAAACAGCGTACTACACGATTTCATCCTGGACTTAATGTAACATATATATTTTTATATATTATTTCATTGACATATTATAATTGTTGCCTGTATATATAAAAATTTGAAATTTAAATGAACATCTTGTTGTTTATATTTAGTCTTATATACATTCGGAACAACTTGCAAGTAGAATGTCTTTTTGAAACTGTCATTATAAAATTTATAGGTTGGATTTGGAAGAAATGGAAACTTGTATGCGCTTCATCCAGGGAAAGTTATAATAACATGTGAAAAAGCAAATCTGAACTGGGAACACAAATGGGTTAGAAGAAATTATCGAGGGCGACAAGATCAAACTATATATAAAAAGTACTACAATGTTATACCCGAACCCGAACACAATCGCTTTAAATTGATTGATAAAGTTTAAGAAATGAATTTCTTTGTACTATATAGTTTATTGTATTTATAATGTTAATAAATTGTAAATTTTTGAAAGATTTTTGTTAGAACTCTCCCATCGATGAATCTGCCCATCTAGAGGAACAGTATTCGATGCGTTCACCATCTGTTGATAATGTTGCAAAAACCAAGGTTTTTCTTACATGGCTCCCAATACGACTTCCCGCAACAAGTTCCGTTACAGACATTTCTTCGTTCCTATTTTTACAGTGAATTAACAATTGAGAGTGAAACATAATGGGATCACCTGTAAATCGTTTTTATTTTTATTATGAAAAACCGAATGAAATATCCGTTATGTAATAATAATTTATAAATTACCCGGATATGCTAAAAAATCACAGCCAAACTTCTGCCCACTAGTTACGTAATAACCTTGTTCCCAAATATCTTTAAATACTTTATATTTCAGGGATTCTTCGTCGTTAGAAGGAAAAGACCAATTTTCTATCTTAATAATATCAGTGTGCCACGGAAATGCTAAAAAGTTTTTTGTTTTGTTTATACAGTTTTCAAATGTGGTAATATTCTAATATTTACCGGTATGCGTTTGTACTAGTGCATCGGTCATTTTTAATTTTGGTAGCTTGGACATTTCTTCCTCGATTAAAGCTTTTCTATCAACTTCTACATTATCTAATGCAGTTTTTGTTTCATCATCAAGAGGTTTTTTTAACTTCTTTTTCCTTGTATGCAATCCCAAGGTTTTTCTCTTTTTGCCTTCTATAATTTTATCCATTACAGATAATACCTAAATAATAATGTTAAGTAATTTACTTTACATGTACAAGCGACTTAAGCTGTTAAAGAATAAATATACCTGTATCCGCCTTTGATCGATTAAACATTCCTGTTGCTCCTCATACAATTTACTCCTATATTCTTCAAACTTTTTTTTTAAAGATTCACAAGGTGTTTCTTTTAGTACTGGATGCTGAATTAGCTGACATATGCCTTTTTCTAATAAAAGTTTCGCTTCTTCTGGAAGTAAAAGCATGGGCAAGCCAGAAAGAGTATCTTGTCTTGGTTTTTTTGCAATACATCCAATACATTCCCCAACTACTCTATGCTCCTGTCTTAATTTTAACCAATCTACAATTTAAGATAAGTTATAAAAAAAAAAGTCCGATATTATTGTTAATAATATTATTGTAAGTAAAAAAGATTAACAAGAAGTACCATCTGCACTCCAAACGAAGACTTCGGATCCAGATAATACTAAATTAATTTTTGAGTCATCCATTATGACAGAAAGTGTAGTCTAGAAAATTGTATCTTTAATACATTTTAATTGCATTAAACGAATTTAATAAATATCGTACATTAAGTTATAAGAAAGTAATAAATAAGTTACATAAATTGTTTCCACAATTTTTCAATTAACCTTTCAATATAGAAATTGGAATAATCCAAATTAGTATTATGAATTTAATATACATTATTACATAAATTATATCGTGATTGTGAATATAATAATTGAAGAAAAAAAATTTCTTGACATAATTTATAAATAAACAAATGAAAGTACAATGATAAACTATTCGTAAAACATGACAACATTGTTCAAATATTAATATACTTTATTAATTTACTTTTAAATTAAAACATTTAATTGTTCGTAAATATTCGAAGCTTTTTAAATATCATCTGCACAAGCACAACTGAAAATAAAAGAGAAACTCAATGTAAGTAATTAACAAATAGTAGTTGTAAAACAATAATGGCCGTGGATTACAATACCAAATAAAAGTAAACTTGACTAGTTAAATGTTTTCATTATATGCTTAACACATTAACCTTACAAAACCATTTCGCAAAATATTTGAGAAATGATTTTGAATATGCAATATGAGCAAATGGCAAATTCTAGAAGCAGACTATTGGTAAACATACGCATTAATCTTAATGACTAACCTTATCTTATCCACTTATCCAATTGCAAAAGTCGAAATTCAAATTGAAGTACAATGTTTAACTATCCAAATGGGAATTAAAATGATGGATCGAAGAATATGAGGGAGCATGAGGAATAAATGGCTGACAACTAAAATGGCAACCAAATAGGCTTAATCCCTCATTGTACGTGCCTACTGTTAAATTAAAATTCATTTGGATCATCAAGTATTACCTTCTCATTTAAATGTAAAAGCACACTCGTATGAAAGCATTAAGCACGACTTAACAATTGCATTTTTTGCTTAATCATTCATTTACTATATAATCTATATAATTCATAATACAATTATCCAAAGTGGATTATACGTCGAGGATTAATTGGGAGTTCCCAAGATCATTAAATGTATTGCAATATATATTATAATCGGCTGATTATTATAAAAATAATTGCATATTAATAATACAGATTATTCAGATTCTTGGTTAATAGTGATAATGTATTTCGTCAGATGTCGTAACCTGTCATTTTCCATAGACGAAGGCTTTGTTCCTCTTACTTGGCCGCACAATATCTTCGATTTCTCTCTCTCTCTCTCTCTCTCTCTCTCTCTCTCTCTCTCTCTGTTTAAATATTGAATTGAAGGGATTCGTGAGCGCTATAGTTTAATATGGGCAGTAAACTATACCATTCGTCGCTAGGTAATCCAATAAAATCATAACATTGACTACAAATCATATAGTAGACCTTTTCTTTAGATCTTGCTTTTATTAGATTTTTTTATTTGAGTATTTTTATCGTTGATTTCAGTTCTTTTTAAACAAGTGTAAGTAACGAAAATTATTCGAGTTAAAATATTAGCTTATAATGTTTTTATAATGTAATTGTATTGCAATTGTTGTGTATCAAGAAATAATAACGTGAACTAAATGGCAATTTTTAAGTAGCAATCACAAGTATATAATGTTTGCTTTGATTAAAAATATTTTCCCATCTAATTAATCGCTATTGAGATTACTTCTTTTCATATTATAATCCAGAATAAGCAATAAATGTAAATTAATTAATTTACGAAACTTTCATACAATTAATAAATAACACGGTAATACGAATAATGCTATTTCGAATAAAAAAATTATTTATATTACATACACAGTCACAGTGCGTACATAAATATAATTGTCTTTTTATATACTTCAATTTCAAATCAATATCATTCGAATCAACTCGAATGTCTTTATGTTTATTATATTTATGTACTTTATTTTACATTTCGTTGATTATTATTTCTATATCTTTAGGTGTAACATGAAATTAAAACGATTTGTCAACAACTGAAAATTTTTTGAAACGATTTTAAGAATGAAGAAGTTACGACGTTTTAAGTAAAATTTAAAGTAAAATTATTTCACAGCAATTCGCATTAAATTAGACTAATATTAATAATAAAGTGATAATTAAGAATAAATAATTTTATATATATTGTAGCTAAAATATAAAAATTTACACACCTAATTATGATAAATTTTATGTGAAACTAATATTGTAGAGAAATAAAAAATAAAAATTAATATTTTAGGTTGAAACTAAATTTGAATTGGAATAATCAATAATAATAAAAAAAGGACGATATTATTTTCAATTACAACATAATGGATAAATTAGTATTAAAAGAAATACACACGCGCGCGCGGACACTCACGCACTCACACACGCACACGCACGCACGCACTCACACGCACACACGCACGCACGTATGTGAGAGACTTTAAATATATAAAAAAGATTTTTTTCTATATAATTATATTATTAATATTGTTACAGTTTTCTTCCTTTCGAAAGAATTAATCATACATTTCAAATGAATAATACCATTTATTTTGTGCGCAATTTTATTGGTTAAGAGCTGAAAAACAAAACTGCCAATTAATAAAAAATAAATGACTGCTATAAATTAAATGTAATATTATAAAAATGTTTATTAGCGATAGTTCTACTATAAACATAGCGAATGAAATATTTTTATATAAGTTTTATACAGTAGAATATTCAGCTTTTATTAAATTTAGTTAATTTAGAATTCTCATATAAATACATTAATTTAAGAAGCAGTTTTTATAATTAAAATGGAAAGCTCAATCAAGAAGAAAAAGGATTTGATAAAGGGACGTTCTAACCCTGAATTAATTGTAAGTAAATTGTACGTTTTAAATTTCACTACATTGATAATAGGTAACGAATTAACGAAGGTGAAAATAACTTCTTTACAATTGTTGCCTATTTATAAATTACAACTTTGTTGTTATAAACTGTTATAAAACAAAAATATAAACAATATATATTTGTAACAAAGACAAAATGTAAATTTCTCATGGTGTATTTTATTTATTTAGCAAAAGTTTTAATTTGTGTAAATTATTTATAACTAGATTGTAAGTCTGTTTCTTTATGAGATTTCCAAATGTTTTATAGAGTATAGAGCATGTCAATACACAATTAAAAGGAAAACTGAAAATATTAACATCAGAAATGAAAGATGGCGTAAACAGAATGAATTCTCTGACATTAGAGCTGAACAGAATTCGAAATGATAATCAATTATTTAAGGGTTTGTTTTAATGGAATTTTAAAAACTTGCATTTTACATTCGTACAAAATATTTTCACTTACTTTATTCAGAAATATTTGTTTTGCAGTTCGATTTGCTGAACTAGAGCAAGAAAATGCTCTCCTCGTTTCTCAAATCGACGAAATGGTGAACGAGCAAACAGAAAGAGACGCTATTATTAATGAATTTGGAACAGCCGTTGAGACACGAATCACCGAATGGAAGGTACGGGATCTAAAGCAATATTATTATTATATTTTCAAAAATCTCAACGACGTATCAGCTTTTCATTATATTTAACTTTATACATAAAATATAATATAACAAGAATTTCTGATTTCTTCTGATACAAGTAAATATTCGTACTACTTGAAAATTTAGTATACTCGATAAGATGAAAAATTATTGTAAGTACTTTTTCAATAATGTATAATTTAATTTAATGAAAAGACCATAGTTTGTAAACTATGTTTAAAATTGTTTTATATAAATAGTAAAGCGAGAGCAAAGTTATATTGAAGATTTTTGCGCCATAAAAGCCATTTTTAAGTCATTGGTCTAATCAAATTCATAAGTTCTTATATTAAGTTTTGCTAGAAGCAATATGTTGCAAACCCTGAAAAAGTTGAACATTTCTATTTTAAAACTATATATTAAACTATTAAAATCTGTGCTTTTCCAGCAGATTTATTAATTTTGGCAACTAATAAAATCAACCTACAGCCCATTAAATTTAAAACGAAATTAATCATTATAATGTTATAATCTGTGTATTCTGAATTTACCAATATTTATAAATATAACCTTTTTATTATTACGATCTATTTTATAAGATAAAAACAATTTAATAAACGCTGCTTTTTAACATCTAGTACTTTCACCTAATTTATTGTGATAATTAGAAGCTAAAATGTTTCAATAAAAAATTGCATAGAAAAACAGTTTTCAAAAATATAATCTAGCCTATGTGCATAAAATATTCTTCGTGCGAATTAGTTTTCATTAATGCATGAAATCTTTTGTTCTTATCAAACTTATGATATCTTGAAAAATGAAAGAAAATTATAAAAAATTAAAAAAAAAAAAAATTTAATTATTAATTTTCTCCGTTAAATTGAATTAAATTATTGAATATTGAGGCCCATTATACTAATGCATCATCTTGATTTCTTATCAACTTAATTCCAGGATATTTTAGATGAAAAAGATGTTACTATTGCGAAACTCAAGGAGAATCTTTTATATTCGTCGTCCGATAAAATTACGAATGCTTCGGGTGACGAAAATAGTCGCATAAAGATCGAGCGATTGATCAAAGACATCAATCATCGGGATGAAATAATAGCTGAACTTCAAAACAAATTATCCGAGGCTGTGATTGAGTTAAACGAAAGCAGCTTATTGTTTGAGAAAGTTAAATCTGACCACAAAACGTAAATAGCTTGGGCAATACTGAAAATTTTTTTAAAACAATTTAAAATCACTTTTTAACATTATAAAAAGTATACACTATTTAATAGCTTGATGATTTCGTTAAAATTATATATCTAATTAAATTACATTTAATAAAATATTTTAAATTACACTATTATTCAATAAAATTTTTATAATTAAATTACATTCAATAAAAATGCAAATGAAAAATAAACGAGTGCATAAATATAAAGTGTGTATTTTCATAAAATTTCTTAGGAACGACAGTGTTAAGCAGGGTAGTAAAGATCGCCGTGAGATAAATAAAAAAATGCAAGAAGCAAGTAAAAAAGTAAGTGTTCTGGAAAATTTATTGGAACGCGCTGAGAATGATGCGAAAATTAAAAGTGAACAGGTACAAAGATAATTGAAAATTTCCTCCCAACAACATTACATTATAATATTTAATTATTATTTTTCTTCAGTTATGTGATGCGCTGGCAATTCTAAATAAATACGAGGATGAAAATACGAGTTTAACGGAATCACTTGGGGAAATTAAGGAACTAAAATTTCAAGTTAAAAAGAAGTGTAAACACATCGAGGACATGGTAGATATTATTAATAAGCTTGAGCTTGAAAATTCAAGATTCGAAGAAGTAATAATTATATTGCGGTCGGTAACAGGATAAATATTATATAATTTATATACTTTTCCATCAATTACTGAATTAGAAATAATTCAAAAAAAAATTATTTCTCGTAGAGATAAATTGGGAGTTACAAAACACGAAGAATCTTTAATAGAGGACTTGATTCTGCAGCGTCAAGAATCGCAGAAGGAAAAATTTAACGAAATGCAAAGGGAGAATAATCGACTGACTGGTGAAAATGCGGATTTAAAATTTCAGGTTGGATAAACGATCAAATATGATAAATGGAATTGATGAAGTTATTATCAGATCTCAAAAATATTTGCGCCCATATGAATACTCGTGATTCTTTAAATCATGGCAATTCTTAATAATGCAACATATTTTACAATCAATTTTACATAAATCCCTTCGGGTAGCCCAACAAGTAGTTTAATAAATTTATTGATAGTCGTACGATATAAGAAACAATTGAGTTTGCTTAATAATTTTGTGGTTCAAACGAAGGATAAAATCGAATAATGAATCGTTGAACGAACGAAAAAAATACAAATAATCACTATCGGTTACAAGACCATTTACTTTTTAAATATAGAATATGTATATAAATTTGCATATTTGATTGTTGTTTAGTTAAGAAAGGTGAAAGCAACGTTTAAAGAATCCTTGAAGAATAAGCTTAACGCAGCCAACGATGCGTCCAATGGCAATGATAATGTTGAACGACTAAGTAGCGATGTGAAATCGAAGCAAGAGCTAGCGGAATTGTATCGAATTAAAGAAAATGTCAAATGGGTTATCGAAGAGAACGAAGCTCTGAGACAGGGGATGCACGAAATATTAGACTGTATTCATAAACAAGATGGTAAATTGATAAATATATATGTTTGCAAATATTTCATCGTTAATTATCGTTAGCGTTTAATGCTTTATTAACTTCGAACATTTAAGGTAAAAGTGTTGTTACGATACAATCTCAAACGTTGGAAAATCTTTTGGAAGCCTTGGATGCACGACATTTGGCTGGTTGGTATCATCCGGCAATGAGGTTACAGGGACGCGTAAACTATTTACAAGGCAGCAATGCCGAATTAAGAGCACAACTTCAACAAATAAGGTTAAGACATGGATCAAACGACAGCACATTGTTAAACTTATTTTTTATTATTATCGATGAAATTTCTAAAAAAAAAAAAAAAAAAAAAAAAAAAAAGACGACGATACAATGAAGTTTGCCAAGATCTTCGTACAATGCTGAATAATGTATTTGTTAATTTATCATATTGTAGGAAAAATCAAATGCTATTTCAAGCAGACGTACAGTTGACAGTGGGTAGCGTCGAAGAAGGTGAATGCACTCAGCAAAGGCATTCCACGAGAAATATAACACCAGATGGTAAGATACGTATATCGATCTTCACTGTATTTGAGCAAGTTAGTAGCTTTGAGTAATTTTGTAAGCAGAATTGTATTTGTCGAAGCGCAGATTCGGGAAGAGCATCGGGAAAAGCAGTGGAAATAGACGATATACAAGAGACCGAGGGCTCTGAAAATACAAAATCATCCGAATCGGGTAGCGAGCTGGCTATGGATGACGAAGAATTTGGCAAATCGGAAGAAGTATACTCGATGACGAAAGAAGTAATTGCCCAAGAAGGTGATTTTAAGCAAGCGTTAACGGACTCCATAAAACATCAGAAGATCCTGGAATATCAATTAATGACCCTTCGCAAAAACCTAGCGAATTGTATTTCCCCGGAAATTTACAATGAACTGAGAGGGAAGTATTTGGAAACAAATATGCGGCTACGAGCAGCTTTTGAGAATAAGCTTGCAATAAGCGACATGGAAGGAGAGACCAAGGCGATTGAAGTTATGAGGAATAAAGTCATACAGGAGCAGCGAGACGAGTTAATTTCCGTGCATAAGCTATTATCGGAATTGACGATACAGCAGCCTGAAAATACATGGGGTGCAGAAAAGAAAATTGTGGAAAAGCTGGAGAGTCGTATCGTAGAATTGACAGTGGAGAACGATGCATTGCAAAAGTCCGCGGAAATAGCGCGTGAAGAGACTGTGATACATCGTGCCATCGATTCGACCGTTCTAACCGAATTTAATGATTTGCGACAGCGGATTTCGAAACTAGAGGCCAACGAGGAGCAAGAATTAAAGAAAACCGCACAAATTTCACTCGAGCTTGCGAATTACAAAGTAAAGGAAATTGGTCTGCGAGAAGAAAAGAAGCTTCTGGAAAATGAATTGCTAAGAATGCGAGACGAACTTGCGAATTCTCGAAAACGTCAGAGAAATAATGGAGAATTATGCGAAATGAATGACAAGCAAATCGATATCAAGTAAGAAAAACGTTTATCTTCGATTTAAAAAAAAAATATTAAGAAAAAGAAAAAGAAAAAGAAAAAGAAAAAAAAAAAAAAAAAGAAAAAAATCTCTCAATTTGTCTAATATACGATACAACGGGATAAATGCATAAAATGCCATTGATTGTTGGCTTGAAAGAAAAATGATGTGTACGCTTAATAAAGCAATTCTTCTTTTCAATTAATATCCTTTCAAGAATAATTAAACGTGAATAATTATTATAATGCTATTACATTACAGGGATTATATCGAAATAATAGATATTCTGCAACATCAGTATGCTGGCTCGACATCGCTCAGTGCCTGGGAAAGATACGAGGCTAATTCTAATCAGCTGAGGAACGATCAAAATGAAGTGAAAAAATTGATAATTAAAATAAACGATCAGAATGAAAATCTTAAGATTCAGCACGAAACGCTTGCAAGTAGATTGCAAATTGTTGAGCAATTGAAGGATATATTGGAGCAACAAATTGGCTCTAGCGACGTCCAAGATATTATGCAAAAGTTTACGAACGAAACAAAGCTAATACTCGCGGTATGCGTTACGTATTAAGAAAATCTACATTAATAACAGCTAATAACGCTGATAAATTTGCCAAAATAATACGTACCTTTGTTATTTTTAGGAATCTCAGTATAAAACAACGATAAATCAATTGGAAGAGGAGATGAAAATTGCCAATAAACGCCTGTCCGATTACGAGATTAAAGTAGCATCGATGGAGCAAGAAATAAATAAAGCGCAAAAAATTTGGACCGTCCAAAAGATTTCGAGTATTAAGCGACCTCTTACCCTAGATAAAATAATCGAGACAGACGCGAGAATCGATGGAAATGCCAGGTGTAAACAAACGGAAACCAAATCTTCGCAGACTCGAGTGAACATGCATTCGGTCGAGGTGCAGTGTATGCCTTGTGAATCGACAAGCATCAATGTCCCAGACGACGTAGAAAAAGATGTAGACGACAGTGAAATCGTCACGATAATTCGAGAAAGTAGCGAGGAAACATTGCTCAAAGGTACAGCTTCGATTGCTATTAAACAATACGTCGTCTATCTTATAATTTGGAAAAATCGGAAAATCGACTGAAAAAGTTTGAATTCTAATTAAACTCTCAGATACAATAAAATGCGGTAAATACAATTTCATTTATTTACACTAGCCAATATGAAGAATTTTTACAACCTTTTGAAACCAGTACGTGCGATTATCCAAATATACGCGCTCCAAAGACAACTGATATAAGAAAGCGCTTAGGTATTATCCGTTTAGAAGATGAGCTCGCTTTCCGTGATAAAAGCGGAAAGTTTTTAGGGCAATAATCAAGCGAGTCGAGCGACGAATGCCCTTTCTCGAGTCTCCTGTTATTTACGCAACGCCTCTAATTAAATTCAGAGTCATCTATCGTCACATTAGATGTTAATCTAGCCGTTACCTAGTTTAGTACTACGAGATGCATCGAGCAGTAAATACGATAGGTATTGAGGGGAGAGTTAAGGCTTTAACCGACAATCCGATAGATAAACTCCCTTGAGTACTTTAGGCCCGTCGGCCCGGGACACCCATCACTCTACCAAAGCCTTACGCGAGAAATCCGAAAAACAGGAGCAAACTAAAAAAAAGAAAAAAATGATATAAGAAACAAATGATGATGAACCTCCCAACAGGTAGACTGGCGTTGCTGCAGGAACAGTTGGGCCAGGCACTAAACCTGGCCTCGGAACGCTCGATCGCCCTCTCCAAGTGCGAGTCCCAGTTGGCGGAGTACAACACGAGGAATGCCACCCTAGTGAAGCTGCTGGATGAGAGGAGCAACGCTATGGTCGCCGACCACGTTGAGGTACTTGCGGAACTCTCCAAGGCCGAGGAGATTCGGAGATCCGGGCCGACGAGCCAAGAGGCCCTCCAATCGACCGTCAATAGCCTGCGTAAAATTGTCGAGCAAAAGGAAGAGACGATCGCTCGGTACCAGAACCTTTTGAAGGAGGATCGTGATATACACAATGAGGATGCGACCAGACTACACGAGGAGATTAAGTGCCTGAAGAAGCAGATCTCCGTGTCACGACCAGCCACTCGTGACGACGATAACGCGCTGTACGCATAATTCCCATACCCGCTCTCTGTCCTGGGCCGCCACGCCCAGCTCATCCCAGCCATTGATTTGGCTTTTCGTTCGGCTCCAAGATCCATGTTCTATCGCGTAAAGTAGCATAAGCATATAGCATTCCCTAATAGAAAAATCTAATTTGAAAGGATATTTAGGAAAACGTAGGGATCGCGTGATAGCAAAAACTGAGCTGCATAATTAAGTCGAACGGTTAAAGTCGTAAAAAAAATTTTCTCGCTAATGTACATTTGGATGCTTTTTTTTTATTTTCATGATAATAGCTGAGATTACAAACCATCAAAGTAGTATTGTAATAATGCTTCTTACGTACGGATTTATTAAATCTCCATCAGTAGTAATATTTGCTCGAGTCGGTAGTCCTAGTTTCTTTGCTTTCGAAAGTCGTGGAAAGCCGCTGAAACGAATGAAATTAATACAATAAATAGATAAGCTTTAAATCCCTGCACAATGGCAATGTATAAAAAGCTTTTAATAAGTATGCCGAATAAATAATCGAATGGTACATTACTTTTAATAGTGCATTTGTAGTGAAGCAATTACATCTTAGGTATAGGAATGGTATGCGCGGCATCTTTATACCAATTCGTTTGAATACATTAAACTTTTTCTTAGAAAATCTTTCATTGCAATTCCTCAACGACAATATTAAACTCTGAATCGCGTAATACCTTAAAGTTTCGTCCTGGAGTCCTGGAGTCACCCTTGCAACGATAATACAGCACACTGATATAAGAATGTTCCTTTGACCTCTCAACTGCAGAATTGCGAATTCCGAGTACTCGGAGAAGGACTGGACTACCGTGGAGCTGGTGAAGAGCGAGAGAAAATCAGAGGAGGCGTCTATCCTGAGGGAGAGAGTCTCCAGACTGGAAACGGAATTGAGTATAAGCGGTGAGCTGGCGGATAGGTGGCATCGATTGGCCGACGATAGATTGAGACACATGGATAGTACGAGAGAGAGGTTTGTTTCGACGACGATAGATGCGACGACGATTGTCAGTTAAATTAACCAGGCGTCATCTTTTACTTCTTTTAGCACGAATAGCCTTATTACTTGAGTGCAATAAAACAAAAAAAAAACAAAAAAAAACAAAAAAAAAACAAAAAAAAAAACAAAAAAAAAACAAAAAAAAATACAAATTTCTTATGTAGGGATATTTCTATAGGCTTGTGTGTGCCTGCATTATATATTCGTATACGTGGATGTATTTACACAGATAGCCCTTATCTATACTAAACTGTAAATTATAATTTTTGCATAATATTAGACATTACGATGTTAAAATCTTTAAATACTTTAGCCAAATCTATTCTATTCTTAGGTACATCCGTGTATTTATATTCCAGGCTCAAATCAAGAAATAGAAAAAACAAATTTCTAAAATTAGAATTTAAACCTGAAATTTATGCTATACGTGCACTTAATTATTATTATTGTTATTTAATTTTTAATAAAAGTCATGAAATACATAGGTCTTTATCACATTTATTTTACAAATTAATAGGATAAAAATAAAGGAATAAGAATATGAAAGTAACGATTAAGTAATAATCGATCATAGAAAACTGACTGTTTCATAAACATTGGACATCATAAATTTTTAGTAAATTTAAGCGGACGAAAAGAAATAAATTGATACTGGCATGTTTTAATATTATCTATTAATTTATATACTAAATTTTCGATCGACGAAACAGATTAGAGGATCAGCATAAAGAAGAAATTGACAGTTATCGAATGGAATTGAATAAGCGAGAGAGTGAAATAGATGAATTACGACGTCAGTTATTAGAAAGTCGTCGTGCATTTACTACAAAAACCGAAGTTCTATCATTTATGAAGACACTTCAAATAAAAGATAATCGTTTAGCCGATGAAATCGAAGTAAATCACTTTTATAGTTTAAAGAATAATTTTTTTTTTCGTTTTTGTTTTGTTAATACATTAATTGCTATAATATTGCTTTTTTCTTTATTTCCGTACAGAATGAACTCGAAGAGCACATGGTAATTTCCTCTAAGCAAATTCCTATGACGCGCGATGGCGAGGATCCGCGACATCTCGAATTTGAACAATCGTCAACCCAATTAGATAATTTACGAAAGCAGGTGCAAATATTAATGGAGAGAGAGAAATCATATAAAAGTAATATTACTGAATTGCAACAGCTTCTAAGTCGAAAGTACGTATTATAATCTTAATAATAATCGAGTTCAACGTGAATAAAATGTAAAAATAGTGGTAAAAGGAATATAAATTTGTAGAAGAAAAAATATGGCAATAAATTATTTGGTTCTGTTTTTCTCAATAATTCAGATATATGGCTAGTAAGAGTCAGGAGAAAAAGGTATCGCGGCGTGAAATGCAACTTGAGCGAAAGGTGAAAGAGCTGGAAAAAGAGCTAAGTGAAGCCAGGGAAATGTTAGACCGGCATTTCATGATGCAACAAGCAAAGAGAGTCAAGGTAACAAATTTTTTTAAAAAAAAAAAAAATCTCAATCTACATTCTACAGCTCTAACGTACTTACTTAATATAAATACAATTCTTAATTGCTACTTTTATTGCTTATTTAACAATAATATAGCAGTATTATTGTAATAAGTTGTTTAATAAAGAGACGATAGTCCACGTTATCGTGCAATTACAAATTTATTTTAAAAAAACTAATAATAATAATAATAATAATATTAAATGTTATAACGAACAAATATCTTGCCACAATTATCGTAAGGAGAAAAATTTCTTCTACTTCTTATCGGTTATTACACGAAATATTTCCTATATCAACAGACAGCCGAAGATTTAGGTTTATGGGAAAAATTAAAAAAATGGCAACAGACAGCTGAAAAGCTGAAGGAAAAATTGAAAGAGAAATCGGACGAGTGTCAAAGATTGCAAAACAATTATGAAAAATTGCGGAATCTCATATCGTGCATTGAGCGAGAAAAGTGGTTCCTTAAAGGAAAGTACAGAAACGAAAGTATAGCAATACCTGCCTGGATGCCGCCACCCGATCTATCACAAAATCATGTTATTATTATAGAAGACTTGCAGAGAGAATGTCAGGAATTAAGGGAACGCGTTAAAGAATTGGTCGATCGTTTGAATTATCAAGACAATGAGAAAAGTGACGATAATGAAAATATGATATCTCCTTCCGATGGTATCGAGGTTTGTACCATTCGCTTATCTAAGACTGCAGCATATATTAAGATTTTATCTAATGATAAATTTAACGTTATCGAGCTTGCGATATTAATATCCTTATACATTTAGATTATATGCAAATAAAGTTTCGATTTATTATCTATAAGTTTTTTTTTTTTTTTTTTTAATATACGGTTAAGTAGGTAAATACATCAGCAGGTAAAATATTTAAACTTTAATAGGATATTTCATAATAGTAGGGTAAATTGGAATTAATCTATGGATATTAATTCTCATCATCCTAGGTGAATAATCTTTTCTTTTTCCATTTGTAACTGTTCTCTTTTTCAAAATGTACGTATTAAGTAATTAATTATAAGTACAAGTATTACGAAATATAATTTCTACACAGCATTTCAAAAGTGTGGCAATTCACTTTGTTGTATTAATAAAATTATGTATGATGCAAATGAATTAAGTTTTAAGAAAAGGCCGAGTCGCAAAGTGAAAGCTAAGATTATCTATAATTAAAGCCTTATTTCAAAAACTGAGTAATTGAATAATTTTTCGTAATAGGACTAAAAGTAAAAAAAGCAACGAATGTTTAATATTATATAATGATTGATCGAAGGTGGAGGAATATTCAAATAATGAATTGAAAAGACTGAGCGATGTCGATGAAGTATTGGAAAAGGAGAATCTTAGATTAGAAGCGGAAAACTTTGAGCTGAATTTAGAGCTTGAACGGGCCAACTTGAATTTGCCAAGGTACCAAGATAAGATACAGCACTTAGAAAAGTAAGGGAAACGGCAACATATGTATGTTAATAAATAAATTAATATATAAATATAAATGTATGTATACGTTCACGATATATATATATATATATATATATATATATATATATACATATACATATATGGGAACGTGTATGTAGATGTATAGTTATATAAAAATATATCGATATTTATTGTGTTCGTATATGTGATACGAGTTGCTTTTATTATAGCATGCCTGAAACATCGCTAATCGATGCCAGTAATAAGCAAGCTTCATGAATATAGTGTAGTTAGAGTGGGATGAAAAATAAAAATTTTAAAATATGAATACGCAGGTACATAGAATTGCTAAAGTCGGAAAAGTCAATAGAGCCGTGTTACACGTCGGGCCCGACGAAGTGCGACAGCAACAACCAGCGCACGAAAAATGAGCTCGAGCGAACGGTTCTCGCCCTGAAGAATCTCGTCGAGAAGCTCCAACAAGACAACAAGACGCTGCGCCAATCGTTTTCCAAGGAGGAAGTGGAATCGTGCCGCGACTGTCGCTACGTAAGGGCCGAGTGGGAGCAAAGCGAGCGCCGCGTCAGGGTCTTGGAGTCGGAGCTCGAGCTCGCGGAGAAGAGGATGAGATTGGCGGAGGAGGCGGCACTCGAGAGATCGAGTGACGATGGTTCCGAGGAGGCGGCCATCCTCAGGGAACAGCTCACCCGTAAATCCGAGCTGCTGCTCAAGGTCAAGGACCTACTCGCCAAGGCCGCCCTCAACGAAAAGGCCCTGCGCCAGCGGGTGAGTCATCCCCTGCTCGTCCCAGACTCCTTTTGTTTCTGTAGCTTAAAGTTTATTTGCCGGTGCTTGGGAGGCTGAGCGATCATTTACTTTTTTATTGACAGTAGCAGCATTTTATGCTTTCTCACTTTCTTTATACGTCTCGGGGATAAGGTGCAATTTGCAGTATTCACATGATGATTTGAGAAACCAAGAGCTAATGAATCGATGTATTTTATACTTTTACCACAATTCAGACGCTCGGGATATAAACATTAGACATATGCAAATGCTTCGCTTCACACTGCTTAATGGCAAGATAATTCGCGAAGCTTACGCGGACGCGACAATGAAACATTAAAGCTAAATTCAATTTATCGTACGCAACGCGCAAATTCAGATATTAAAAATTTCGAGTATTTTTAAAGTAAGGTAATTTACGATTCTAAATATACTATTGTGTGTTGCTAAAGATTGTCAATTACCTAAGGAACTTTGTACTTCAAATGTTAAGACGCTTTTAGTCTTATATTAACGCCCAATAACTTTAAATAAAAGATTTTCCGTATGAGGGTGTTTCACATAATAATTTGCTTATCCACGAATATTTAAATAAAGCAATTTTTTTATTATGCCTTTTAATAATGACAACATTTACAGTATTGTGCTTTCTCAATTGACATCAATAGCTTAAAACTATTTATGCATATATTTATATATTTTATAGATAACTGAGATTAAATTAAACTGATTGTTTTACTTTGTGCGCTTCGATCGTTAAAGTTCATTCTTTTTGTAAAATCACACTGATGTTAAACGGTAATACATAACACTTCGAAAATTTCTTCTCGCAGCACTTGCAATTTAAAAAATTTCTATTTCAACATATTGAACGGACAGAATATCAATCCATCAATCCTTAATATTTCAATATATTTGACAAATATAATCATTAATTAATAATCATTAATTGGAAATACACGTTGAATACATATTGAAGTGAAATTAAATGTAAAATGCACATATTTTTATTTAAATTTGCAGATACAACAACTTGAATTCAAACAAACGCTTTCTATTATACCAGAATATGGATCATCGCTAGAGATGACGTAAAACTATTTTCTTACAAGTCGGCGCTCAATATTTTTTATTATAAATATAATATAATTAAATTAACATTTTGTACAAAGTATATAGGTATTTTTTAAATAAGTATTTTTAAATAATTGTATTGTAATGTATAATAAAATGTTTGATTATGAACTTTCATGAGAAACCGAGTCTAATCAATAGATTTTTATTTGCACAGAAAATTGAAAGGCATCTTTGCACATTGACATTAAAATTAGTAATACGTGATAAAAAGAGAAATAAAAACATTAAAATAAAAAAAAAAACGCACACTTATTACTTTGTATAAGTACCCTTGGACGGGTAATTATTGTCCTTGCTATTTCATTGAACCTCGTTTAAGTTGGTGATGAAAGGAGCTAACGAGTCGGGATCCTCGACGTCCGGAGTCATCTTCCCTTTAAATTTCACGCAATATTCATCACAGAGTTGTACGTCGAAATAGATGCCCAGAAACTTTTTACATTGCGAGCAATTGCGAAAACACGTACCTACAATAAAGCAATTAGAGTGATTTTAATAAAGGTACATTTCTTCTTCTTTTTTCTTTTTTTTTTGTTCTTTTTTGCTTGGCACAATCGACACTAATTTTAATGTATCGAGTATCATACATACCAATTGAAGGATGAGCAACAATTATCGTAATGAAAACAACGTAAATCATGAGTGAAGTAAGGAAGAGACGCTTTGTGAAAATCATAACTGTATCTATCTAGAAATAGAAATGTTAATCTCACTTATAAATACAAACACTTTTATACCTTCATAATTGAAGTTATATTTAAATTTAGCAAAAAAAACATAAAGAGATTATTCACACTAATGACATTCAATTAAATAACATTCTTTCACTAAAAGTTTTGATTTAGCACTTTCTCCAGTATTACAAAATATTTAATAATGTTGACGAAAAATCTGGAAAAATTAAAAATTATAATAATTACTACTTACGAGTAAATAAACAAATATCTACAGCTAGTGGCAGCACGTCTTTTCAAACTAAAAATGATACCACTAACGATTCAAAGAGAATTTATATAGGCTTTTGTCTTACCAAGGGAGCAATGGTTTCTTTCGCGTAATAGTCTCCAGGAGCGATTCCTTTCGCACTAATTAAATTTGATTTGCGAAAAAGCAAAAAAAAAAAAAGTACGGGAAAAAGCTTTAATAAATATAAGACATAGTGATTTATCTGAAATATGATATTATTATCTTGAAAATTATTATATATATTATATATATATATATATATATATATATATATATATATATATTTAGAATATTGAATAATAAGTACGCTTATATTATAAATAAATAAAAAAATTTCAGCATACACAAAAATACCAATAATTATATATATATATATATATATATATATATATATATTTATTAATATTCGTTTTAGAGATACAAGGTGTATTGAATGGATAAATGCATATAATTTAATCTGAAATTCTTTGTATTCTTTTCATTTAATAATAGCAATGGTACAAAGAACATATAGAAAATGCCTCTAAAAAATCCCTCGATGCTATTCTTAATCTTTGTGTATTAAGTACTTACGGTAGTTCGTCTTCACAGTAGTTGCATCAGACAATGCAAGTACTAAATATTATATTATCGTAAAAAAAAATGTTATAGGTAAGTGGATATCGATTTATAAATAAGAAAGCTATACAATGCATAAAGATTAACGATGATTAACTATGACAATGAAATAAAAACATACCCAGTTATCGCATTTTCAAAATCGATAACTCTTACACAACCAGTAACTTTTCTCTTTTTATAAAATAGATTTAAGTATAACTACTTTTTTAATCAACTTATCTCATAACCATGACGCAATAGTTTCATTTCGACGAGAATATTTCTTAGTTACGTAGAGATTATATATAACCAGCCAATATGAATATTTAAATCGTATGCGTGAAAGATTATTATTTTGAAATTAATTCTATTTTAAAAATCTGTCACATGTTGCATTGATAAAAATAAAGCAAAAGTAATAATTTTTAATAAATGAAACATAAAATAAAAATATTCATATTTATAAGGTTCACATAATTGCGCATAGGAAAATATTTATCTTGCTTATTATAGTTTTGCTATAGATAAAAATGTTACAAACTCACTGATACTGAACAAGAGATACATAATTATAACAATATTTTATATTACTATTACATTACACTATTTATTGTTACTGCATCATCAGCTTAATGATCAATAAATAATTTAAATATAAACTTAAAAAAATAACAAATAATAATAATAATAATAATAATAATAATAATAATAATGATAATATAATGAATTGTCATAATGAATATAGAATTCAATCGTTATAATTAGGTTCCTCTTGGCATTGCTGTATTAAGCTTTTCCCAATCACGTGCACAAATTTTTCCATAGTTATCTGCCCTTAGGCTCTACAAGATGAATATATATGTCATGCGAATAAATGCTTCATGGTACGTTTTTACATCAGAAAGTCTCCCAACGATTAACAAACAGCGATTGAAATTCACGATTGTAATTCAATAACGCTGAGTGGCGTTGAGTAATTTGTAAATCGTCGAAACACTTACTTATGTTGTCTTTTATCATTAATAAATGTTTGAGTAACTTCATTTCACTAGTTGCCCGTATTGTCGAGAATAAGGATTCGCAAACTGCGGAGTGTAAACATGATGGGGGTACTCGGCCCATTTGCTGAAATCAATGCTCGGAAGGATTCCACTTTTACATGGCACTCGAGGATTACTGAAACAACGGACAATAATACATAAGATTTTAATTAGTAAGGCAGTGGCACATTTTTCATTAAAATTATCGAAATCATCTAATTATCCCGGCCCTCTCGCTCGCCATTAATCACGTATTCTTTTCGCCCGTACATGATATTTATTGTAATAATCATAAAATGAAATAATTAATTAATCAATACATAAATAAATACGCGTGATGCAAAGAGAGCACGTAAATTGATAAAATGTCTTTCAAGATAGCGTATGTTCTTACACTTCGTGGTCAGGTAAAACCATTGGATAAATTTGTATCGTATCGATTAAATCCGTATTGTCACAGATAACTCTGGCTAATTTCGTTTTCCTAATCTCCTGCAACTGATCTGCAATAACAAACAAACGGTGTTGAAGATTTTGTTAAGAATTTCTTTTCTAATTCATTGATTAAGTAATAGCGATACTTACCAGGAGTAAAGGAGGATGGTTGATTAGGAAGCTCGTACCAGAAGCGATCACCGCGCCTGGAATTGCTGAATTGCGTGGCAATGATACACGCAAAAGTTGGTCCTAGCATACTTTGGGGCAGAGGCCTTTCGGAAACTCCCCCGGACCAAAGATCAACATCGGCTGGTTGCCTAGAACGTTTTGCAAGAAATACAATTTACCGATTTAGAAATATGTTGTCCACCTCGTTATTTGGAAAGTTTGATGAAAATGTCTTGATAAAATTATCAAATCAATTTTAAATTAACTATTTAACATTGTCGTAAATAGCATCCCTAATACATATACTTACAACGACAGTCACAATTATTTTCGTTTGTCGTGAGTATCATTGATCTAGAATAATTCTTATAATTACGTGCTTTTTACACGCTATTAATTAAAACTAAAAATTGTATTATCCAATCATCTATTTTCTATTCATTCGGACATTTATTAATCGAGTGAAGCTCCTTCGTTCGCACCATTTCCATTTTCATTCATTCTACAAACATACATACATACATACATACACGGATACACATAATGATAGGATGTAAAATTATGTATGTGTTCGATTTGAATTTTTCGATTTTCTCGACAGCTCTATGAATTATTAAGATCTTTCTCTGATAAATTAATCATGTATAAATAATATTATATAATATATAAATAAATAATTCCTTTAACAAAACTTCATTTAAATGTAAATTTTTTTTCTTTACATATGTCTGCATAATTGAATAAATGAATAATTAAAGTTAAACGTGACTAATTCGTGATCTTAGAAAATCTTATTAATTGTCGAACATATAATTAAATGTATTTCCAACGACAATATTTATTCGGTTATCTAACATCTAATTATTAAACACACAGTTTTAAGATTAATATTTAAGTGATTATTAATTAAAATAATTATTAAACTCATTTCTATACATATGTTTTTGTCAAATTTTTATGAAACAAATAGAATTCACATTTAATTTAGCATCAATATAAAAGATTACATTTTTTTTTAATAAATAAGTAAATGAAAAAAGTTACGTAGTAGAAGAAAAATAGATATATACAAATGATAATAACAAAAGATAATATTATTAAATACACTTCTAATATGCATTAGAGACGTTAATTTTTTTTCCCCCAATAAATACACTTACCGACCATTACAATCCTAATTTTATTTAGAAATTCCAAATATTACTTCTTTTTTTTACACAAAATTTCTATATACCTTTTCATTTATTAAAATTATATAAGAAATTGATGAAAGAAGAAGAAGAAGAAGAAGAGGAGGAAGAAGAAGAAGAAGAAGACGAAGAAGAAGAAGAAGAAGAAAAACAACAATGTAATATTCGCATTAACCGCTTATATACCCATCAAGAATTTTATAAAGTATTGAAAATTAAATTTTTTTCGATGTTTTACAGGATTCCATTTGACAGAATACATGTAAAATTCATCCAATAAATATAAATATAAATATAAATACCCTATACAATAAACTATAAATAAACTATAAATATATTATAATAACAAAATATAATAGAGATGTCGATAAAATCATTCGTCTCGGCTTGATGCATTAAGAATAAAATACCAGGATGATATTTAAAAAAAAAAAAAAAAAAAAAAAAAAAAAAAAAATTACCAACCTAAAAATTCAAGCTCAAGAATGTCATGTTCTAACGAAAGTTCCCCCTCCCCTTCCTTCCTTCCTTCCCACCATCGCATTGAAACCCTCAATACCGTGCACTCAGCACAAGCTCGTAAAATTTTCAACATAAATATTCCCTGCCAATTAAGAAATCCCTTCCCCATAAGTATCGCTAATTTTAAAGTGCGCAGTCAAATAAAATGTCATAACAGCTCCATCGAACGCAAAGCGCCAACGCCGCTGGCCAACCTCCCTCCCAATCTATTATCGCCCAAGCATTTACTAAAGCCAAGTGAACTCACTCGAAAATGGACATGTAACGACGCACCGTCTCGTTAGGCATCGAGCCGAAGAGCTCCTCGAAGGTGTCGGCCCAAGGCAGACCGCAATATTTCCTGAAATGGAAAGTTACGTGTGAGAAAAGCCGGTCGATCGCGGATCACCTCCGCCATAATCATCTCGGCACCGTCACCATCGCCACGTTACCGCCGCCACCACCACCACAGCACCACCACCACCACCACCACCACCACCGTCACCACATCCCCGTCTCATCCTCCTCCTTCTCTTCCCATCACCCATTCCCTATAGGGTTATCCCCATCCGTGCACAAGCAACATCACCCGATGAAAAGTTGTCGCGCTTTGCCCCGGTCGGACGAACCTGAATTCCATGTATCCGGGAATGCCAAACTCGCGGCCCCGCTGCATATTGAAGGAGACCAGATCCATGCCGTGTTTGGCGCCAACTTTCTTGAAAAGGTGATTGGTGACCTACGGCGCGAAAACAGGAGCGCGCTTAAACATTGTGATGCTTATTATGAAACTCTTTGTGAAATTGGCGCGCGTTTTAAGTTTTCGCGTGTTTTCGCGCCTCGACACGATACCCTCACATCATTAGGGTTGCGCGTCGAACACTTTTCCCTCATTGTCTCACCCACCCCTTCCCCATTGTCTAGCACAGTGCAATCTTTGGTATGACTAATACGATGTTTACATACATATTTACATGCGCACTCTGTATGTGTGAATAATTTAATGATGACTCGCTCTATCGATATTTCTAGGCAGCTTATGATGTGCCGATTTATGGCATAATAATGTGCAACATATATATATATATCAAATAATATGGAGCTATGAATGAGGTGGAATTTTATGCTCGGCAATGAAAATTGTTGCATGATAATTAAAAATTTCATTTTCACTAAACTATATGTAAAACGGTGGTGGAGAAATTCTTAATGGCAATTGTTCAACGTTCCAAAGGTTAACAAAGTTTAACCTATAATGATAATTCACGCAATGTCGACATTATCTTATATTTTAATTCTTTAACGAGCAAAATCTTAGATCTAGATGAATTCGCGCTCCACAATGTTTAATAATTGTATTTAATTTCAAATTCTGATATTAGAGGGAGAAGAAAATTAAAAAAGTTTTTTAATATCATCGAGTAACAACTTTTCTTTTTCACCCAATTAAATAAATAGATTGTCTGTATTTTTCATTGAAATAAATTAGCGAATTTAGGTCGTAATTATAGGTTCGATATTTTTCTAGAAACCTAATTTAAACTTTAACGCTACGTCCCAAATCTTGGGTCTGCAACTGTTGAAATGCATTTCATTGCCCATTATCCTGCAGCTCTGCTCAATTCGAATTACTTTACTTTGCAGTAAATATAAAACTGAACCAACAAACCGTACTAATAATCCTTTTTCATTTCATTCTAGGTTAATGGGACGAGAAAAAATGAAGTTTTTAAGAATATTAAACCTTTTAAAAGCTTATCTTCGAAAATTTCACAATTTGGAAACGGACGGAAATTAAGATAAAAAAAAGAATTACTTTAGATAAATCGTTACGCAATTTGCATGTGCCTGTAATTGTTTAAAAATATAACATAACAAATGAGAACATTCGGAATTCAAAGCAAATAGTGTCACTATTCCCTTTCATAATTACTCGCTAAATCACCTGCCTTCGTTTCATAATAATGGCTTTGCAAAAGCTTCACCATTATTTCACTATTATTTCTAAAACATAGACAAAGTTATATTTACTACAAATTTTACCACCTTTTATATGTAAATTCTTAAGAAATATCTATGAAAATGAGTTTTATCAAATAGTTTAATTTCGATGAAAAAGCAAAAATATGAAAAATACTAGTGGAAAACAATTGAGCTTAATTTATGCCTTTTTTTCTGTCAATTATTCATTAAATTAATATTATCGATGAACCGTTCGTTCGTTCGTTCGTTCGTTCGTTCGTTCGTTCGTTCGTTCGTTCGTTCGTTCATTTTGTAAACTTTACTTTATTAATTTTGTCGATACGAAGAAAGAATAATGTAATATCACAATGGTTAAACAACAACAACAACAACAACAAAATGTCAATTTTCAAACACAATCAAAGTATCCGTTAATATGTAATATTGAATTAAATTTTTCAATTAATTATAAGAAATATTATATATATATATATATATATATATATATATATATATATATATATATATATATATATATATATATATATATATATATATATATATATATATATATATATATATATATATATATATATATATATATATATATATATATATATATATATATATATATATATATATATATATATATATATATATATATATATATATATATATATATATATATATATATATATATATATATATATATATATATATATATCTATTCACCTCTTGCGTTATGGAATCGTCCATCGCTTGGGAGACTTGATTCATCAAACCCATTAAGTATTCGTCAAAAACACCTGCTCTGTACAAATCGAATGGTCGTCTAATAAGGTCAGACAAACGTTTCGATGCTGTAACGAGAAATAATACTTTCCATTAATTTAAAATTCGTCCTGTTTATTTCTTTTTTTTTCTTTTTTTTTTTTTTTTTTTTTTTTTTTTTTTTTTTTTTTTTTTTTTTTTTTTTTTTTTTATTTTTTTTTC
>NW_011948413.1:5707712-5709028 GCF_000503995.2 Ceratosolen solmsi marchali
TTGATATTTTTTATATATATTTAAATTTTTTTTCCCTTTTTTTTTTTCTTTCTTTTTTTTTTTTTTTATCAGCACTTGTAGATGAAATGTACATTCGTTTACCAATGACAATTGTTAATAATAATGAATAAACAATTGAATAATAATGAACGAATGAATGAAATACACATGGACTCTGGAGAAACTAGTCGAATCAACGAGATCTATCGCTAAGATAATTACAATTCAATGAAGAAAATTACCAATGAATTTATGAGCTTTACTCCATCTTTCGACGGCAGTCGGTAATAGCGAATGTCCAAATCTGAAAGCCGCCGCTGCAAAAGCGTCCATAACACCCGGATTCACATTCGCATCGTATCCATCCCAATAATCCTGCAAACGTAATAATCAATTATTAGGAATTAGACTGATAAGTTCAGCTGGAGACGCAAGGATCTTAAACGTATAAGTCCTTCAATATATCTTTTAAATTAGCCTATAAAGAAAGAAAGGAGCAACGCTTCTCCAGCCATACTCCCGAGGCACTTTTTCTTCGTTAATATGTTAAAGCGTAACGAGTAATAAGTGTGGACGACGTGTTGCTAAGGGCGAATTAACGAGACCCCTCACCTCTTTCTCCAAAAGAAGGCCGAATTTCTCCATGACATCCTTGCCCAGCAGGATCGGTAAAAACTCATTATACGTAATATGCTGTATTTCGGCAATGACGATACGCCTCGACTCCTGAAAAAGTGTCTCGTCGTCCCAGTGTGGATTGACTTGCGCAAGACCCTTAGCCACTCGGTTATGCTCGCGCGCCATTAGCGTGTGCATGCAAGTCAGCACCAATTGCTCGTTCACCCTGATCTCACCTTGAATAGAAAGGTTATCGTGCGTCAGTAGTACTCGCGTAATCAACCGACCTACAACTTCCGTTACGTTTTCTCCTCGGTTACTCCCCCCCCCTCCTCCTCCTCCTCCTCCTCCTCCTCCTCCTTGCACCTACCGGCTTCAAAGCAGTAGACGCTTCCGTTAGGGCGAGTGCAGCCTTCGTCCGGGATGTCGAGCTTAAGCGGAAGTAGATCCTTGAGGCCGTACTCCTCGAACACGGGATTCATGCGCAGCAACCCGGCATAACCTGTCCGCAACTTGCTAATAAACGGGAGAAGCACGTGCGTGCATAATTAATGGTTCACGAAGCTTTGCCTCTCGCCCGAAGACCCCGAAGCTTTCGAGCCGTATGAGCACGAGAAAAACGACCATGAGTTGGCGAGTGGTAGATGGTGGAGGTGGAGGGGGGATGGGGGATTGGGGATTGGGGATGGGGGATGGGG
>NW_011948413.1:5709057-5724204 GCF_000503995.2 Ceratosolen solmsi marchali
GGGGGGGATATCACACGATTCTTTAGATAGTTGGGAAGCGAGTAAGCGACTGTGCGTGTGTTTCAATATTTCCGAGGTCTAAGTGGGTTGCTACCGGTACGGAGACGATTAAAGCGCTTTTGGCTCGAGCCAATGATTATGTATCGCTTGAAAGATGTAGGATAGAATGAAAAAAAAAAAAGCTTTTCCCTTTCTCAATCGAGCATAGAGCAATGTAGTTAAACAATATGGCAACCATATGTACTTTCAAACGTAGACTCGCTTACTCGTAAAGGTTTTAACCTGGCCTTACGGATCTATAAATTAATCGATACGCTAAATAAAAATTTTAATTTCTACTTTCATAAAGCCTGCCTATTATTATTATTATTATTATTTATATTATTATTATTATTATTATTTATATTATTATTGTTATTATTATTATTGTTGTTATTATTATCATTGTAATTATCATTCTCATTGTGTGTTGTTGTTATTGTTATTTTTATCATTGTTATTATTATTGTTGGAGTTGGAGTTGTTGTTGTAAAATATTCTTAGTGTAAGATTAAATAAAAATTTTAAGAATCATTGGTGTTATTATTGGCTAAGATATATAAGTTGGCGATATTTTTGTAATTGAAATTGCTGCTCGAACTGTTATTAAAATTTAATTTCTGAGAATAATGACATTACATCGGCCTAGGCGTCAAAAATAAAGAAACATATATATGGAACGATCCGAGTCTAGGTAAACGATAAAATACGAATAGTCAAAGTTGTCGCGACACTTTCAGCTCTTCCCAATGCAAACTAGAGCGAAGTTGAAAAAGTTTCGTCAGGCGCAAAGCCTCGGAATAGTTAAAAACAACAATAATAATAAATCAAGCCTCGTGCCTGCATATCGTGAGGGCATATCGTACTTGGCAAATTCGTCGCTGATGCCGTAAATGGTGTTGCCGTCGAGCACTCCGGTGAGAAGATTGAAGGGCACGCGGCTACCGAGTCGACATCCGGGTCTTGCTGCGGGGAAGGCGCGCACGAAGTCAATGCACCGCACGTGGAATAGCCTGTAGAAGTAGTCGTCCTCTGGTATATGGATCTCGTTGCAGTATGGATTCTTATTGTGAGCGGCGCGGTTACAGCATTCCTCCGGGTCGTTGCGATTCATCGGATCTGGAAATTCGTGTTTACTATTACGCCGTCGGTATTTGCCAATCTGCAATACCAACCGCTTGCTTTTCAATCCCTTAAATGTATGTGTACTTTGCCGTTAGCTTGAACAATATTTTCTCCTCGGCTCTCGTATTAGTCATTTTCGTAATTTTTTAATTAACGAACGAGATGCGTGGCTCATTACAAAATCATTACGATCGATGATTGTTTCTAGAATCTTAATGCGAACGTTCATACTTGTACGAGATTATCGCAATAATGTTATTAACGGACTTAATGTTTTCGGCAACTTTTAAACGAACTCCCGAGAGATATCTTATAAAATCACTTTTCAATTATTATTGACAAAATACATTTTAAAATCATTCGGCTCCTTTCAAAACACATTAAAATTAATGCGGTAGATAATTTCACATGCAATCGTCAATCGAACAATTTTACCGATGTTTTCGTGTTCGGACACGTATGCTTTTAAATACTTTTAAATGTCCGCGAGCAAAAGTATTGCATCATTAGTAATGCTCGGTCGATATAATGCAGCGTCTAATCAATTAATTTTATTATTATAATTAACTCAATTAACTTATTATGGTACAATTACAATCAACGCAAAGACATTCACTTCAGCAGAAATACCCTTAAATATAAATGCATTCGTATTTAATTCAATATTAAATCCCCAACGTGTATTCTATAATGTATTTGATTTGTTTCCGAGAGTAAGGGATCAAATTAGAAAAATGACCATTTTAATAAATGTTATCTTGCATCCTTTGACGTTTATGAGCCTCGTATTAAATGTAGAATAATAATTCGTGGCAAGAATAAGAAAAAGTGAAAGTCACGCTGTCTCCTGAAAGGACATTGCACTTGTATGTGTACAATGTACAAATTGCAAGCGACTGTCGTAATTTTGATGCGATATGTATTATATGCTGATTGCCCACGAGCATACGTCATTACTTTAATAAATTTCACGATCGTTGTAGGTTGTGTACGACGTCATATCTTTATTCCCGTACTTTGTGTCACCCTGGCGTGCGAATCTCGAGAGCACGACATTTCTTGGCTGTAAACAAGATTGCAAAGCTCCCCCGACATGCTGGATTGTTTAGTAATGTGTTTAGTAATGTTGCACAGTAATATTGTTATTCCCCGATTAACGACATTATTTAATGTGTTATTAATTTCATGTAGAGAAGACATATTTTTCTCCTCCGGCTCACGTCTTTCACAACTAATCTAAGTCGTTAAGAGTCCACTCCTAAAAAATACTGTCGAACATAGTCAGATGAACGGAAATCAGTTTAAGTACGTTCATTTTGTCAAAACGGGCAGAGAGGATTTATGATTATATTATATAAAAAAAAATAACGTAGGTTCATAAAAACTCTATGAAATAGTTGTTGATAACGTCTCAATACGACATTTATTAATCTAGTAATAATAATATTTAAATACTATTTTTACATAAAAATATTCCTAAAAACATCAATTTTCAATAGCGTGACCGTATAATAACATCAGTAACTTGAAAATCGATCTCAAGTTTATTAATGAATTAACAAATTATATAATGTTAGTTAATTTTCAGAGAAAATAGTATTTAATCGTATTGTTTGAATAAGCTATACAGATTTAAAATTTTCACAATCACCTTATTATACGTACCGGTGATAAGCTAAAGTCCGCGATAAAAAATCTTATACTAATGTATTACATTTAATCAACAATAGCAATAAAACTACAATAATGATTTGGAAAATAAAAAAAATTAAAATTTATAAATTCATGACGCATTGCGTTGTATAAATTATAAAAGGATCGTTAAAATGATTTTCTGAATAAATTATTCGTGTTAATTTTAATATTTTTAACTCATTGGTATTCGTCATTTGAAATAAAAATCCTTATGTAGAACGTAACTGCTAATTATGAATCATAAGGCATTATCCGAATACTTACATAACATACAAATGATACAACTACAGTTATGCTACTCACTAAAGTTATGATAAATTTATTGCATTAATAATTATAATCGTTTTTATATTGCTTTTTATAATAAATTTTTATATACTAAGTTATTTGAGTAGTATTGTACTAATTGGTATAACTGTAAATCACCTTCGTTGATACAATTCCATGTAAATTACATACTTTAACATACGAGAAAACAGGAAAGCAAAAAAAAAAAAAAAAAAGTATTTAACCTTTTATCGGGCTTATGAATAATGTTTAAACTAACATTCGTAGATGGTAGAAGAAAAAAATCTTATTTCCATAGAAAAATTGTCGTGTATTATTTTGCCAAAACGCAGCGTATCATAGGAAAAGCATACGAAAAGCAAGAAATTGTCGCTTACCCAATGGCGTCGCAGTCAACGTGTAATCGTGATCCATGAACTGACCCCAGGCGATCACCATAACCGTACCTGCATGATCGTGAAAACCATCGTCGGGGTGCATTGTACGCGAGACGACTCGTGAAAGTGGCAAATTGCGACCCGACATGGCGATCCTCGGCGAGTTCATTCCGTCCGAGAAGCGAGGGCTCAGTAATCTAGAGACAAGTATTATCCTCCGTTCAATCGTTATTATGGCCTGAGAATGTGCAAATTGACTGCCGACAAGACAATCGCGACTCCCTATAAACAATTTGGTATTGTGTCCGATTCACGAGGTCACTCAAATCCGAAGGCCTCCTCTCATAAAAATAAAGCGAGATTTTTACCGAATGCTGCTTGCATTTTTCTCTTTTTTTTTTTTTTTTTTTTTTTTTTAAGAGAATAACTAGTAACATACTTTTCCGAATATTATAGTAATGTTTGTCAATTGCTTATTTCATTGCAATTTCATTTCTTTTTCACGAGCAAAGCATATTACGTACGAATGGATATAATTCCAATGTACAATAAGACTACAATAACGTTGGAAATAATACAACCAAAAACGGAAAGCTTCGGACAAGTATACTTTCTTTTGTGGTGAAATAAATTATTATATCTCAGGGACAGACTTCTTATAAATATAAAAATATCGATTAAGAGATGATCGTTTTTTATTAAGGAGGGTCAACAATTTTAGCGCGTGCTTGTAAATGGTTATTATTACATAAAAACGCAAGAGAAAGGATCGCAACGTAGGAGAAATTGCAATGTGTATAATAAAGTTGAATAATTATTCGATAATTCTTCTTACATGATACGACGTTAGTTCTAGATAGCCATAATTTAGGATTGAAAAAAGTCTTTTATATAAGTAATAGAATGGAATTTTTTTTTGTTTTTTCTTACGAGTTACATTCGTAAAAATAGTGTTTCACTTCAAACGGTGTTAGGCAAAACTTGTTATATTACTTTTTAATCTATACGAGACTCTACAAGATCGTCTTGACTTTAAATTTTCAATTTTCGTTTACATACCGAATTGTAATTAAACTGAAAACTTAGGTGTAAAAAATTAAGTACGGATAGTCTAGCGTAATGGGGACTGTTTACGTAGAATAATCGCGAGAAAAGCAATTGCAATGTCGTTGAACGTAAATTTTAAAGATTATTCGAATATAAATAATAAACTAATATTAAGTATAGTTATAGACTGATATTGAGAAGCCGATACAATAATGGAATGAAAGAGCAAATGAGCTTATAAATAAAAAATATAACTAATACAAATTAGATGATAACACATTTGATTAAAAATAATTCGAATAATATGATAATTGTGATAAATAATTTTAAAGATCTCGCTACGATTAAAGTAGTCGTAACTCATTGCTATAATTTTTTTATTTTTTTTTATTCTTATCATATGAGTATTTTTAATTAACGAATTCAGCATTACACTCGCTTCTCGTCAGATACATCAAAAAAAAAAAAAAAAAAAATCAAACAACACATAAAGCAAAAAAAAACTTTAAACTAACTTTACTTTTAATCACGTAAAATTTCGGAATAAAATGTGTAAGAAAAAATTTATTATAATAATTTTGAGAGGTAAAGTAGACAAAGATATATTTTATAAAAATTAAGGTGAAAACTTGTGAAATGTAAAAACTGATATAATCACTGGTTAGAGCAACTCTATACTTAACTTGACGTACTAAGTACAATTAAATCTTGTGTCTTAACACAATTAAGGTATGCCAGTAAAACGAAAGATAAAAGTGCCCGAAAGTTCGAATATGAAAGTGAAAGAGTTGAAGGGAGAGATGAGAAAATACGTATAAACTGAAATTTGTTGTAAAAAAATTAATAGGATTTGCTTTAAAATAAAAATTCGGAAGTTCTTATTTTAGTTCTTAAGTTCGTACTAATGTTTTCATTAATCCCATCGTTATCAAATGGCTAAATCAACGAATGGAAGCAATACGTATCAAATGAACGTGATATACGTCAATGTTGAATAGTATTAGTTGACAGCCCTTTGTCTCAAAAAAAAAAAAAAAAACTCTTAATTAACTGCAAATATTATTCAACAAATGTAGGATTAAAAGGCTCGTTTATATAATATATAAATATATAAATGTATATTATGTAAATAGAATTTAATCACATAATATGAGAATAAACTTGATACCTCAGACATTAGACCACTAGCTTTTTCAAGCCCATTATCTAGCCACTTGTAATATGAAGCTGTGCACAACCTTTATGTTTCAAAGCAAAAAACAAATTTTATTTGCAAATAATTTACTACTGTTACATGCATTAAAATTCATCGGCCAGTCAACACGATAACTAATGCATACAGGGCTCTCGGTATCTTCAATTTCCATTTTTAACATTCATAAAGTGTTTCACCATGATCGGCGAGAAATACCAAATTCAGAGGCCAAGAAAGAATAGAGAGCAAAGAAGACGGAGAGTGCAAAAAAGCGTCAATTTTGAGGGTGTAAATAGATCAATTGGCAATTAAGTATCATGAAAAAAAATGTATTAAAGTATCGCGTAAAATATCACTCCGATAAATCGTGAAGCCGTAAAACCGCTAGCGCTACTTCAAAGTCTCCTATTATAGCGCGGACGAGGGCCATAATTATTATTCACGGGAGTGAATGAAAAAAAAAAGATGAAGAAAAAAAAAACGGAGAAAAATCACCGGTGGAATGTAGCCACGAACTTTCTAAAATTGTGCATTATCAGCGGAGAAAGAGACGGCGGAGTCGAACTCAACGCGACCTTGATTTGCGACGGTAGAATTTCATGGCTCCGAAGGTCAGCCACTATCCGGAAGTCGATCGCAGGGCACGAAAACGCCCCGCAACTGGCCGAATAAATCGCATCGAGAAGAAAAACGCGGCCACAGATGAATGCAAGAGAATTATCAAATTACCGTGGGCGCGACTGGTTAACCATGAGATCCAAAAGGCCGGCGAAGGCCTAGTCGCATGCGAGCGAGCGAGCGAGCGAGCGAGCGATCGATCGAGAGAGGGTTTTGTGTGTGTGTGTGCGTGCGTGTATGTGTGTGTGTGTGTGCGCGCGCGCGCGCGCGCGCGTGTATGTGTGTGTTTTTGCGTGCGCGCGCGCGCGTGTATGTGTGTATGTTTGAGATACAGAGAGAGAGAGAGAGAGAGAGAGAGAGGTGATTGAACGTCGAGGGAAAAAGGACGGCCGGATAGTGAATGTGCATTATTGATACATGGTGGCGTCCAGGATCTCTGGACCTCTGCCTCTAATGCACTTGTGTCCTCCCGAAATCCAAGCGAAGGCATTACGAGCGAGAGGAGAGACTAAAGGAGACATTATCCCTTTCTTTCGAGCGAGCTGCATGTTTTTCATTGGAAATTTGTATGCATTGACGACCGCGTCTTGCCTGAATTATCGCGCCAGCTTCTCAACTTTTGAAGGGAGAATGTACATATAAAGTGCTTCTTTCGAGCCTGTAAAAATGCTCGGCCGTGCTCGATTTCGCAGCGTTGCTCTTTTCTTTCGATTTTCCCATTAAAACATATTTGAAAGTAAATGTCGTGGACTATTATTACGTTATAATACGCTAGGCACGATAATATTTGCCCATTATAAGTGAATCGATAGCTTTGAGGATCGATCGCTGTTGATTCTGATGGAAATTGAAGTTTCTAAACTATTAATAAGTCTCCGCTTAAGCCGATTATAAAAAGGAAATTAAGGTAGATGGTTGCTCCAAGTGATTTACCAACTCTAATGATGCATTAACGATGCCGTATTCCAATTATCGTAATTTCATAATACGGCAATTGGACCATGACCGTATAATATTGACGGCGGCATTAGATGGCCAAACAAACCTGTCAACAATCGAGTAAATAATATTTATTCTAATAAATGGCAACGTTTGTAATCGAACGATCGCAATGATAAATCGCTCGTTACTTTAGCCCGTAATTATTGAAAATAGCCCATGGAAATATTTTTCATCGACTATAGAGAATATTAAGAGACTTTAGAGGCCGAGAGGGCGATTCAATGACCGTCCATCAATACGCAAACAACGTTTAAAATTATTTTACTACGAATTGCCAAAGCCATTGTGTGATAGTTGAAAGCAGCGAGCCAATTAAAATTTCTCTCAAAGCTTCGTGTATCACTTTATTTATTTGACAGCAAAGTACGGCGAAATCGCAATACGGCTTACGACGCATCGATGGACCAAGGATTTGCGCAAAGCTTACCTGACGAACGGTGATAACGATGCGCCCCAAGTTGGATTTTCCAAATTAGTGCACAGCCCGTCGTAACGACGGTATTTGCCTGGCCTACATTGTATGTTGCCCAGGAATGCTGGACACACGTCGTGAATGAGTGTCTTGGACGTGTCGATGAGAGGTAAGTTTTTCTCCACTTGCTCCGGCGACAGGCCGTATCTAAAATAATTTCCATCCAATAACTGTCGAGCGCCCGTGGCATTATTTATCATCGACTATCGTTTGGCAACGTGTACAATATTATCATCGTACTTATTCGAATGAAATAATTTACGATTCGGTCATAAATATTCATTGTAATAAATATATATATATATATATATATACTTTTTTTTTTGTTTTTTGTTTTTTTTTGTTTTTTTTTTTTTTCGTTTATTTTGTTGATTTTGTTTTCTTACGTGTGCGCAAGATTTATGGAAATATCGAGAAGGAGCTCTCCGACGCTAGCCAAGTCCTCGGGCCTCCATTTTTCGTTTTTCGGGTTGGCAACATCTGTAATTTAAAATTACAAGTATACGCAAAAATCGTTAAAAAGAAAAAAAAAAGGAAAAAACTCTACACGCCTGTAATATAAATACAAACAGCGTAGGTGTGGATAGCGACGAGGATTACAGAAGGGACGGGGGTGAAAGTTGTGTCTTAACCAGACGTACCTTCCAAGTCAAAACGATAGGATGAATGGTGAGGAGCATTATTATTATTATTATTGAAAAGCGTAATAATAATTTGATGAATGAGAACTTACGAATGCGCTTGGTGGCTTCGATGTAAGCACGATTTATGGCATCGTAAGTGATGCATATTTGTGACCCAATTGACGACGGGCTGTAAAGGAATTGACATTAAGACTTGATATTGCTGTGAAAGTTATTGCTGTTGTTGTTGTTATTGTTGTTGTTGTTATTGAGAGATGGTTATCTAATGGCTCAATGAGAAAAGGTAAATGGCGACACGAATTTTCTCCAATAAACTCTTGCTGTTGGTTTGTTTGAATGGCTGTGAGGCTTAACGATCATTCATTTGTTAATAATAAAATGTTAAATTTTGAAAAATTTGGAACAACTCTGTAAAGTAAAAGGAGAAGAAACGGCCGCTCGTAAATATAAATCGAGCAAACGGCACTTTATATAATCTCGATCATTTTCGGCAATTGTTGCTTATGCTTATGGCAGTGTCGTCGAGCGCGATTAACAAAAGTCCTCGTTATTCTTTAAATATCTTATAAATATAAATATCATTTCCTCGATGCAATGATAAAATGGCAATAATAAAATGTAGCCGTAAACGTAAAGACGAATGGTTTTCTAAAATGGGACTCTTAATTAGCCTAATTGGCGAGAGCGCAGCCCGATTAAACAAACGTAATCTTAAATTCCAACCGAATTTCCAAATAGGCTTAACACTTGCTGAAATGCAATGCGAGAATTAGATTTACAATTGACCGTGTAAATGGAGCAAACGATGTGCCCGATAAGCCAAGCTCCTTTTCTCAATTAGCTCGCGTGACCGGCCTCCCCGTAAGGAAAAGGCCGCTCCGAAGCGGAGAATAAAAAAAAACGGAGAGGCCCCGACGTCGGCTACGCGGCTAAAAAGAGCGCGATATCGCAAGGTTGTGCAAAGCACATGCGAAATACGTACAAGAGGCCACCGCGTAGGAGATTGTACGTGTAATCGTAAAGGCTGCTGCGTCCCGGTCCGCCGATGATCAGAGCGCATTCCTCGGCGCCGTTGCCGTAAACATCAAGCGGCTGGTACTGGAGGGCCTCCCCCCTGTTTGCGCACACCACCACGAGGAGTAGCAGAAGCGCCTCCGCTCCAGCATTGGCAAATCTGCGAATTTCAAATGTAAATTGACGATGCAGCCATAAATTACAACGGGGCACTCGATCGCTCGCCTCCCTTTCATCTATCCATCCTCTCCTTTTCCCTCGGCTCCTACGATCCTATTCGCTCTGCGCGAACGCTCCAAATTCACGGATTACTAACGCAATCGGCCGTTGCGCAATCGATCGCCGGCCCTTCTAAAAAGTCACGCGCCTCCGTATTATCTCCATTATTGGAGCTCTCGCGAGCCTTTTTATGCGCAGACGATGGACCTCGGCTCCTCTTCCTCGCCTCATCGACCTCGAGCGAGATCGGCGCGTGTTTCTAAACATCGGCGAGCGTGCGTCTCAAGCTTTTCCCTTCCACCTCGTAAATGCGATCGGGCGGCCCGCGATAAACAGCGACTCGGATCGACTCGGATCGACGAATCTAGCTGGGCCCCAGAAGGAGGAAGGCACCACCCACCCTTCGTAAAATCGCTGGCCGGCGTGATTACAAAACAATTTCAACTAAATACAAATCCCAAAATTTATTATCGCGCGAGCTTTCTTCTGCTCTCGCGTACCGACGAGCATCCGCGAGACAGCAGCCTTGCGGCCGGATTCTATCGTCGCTCATTGCGTCAGTGCTCGTTTCGATCTGCCGCGATCGTGATAGCGATCGTGATAGCGATCGAGATAGCGATCGAGATGGCAAATAATCGTATTAACGAAAACCGCGAGTCCTCGGAGGCTCGCGTGCGCCGACGTATCTCCCTTAGAAGACGATCGATCGGGCGCTTATCGGCGCGCCGATAGAGAGCCTCGAGATTAAGGACAGCGAGAGCGCGCGACCAAGCGAACGTTGAGAGGAAAATCACGAGGTCTCCTCCTCCTCCTCCTCCTCCTCCTCCTCCTCGTCTTCCCGCTCCCCCACCTGCCGGAGCCCGCTTCCTTTACGCGGGGTTGTACATCGAAGCGAACTGATGAGGAAACATCGTGGAAGGTAGGTCGAGGGCACGCGTCCGGGGGAGCGTCCGCTCACGTAACGGGGAGCGCTTTCTCTAGGGGGGAGTCTCGGCCCTACGGATCCTTTCACTTTCTCGCGGCTCGTGCCATGGATATCGGCCGCCCGCGGATGGCACCGGCTGAATCAAAGTGTCGGCGAAAAAATTACGAGGTGATTTGCCGTATCGCCGGGAGACGTCGATGCCGAGGAGCCGCGACTTGTGAAATCAATCCCCGACAAAGCCAGTTAACTCGGCTCTTTCGAACTTAAGTACGCTGAAAGTGTGCATTCCAACGGGAGCCGAACAATACTTGACTTTTGTTTAAATTGTCGATGGGAGGAGAGATGGTGAGAGATTGAGGGGAGGAGCGAGAGGGAAACGGGAACTTTCCGTGCAACAAACGTAAAAATAGTAATAAGAGAAAAAAGAATAAAATAATTTTTTTTTTTAAGGGGGGGGGGCGGGTAAAGGTAAATGACGATAATAGAGATAATTAGAAAAATAATGATGGATAGAGTGAGATATAAAGGAGTGATCGATGCGACTGAGTCCTTATTTAGCCGACTCCTGTAAATTTTAAACTGCTCGCTCGTAATTTCTAAACTCGCCCGATAGAAAATTGACAAAGTTTATATCTTACATTACTAAGGCACTCGCTTGACAAATCGTATAATTTCGGTTCCAGCCAATTCCTTCACAATGCTTTCTCGTCACCAAAATTGCCAACCCGTTTTCCCCACCATGTCCAATTATAATGAAGCTTGTTGCCACTTGGCTTATTCTGCCTTATAAATTAATTTCTCGCGTTTCTGCAAAATTGCGAATTGGAATCGCTTGTCTCGATAATCTTGCCAAAGTTCGACGTATTATAGGTTAACGAGCTCTGGTTCGTATGAAATTGAGACACCACGAGTACAATACGTACATACATACGCATTGGTGTGCGTGTATTCATAAATACGTGTAATCGTAGAAAAGCAGCATTGCGTATGCCTATGGATATCGTCATCTACATCAACATCTACATTTATTAATTATAAATTTAAGAGCTCTATATAAATAAAAAAAAATTTTTTTTAACAAAGACATGGCTTTAAATCTGAGTACGCTACATTCGTACGGTATTATAAAGAAAATAAAGGTATTCGTGAAAGCCTTGCGTAATGTCTGAATATACTTTCCGAGCATACAAAAAACATGTAAATCATAAATACCTGCTGTAATATTTCAAAAACTTCATATCGAATTATTACTATGAAAAAATAAAAGCTTAAATTAAAATCGAATATAATGGGCGTAAAAAAGCTTTAACTCAAGGCACATTAAGAGTATCGCTCAAATTGCCAAATTACAGTTACAATTGAGCATTCTTATTTCTTAACAGCATTGAATTTATTGTCTTGTCAATTAATAATATTCAAAATTTTAACCAATACAAGGATAAACTATTAATTAGCTCTTTAATGTTAAACAAAAACTATTATCAATTTTATTACATGTGCACGCATATAAAATACAGACAGATACAAAAAAGCATAGAATTAACAATTAAGAAATAATGAAGAAGGATAAAGGATAAATATCAATATACATATGTTAACTATAAAACAAATTAATTATTTTCAATATCTTAAATAAATAAAACTGTCTTTCTAATGAACGTAATAATGAAGAATATTAATGGCATTGAGTGAACAAAATTCTAAACAAAAATTCTTTAGCAACGACATAAATTATTTCAAAACTATTCAAAATCAAATTTCGAATTAAACATAGATGATAAAAATCTTAAGTGTAAAATACGCTCATCTAGCTCTTCAATGGCAATGCTAAAAACAAATATTTTATTTTTCTAACATCGTATTTAATTAAAGTAAAGAATTTTTATACTAATAGATATTATTTTATTTTCCACCAAGGCAAAATGAGAGCCAGTAAACTAGAAAGTACTTACGCATTAATATATCAAAATTTGCGGATGATTTATTAATTTTAATGCCAATTTCACGAAATTATAAATAACTTAAGAAGAATATCTCACATTGCTTATGAATATCGATAAAAAAAAATTTTCATTACACATTTAATCCTTTTAAAATGCAAAATATTCCCGAGTTGATAAAACGTGTCCATCGGATACGAATATACTATTATTATTTTTATATCATACCATAACAGCAATTATGTGAATACTAAAAACTATTTTTATTTATTAAATCTCAAAATTGACAAATATGAATGAGACAATTTATTAATAAAAATATCGCAATAATACAAATATCGTTAAGTAGAAATTAGGTCTACTTAATTTAAGGGATAGAAATTTCTTATGAAAACATATATATTTAAAAAAATATGTATAACTCTTTTTTACACGAGATTAATACGAATATTATTTCTAAAAACGTCGTGAGCAAAATTCTTATAAAAGGGACAGAATCATTAAATGCTCAACGAGACACAATGAAAGTGCGGCACATTTTTTTTTTTTTTTTTTTAATAATAAGTGCATAAAAGTAAGAAAGTTGGCCTGCTCGTTTTACCCTTATTACGTGTTCTTAAGGTAAATCACATTGAAAATTATCAAATAATTTTTTATGTATAATATAAAAGATAAAAATGGGTCAGCTAAAATAAAAATTATTAAGTTAAAAAGGAAAATTATTCGAATAGTACAATTAAAAGATAATGGTTTTAAAAATTACGATCCATACAGAATAATTGCAAATTTTTTATGTATAATGTGAATTTAATAATAATAATGCAAGTACAAGAAGCTTGTAAATGGTGATCGCATATTATTACAGATTCTTTGAAAAGTATTGCATACACAATATTACATTATCTTAGAAAGTCTTTGTACTTGTGTAGAAGAGATCCCCTATCTTTATCATGTTATTCCTATTCTTATTCATATTCTTTCTTAAACATAATTATATTATTATAAAAATACTGAATTATAAAAAAAGAAAAATCAATTTTTATATTATTAACGTTTATATTCTTATAAACGTTTATATTGCGATTAATTAATAATTGCCAGTGCAAGTATAATGAATCACGCTGTTAATATTTTATTATGTTTTTAAATTGATACAATTATTGCATGAGATTAAATAGAAAATTAATGAAATGCCAATTAGACAAAGAAAAGATAAGATAAAATTTACTTATATTTAATATTCATATCCTTCATTATTATTCTATATCTGTATCTTTTTTTTCTTTTTTCTTATTACGATCTAAACACCAAAGAGATTTTATTATCTTATTCTAAATAAATGCAACTATTATTATTCCAAAAAAAAAAATTAACAAAAACGAAATATATAATATATTCGTTATATACGTAGAAGAACAAATTAAAGAAAAATTGTAAAACAGATTTCATCTTAATGCAATAATTAAAACGTATTCTAGGAACTTTATATTGTTTAATTTAATCCATGTACATCGTATTTTATAAGAAATTTTTACTCGTAATCTTAAGGAATGTGTATCGGTATTCAATATTTCTACTCCATTTCATCTAAAAATGAATATTTGATATTTAAAGAAAGCATAAATCGTCGCGACATTTTTCAAATTTAATATATAATTTTAAAAATTCGAGACCTTGTACTAAGCATACGGGCCTCATTGACATTAAATCGTCGACGCTGCATAATGTTTTTAACTAAACGTGGAATAATTAAGTCTACGAATAAACGTCTGCTTCAATAGAGATATAAGATCGATGACAATGGTGGCGGGAGAAGAAAAATGGATGTAATTGTAAGATTAGGAAATAGGGGCTTATTATTATCACGGTAAGGGCAATGATCACGGCCTCGTTAACTTCAAATCGATGATAATCAGTGGCGAACGGCTACTCGCTGGTATATCAATTAACCGACAGATTTGAGTTATTGGAATGTAAAAATTGACCATGTCGAACGGTCAATTTGGCCGTCGATCGGCACCCGGCTAATCGCTAATAGACCCGGCGATGGTGAAGAGTACCTGTGAAGCACACGTACCTAATCCTCATATTGGCCGACACGCGCCCTTAACCGATTAGCCAACCAATGACGGGGAACAGTGACGAGGGCAAGAGATGACGAGGTCCGGGTAGTCGATGAAGTCTCAGGGCGCACTCGCGTCTCGCGCTCTCCTCTCCCTCGCGAGGCAGGAGGTCGCGGTGTCCGTACCAAACGACGTCGAGCGTCAAGGCGCGACTGCCATGTTTCCCGGTCGACGCGACGGCTCTCCGTTCCCTCATCGACCGGCGATCGAGAGACGCGCACCCGACAGAGAAGGAGAACGCGACGGGCTTTTCCAGCGAGGGACTCGGCATCGGAACGCGCCTCCGAGCATGCGCACCGTCGCCTCCGCGAGGGCGCATACGAGGAAAGGGGAGTGACCGGGCCGGGAAGGAGGAGGAACTTCCGAAAAATCGAGAGTAAAAGTAACGCGAGCCCGGGGCCTGAGATGCTTGGTCTGTCACGTT
>NW_011948413.1:5724237-5765193 GCF_000503995.2 Ceratosolen solmsi marchali
AGTTCGTGGCCAACGGCGAAAGGAGCGGACGAGCGCGGCTGTCTTGCGTTTCCCCCGCAATCGACATTGAAATGAACAAGTGCGCGCGCGCGCACCCCTTTCGCCAAATCGGTTCGGCCCTAGCTAGCGATTCTAATTTCTCGTAATAAATTAATTGGCCTTGGATCATCGCTACATTCGTCTCTCCTCCTAGCTTACCCATGTTTTGAGCAGCCTGTGAAATTAGAAAGCGATGCTATTACGATGGTCCATTCGCTTTCTCGAATAATAGCAACGCCTATAATTGAGTGGTGGTAACCTGTAGTGGTGGCCTTGAAATCGATTTGGTTTATTCTTTTGTCTCATGTGATTACGATTAAAAGAATGAGCTCGCGTGGAAGGGGATATGAAAGAGCTGAGCGATTAATAAATTAATGACTTAGCCCACTTTTGAGCTCGCTACGCGCACAGCATCGCAGTTGTTAAACTAACGATATTTCGTCAGATTAGTCGCAAGAGGTATTTCGGTAAAGCAACGTTATCAGGATCCTCTCCATTTAAATATCTCCAGTACGACTTTGTTGTTTCTTTTCAGACGAATAACAAGAATTAAAGAGCCAACCGGGTCTTCGAGTCAAACTTTGTGCATAAGAAAATATACGAAATATGATTTTGGGAGAAAAGAATTTATTTCTTGCTTTAGATTAGTCTAACATTTGAGTTTTTCGTTTTTAACTTTATAACTCGTTTGACTTGTTATATTGTGAATAAAATTCACTAACATAAATTATTCGATATTTCATTGACTTATTGCTCGCTCGCATAAAGAAATAATTAGACATTAATAATGAAAAGAAGAAAGAAAGGAAAAAAGAAAAAAGAAATAAAGAAAACACCAAATCATGAATAAAACAACAAACGTACGATCCAAGCTACAAATAAAGAATACAAATCTTTATCTCTTAAATTGCCATTTTTATTCTATGGTACACTTATGCAAAAAAAAAAAAAAAAAACACACAACGGAATGTACGATTATATTACACGAGCCCGGAGCAAAGAAATCCTAATTCTCGCTCTCCACCCGTAAATCTGATTTGGAGTGGTACGGCCCCATTTTTTTGTGAGAACACGTGATATACTTGTCTATATATATCTCTCTCTCTCTCTCTCTCTCTGTCTCTCTCTCTCTCTCTCTCTCTCTCTCTCTCTCTCTCTCATATCTATCTCTCGCTATCTCGTTCTCTTTCTCGTTGACTCTCACTATTAGATGTCAGGTATCGATCGAAGAAGGAGATTTCAGTTGGAGCGCTTCGGGAGTTTGGTGACCGGTTATTATGCGATCGATTTTCTAAGTACGTTCGTTTAAAATTATCGATTACGATTTCAGTGATAGACATGACAAAGCTAATTTGCTTCTAGCTGTAAAGAGTCTTACTATATTAATAACACCATCGTCAGTTATATATGATTTAGCCATAAAAAAATGTTCTTATTTTCAGAGATTACAGATTACTGATTGTCAAATGGATATTACTCAAATTTCTTTTAATACTCGAGTACATCATTTAAATATTAATTGTATGGCACATTTTTACATTGATGTTGCAATTTCATGAAAGTTATTAAAAACAAATGCGACTACCGAAGAACCAAAATTTTTCAAGAATTATACTTTAATGCAATCCAGGCCATTTAAGATGAATTAATTGACAATATTGTACAATTAACGTAGGTTATAACAACTTTCGTTTATAAACCAGCCTTGACAATTTAATATGTTCAAATACTAAGAACTTTCGATTCGTTAAAGAAAACAACTCTTAATTGAACAGTTACAGTTTACCTTACGTGATATGATTTGTGAAATAGAATTTTTAATACAATCAGAAAATACAAACTATATATTTTAAGGCGTATTAATAGTGATTAAAATAGCTAATAGCTAATTAGGAGTTATAATGCGATAACATTATCAAGATAATTAATTTCACTCGACATTTTTTATATATTTCAAGCATTTAAAATACCTATATACAATTACTAAGGGTTATAAAATTTATAAATAATATTTTTTTAATCATAAAGCTATGATTTATTTGAAACTATCATTACAATTTAAATAATTTAATAACACATGCTTGGCAATCAAATAGTATTTCAAAATCCATACAATTTTTAAAATAAACAATAATCAATTTTGCCGTTGCCCATATTTTCATAAAAATTCTATCTATTAATAAAGCGTTACATTTTTAAATAGTATAAGACAAAGATAATTGCCAATCCACTTATTCATAAAGTTTTCTAAAACTGGCAACAATTTTTAAATTTCAAATCAATATTATTATTTAACGACTATTAATGTTAAATATACTTAAATAAATAAAGGAATGCAATTAAATTTGCTTAAACAACTAGCAAAATATTTGCCTCATTTTTAAATGATCGATCTTTTCAGTTTTACATATATCCATGCGTACGTAGTCACGAGCACACACATACATATGTTATGTTTTTGGTTGACCATTCTTGGAATCATTTACTTTAAATGCTTTGAAATGGAAAATTAGTGAAATACTTTTATAAAAAGAAGTTTTAACAATTTGGAACACGTATAATCAACATTTTAAAGAAGAAAGTTCTTTAATATATATATATATATATATATATATATATATATATATAAATAATTAAAGTATTCCCCTATTATTAAATATCACTGCTTTTTTTTTAATTCATAACAGTACAATGTATCGTTTTTTAAATCTGAAGTTACATTGTTAGTATTGCTGAATTATTTTCAAACTAAATATAAATAAAGTTCGCTAACATAAAAAAAAAAACACGATTTCTTTGTTCACAAAGACCGTTGTCATGATGAATGACAATGGTAATAGACTTCAGTTTAATTAGAATTATGAATAAAACATAACACAAATAACGTAATATTTCGCTTATAAGATCCTTGGTCCCTTCACTACTTTCAGAAAACTTTTACTTTAAATATAAATACACTATATAGTTAATAAGATCAGCTTATGTGATATAATCAACAATACATGAATAGACAAATTTATTTGAAAGACTAAAAACATTTAATATAATTATAAATTTAAAATACCATTTATTTATTATATTTTAAATATTTAGGTATTTTATGTATTTCAATATGTCAATTTTTAACCTTTTTAAACAATTTTATTTCATAAATTTATTTTATACACGCTGTGAAAAAAAACATATGTTGGACGTTTTTAAGCATCGATTATTAATCAATTTCAGACAATATAAAAGGGAAATAGTTTAATGAATGACATTGATAAGATATTTATTGATAATGCTGGATCAAGAAACAAAATTCGCTAGTAATAAACTTAAAAGGTTGCACGGCGCTTTTAATTCCAATTGATCACCTTCGACACGACAAGTCACTAAAACCTAATCAATCTTTTATCCGTAACAATGTCTGATTTTAAACTCGTACTCAAAAACTTGTAATTGTGAGTCCAGTTTTGTAAATTTATAAATTTCTGTATTAATTTTGTTAGTTATTGCAAATTTTTGAATAAGCATATTTCCATTAAATATTGATATATATATATATCAATTATTATGAATTAATTATGTAAATTCTCATTATATTACAATCTTTAATTACATTTATTCGTAAATACATTTATTTCGAAAAAAATTATTTGCGATAGACAATAAATGCTTATTTAATATAAATATACTAATAAGTCTCGGTGGTTTTTTCTCTTTATAAGATTACAAATCAAATATTTATTAAAAATATGCCCACTCGGATATATTGAAAATGACTTCTTATTAAACTTGTCTATCCATTTATGGATGTCGGAGGTAATGGTAAGTGGACACTTATTCGTGCATTATATAACCATTAACATAGCAGAATTTGATTGTAACAAGATTGAAATTATATGCAAATATTATAATAGATGGATATATTTTAGCAAAATTAATCTTACGCCTGTCAAATGATAATGTACATATGAACGTTTATATTAAATACAAATTAATCCTTTCCTCTTGACACAGACGCGTGAAAGCTCGAGCACCGTATGTTCGTTTGTAAATACTTATGGATGAAAACAGCATAATTAATAAAATATCTATTTTGACTTTTGTGCGCGCGTGTGCGTACGTTTGCGCGAGCGCATATACCGTAGTATGTTTACACACACACACACACACACACACATATATATATATTTATACATAAATGGGTGTGTATTTTTTATGTATGTACATTTGGCTCTGTGTGTTTATGTGTATCGTAAAATTTAATTAGATCTCTTGCAGGTCTTTCCCATCGACTAAGAAATCTATAGTGAATCAATTAAATATCAGCTTGAAATTTCTACTTAAGCAATATAAATTTAATAATGAAGTTTGATATAATTGCTTGCCTTTCTGTATAATAATAATGTTATAATAAAACACTATCTCTCGAGATATTTAGATAAACTATTTAAAAAAAAAAAGAAAAGTTAAAAGTCTCTAATGCTAAATAAATAATATCTATTAAAAATGGATTATTATATTATCATCAAAAAAACTATCAAATGATAAATGTGTTGAATATGATAATAATTTTAAACCGAATAGATATTTGCTTTCTGCGTTTTATATCATTAGTAAAGGATTTTATTCCATGTTACATGTGTATAGTCTTATCGTAATGTCCTACATTTACATTTAATATTGTTTTTACTTAACACTGGCACATTTTTTGATCATAACAAAAAATATTAGAAATTACTTATGGATTTCAAGTTCTATGATAGAAATGTATTGTATTGCTAGTTATTTCCTTTCAACGCCAATTCTTCACTTTACTAAGAAAGTCTTAAACAACAAAAAATTTTCATACATATCCGATTCAATATAAATATTATAATCATTTTATAATCATTTTTATATTATTTATTAAATGTATTATCCCTATACTTAATCAACTTAAATAAATATATTATTTTCAAAACATATAATATCATTTTATTGCGCCTCGAAAATTAAAATTAAATAGATAATTAGTTTATCCTATATCGAGTTATGTTAATCAGATATTTGTTACTAGATACTTTCGATAACGTAACTAACTGCTTAATTAAATGTGACTATCGAAGATACAATTAGTATAGATAAAATCTGTATTATGAACAATATAATATACAAAATAACAAATTTAAATTGTATAGATGAAATTGTAGCAACGAACAATTTTTATGATAATACAAGTTCTTTATTATTATTATTCAGGATATATTTATAACGCAATATTCAATGACGATATTTACTGTGCAGTGATTTAGCCTCCTACTAATTTTATGACTTTTTATAAAATCAATTATAACAATGCGCGTTACTATAAAATTATTCACCTCGAGAATATTATAATACAATTAATCTTTCGTCAATTACTTGTTGTAATCGCAATACAATTAGCCCTGTAAAAGCACTATATCTTTATAAGCCAACGCTCTAATTGTAATACGTATTTTTTAAATCTAGAAACTCATACATTATAATAATTAAAGTACCTAAAGTATTTATAGTGATATGTGACACAGCAGTCTCCACGAGAACTTATTTCTAATGAGGTCGATCAAGCGTAATCTAGTAATTGAAAGTTAAATTATAAAATTATTTTAACGTAGTGATAAACTCATAGCTATAAGAATTTGTGCTTCTCATATTTCCAAAGTGTCATACAGATCAATGCGTCGATGAATTTTACAATTACACCAACTGTTCGGTACTAATATACGAATTGTTCTAACTCGTTTTCCCTCGATCGAATCATCATTATGTAAAAATAATTTAGGATTACAACTTAGGAGACACTCGTAGAAGTAGGTTAAATTAAAAAAAAAAAAAGTAGTTTGTAAATAATGAAAATAAAAATAAAAATATTTGGCTAAATCAATTAATTTTAATGTGATTATTTTTAAGGAAATCATTAAATCCAGATAATATAATTTGCGTATTTTCTGTATTTTAGGATATTTACGAAATTATAATGATTTTATATATGCCGTGCATCTATATATTATATTATTATGTTAGTCTGCAATTTAATTTATCACATAATTTATGAATTGTGTATGTATATATTTTCGATATATTTTCGATAATATTACATAATTTTGTAAAGAGATCTAACGAATTTTATTCATTGAATACATTATTACGAATAATCTAATTAATTAACTAATAACCAATTATCTGATTAATTATCGATAAATTAGTTAAATAAATGTGTGAATCATATCTATACGAAATGGGAGAATTTTTAATTTATAGAATTTAATTCAATGTAAATGATTTTGTTTTGAGATAATGACAGATTATTCGTACATATCTATGTTTGTGTAATAATGCCTTTAGTCACTTATGAATTGCCGCCTAAATCACAGGGTATGTTTTTACCAGAATTAAACAATTTTCTTTTAACGTCGTATTCATGTTCTATATTCTATATATATATATGAATATTATTCATATGATTGCCTGTTGCATCTGTTCAAAATTAAAAATATCATTAATGTTAATTAAATAAGATAGGAAATGTATGTAAAGTTTATTAAAGTAGCTATTCACAATGGATTTTCCGATGAAATATTTTTAACGTTGTATCGAGGTCTATTTGGATTGGGAAATCTTGTGTTATAAGCATTATTATTATTTTATTTTTTAATACGCAAAGTTGCATAATAAAATGCTATCTTTTCTCCAATTTCAAGTACAATAAACCTTGTTATGTTTTATTGAAAATGTTGTTTTAAAAAGAAATTATTATAAGAATTATTTTTTTACAATTATTAATAAATATGATGGTTTTGCGGTTTTTTCAATGAAGTACATTTTATAAAAATTGTTTCAACAGTTTTAATAATGATTAGAGTAATTGAATGATATAGAAATAATTAATAACCTAGAATAGAAAAAGTTGTCCTTTTAATATTAAATTAACGGTCTTGAGAGCTTTGATAATTAGACGAGTATCGCATATGTTATGTACATATATATATATATATATATATATATATATATATATATATATATATATTATAATTGAGTTTTGATGATATTTCAAATAAAGCCTATTTATCGAATAATAAGTCCTGTGAATTAGGGTTTTTAATGGAATGTCATATTCCATGTTAATATTTTATAAATATAAGGTTCATTATGATTAGTTATAAATTAGCAACATATCTTATAAAATATTTCTTATTTTTCAAATAAGAGCTATAAAATTATATCTTTCGGTTTATAAAAAGAAAATTGTATTCATTTAAAAAAAGATAGTTGTGCCAATACTATATTAATAAAGAAAATATTTATTTTAATACATCGACAGTTATTTTATTCGCGTACACACACGCGCGTGCACGAGAAATTATTAAATAAATTGATTGCTTGTACTGTAATAAAGGATAAATGAAAGCAAATACTCTCTCGTATATTAAGTTTATTCATACATTGAAAATAATCAGTAGTTTATTTTTCAAATGCATAAACACTTTTAGCAGTATAGTTTATACGGAATTTTTCTTCTTCATATGCTCACGTACATTAAGAGTCCAAGTTTCTTATCTATGACGGCGAATGGTAAGTTTTATTTTCGGAGACTGTAAAATGAAATTTGAACAGTTAGCACTGTTGCACTGTTTCCTACGAATGGTGTAATATCGGCACATTTACATTATAATATTAATAAAACATATAATAATAATAATAATATAATATAAAACATAAATGCTAATAAAAGAATTTGAAATAAGGAGACTAAAATTCTAACAAGTTTATAGGGGATTGGGTTGGCCTCTTCCTATTCCATTTCGCAAGTGAGCTGCCTCGGTAAACAATTCCATTCGCTAGGAGCGCATCATTGGATAATTGAATCGTAAGGAGGAGGTGCGCGGTGGTCCATCAGGGCGAAATCTCGAAGAGCGAGCGCCGCCACGTAGCACCAGGAATCCGTGTTGTACTTGCTCTCGCGATTTCTCTCGGTGCCCGGTGCGATCTCCTATAAATCTCGCGTGAATCGGCGAATAGGAAAGCCGTGAAAAAAAGTGGTGAGGAGGAGGGGGAGGGGAGGGGGGACGGCAGGCGCAGCTTTGGCGAGCTTAAACTCCGTCCTGTGCTCCTTCTGCCAGCGTTACCTACACTACGTTAACGCACTACATGTACTCGCGTTTGGCCTGGCGTTTTTGCTTCGACGGGCGAGGCATCGCCAAGGCGATAAAGAGAGCGCGATTGCAATAAAGACGGTTAGTGGGAGCGGTGGCGAATTGCGCAAGGAACATGCGACTTGGAGCGAAAGTGGAGGAGCGATCAGGGTCGTCGGGAACCAGGACGCTCGCGCGTTGGTCAGGAGGAACCTCGTTAGCGTAGTGCACTAGAGGAGGATCCTCTGCGCGGGTGAGTCGATGGTAGTTGCTTGGAGATGCGACGTATCGCTGTTCCGTGACCTTCTCCCGCTTATTTTCAAATTTTGGCCATTCAAATGTCGTCTCGTTTTATGAAAATAAAATTTCTCAAAAGGCCAAGGTGGTGGAAGGCTACCTTTTGGTGCTTTATGCTAATACCCGTGATCGATATCGATAATTTTATGGTTAATTGGGTACGATATATATACATATATATATATATATATATATGAATATTTACCTCATCATATTTCGTAATTTCATAATTATTTTTACAGTTAACATGCGGTTTAAAAGTATTTAATACAAGCAAATAAAGAAAACGCAGAAGCCTTGACAAAAATACATTTAAAATTTGTATAAAAATTTAGAATACAAGTTTTTTCCATGTTTTCGTGAAAAAGGTTGGAATTTCGATTAGGAGTAATTAAGCTCAATCGACAAGCTCTAATATTACAAATCATGCGATTTAGTAAAACCTGCTCAATAATACTACTTATGCGTACAAACGTAGATTGCTAACTCGAATCTCATACATCATCTCATACACGTACAATATAAGTATGTATGCGCTGACTTTATTATATTAAAAAAATTGTACGAAAGTCTAGTGTAATCATTAAAACTGTATATTATTTGATTCTAATAAAAATTTCATTATAAGACTCAATATTACTATTGTAAAGTAATTGTATTATTGTCGTTGTTGTTGTTGTTGTTGTTGTTGTTGTTGTTGTTGCACTTCTATTTATATAATTTGTTATAATGAATTGTTATTGTATTCGATATCATAGGTACAGTTTGCCAAATTAAACTTCCCGTACTATTATCAGAAATATAAACGAGCAATAATATTGTTTAATTATGAAATAATTATCAATAATAATTATGGACTTTCTCATTTGTCTAAATTGATTTAAAATTTATTTTGTCAGATAATATAATTTAAAGGTTTCATTAGCATCGATTTCATTTTATTAGCTGTACATTGTTATTATCGACTTAAAAACTTTACATTTAATCGCGTTTAAATCAAAGCTCTCAATACTTAAATTAATGTAAAATGATCGAGTGAATTTTTATTAAATATTTCGCAAAAATTGAAGTTACATTATAAAATGGATTTGCTATTTATCCTTATAGTCTTTTGGAATTTCAGTCTTTTTCAGACAATCGATTTATTTTTTATTTATTTTCATATTCTTGATAGATAATGTTTAATAACTTATTATAATTTGAAATAAGTTGGGTAATATATTATTTTATAATACGCATAATCAGTGCTATATACAATCGGGTCCAAAAAAACATGTTAATATTAGTTTATGGATCAACTAATCGAGTATAACTGGCTTCCGCTTATATAACAGCCTTTATTTTATTTTAACCCGCAATTTATATTAAAATTATTGATTACGAATACGATATACCTTAGATAATTACAGCATCAAATATTTTGAGAGCGATCGGAAGGACCACTCGCTTGTTTCTGATATCAAGTATGCAAATAACTTTTCTATTAATAGATTTTCATCTCTTCTGCAATTAAATTCTAAATGAAATTAGGTTACTCGATTCATATAAAAGAATAAACTAGAGATTATGCAAATATTGGAAAGCCAGAATAGTTATGACCATGAAGAGTAAATTATGAGAATAAAGCGTGCATATAAGTCAATTAATGAAACATACAGGATTTGAAATATTTCCCAACTGCCTCGATAAAGAACGTGCGAACGGCTTAATTCAACATGCCATTAACAATATGTTATCAGTCTTAACGTAATTTACATAATGTCTTAAAAGCTTAAATCGACCATTCACAAGCAATTGTTTCAAATATTGGATAAATTTACGATGACCGTGGCATCGTTAATTGTCGAAATAAACATTGCCTAATGGTAGGCGTTAGCTAGGCACGTGAAGCGCTAATAAGAACTTGGCCGCGTGGGTTCGTTTATATGAAATCATCCTAAGTAAGGCAGCAACATCCACTTTATCTTCCTCTCTCATTATAACTGGCAGAACGGACGCTTTCTCGTTTGCATTTACGTCCGCGTGCGTAAAGTCTGCCTTGTAATGGCAACTTGGAACACTCACTTTACAATTGCTGTAATTCATGCATAGAACGCACGCGTACTGCCGAGATATTCGACTCGCAAGCGCATTACTTTATGCTTATGGCCACTGTTACCTCACCTCGGCATTAAATCCCAGCCGAGTTTTCACCTTTAAACGCTCGCGGTCTATCGGCAAAATGGCGAAAATTCGCCACCTGGTATTTCACGGAAATTCCCTGTAACAATTATAAAATTATACTTCGCTATTCATCGGCTCCTTTTTCTATTTTTGTTTTTTTTTTTTGTTTTTTTTGTTTTGTTTTTTTTTTTTTTTTTTTTTTTTTTTTTTTGTTTTTTTTTTTTTTTTTTTTTTTTTTTTTTTTTTATTTCAATTTTCATAGTGTGACGTCAATGCCGAGATAATGCAATATGAATGGAAAATAATCGATCCTTGTGAGCATCGTATTTGTATTTCCCAACCAGCCTTATTTCAGCTGAGCACAGTATGCAAAAACCCTGCAACGACTCAACCAAATCCCATAAAATATTCTAAATTGTAATCGTAATTATATATAAATAAATTATAAATAAATTGTAATTATATTGTAATCGCTTATTCGTCCAGAGATTGTCGCATGCGTGATCGATTGCCTTAAATTCTTATTAATTATATTCTCAAGATATATGAGTTTGAAGTATTTTATGAGTGGGAGAAGAGCTCGTACACGTGGAATAGCTTAACAATATAAAAAAAGGAATAAAGGGAGAGAGAAAAAAAAGACTCCAAATACTATAAGCTACAAACGGCTCCTCGACTAAGCACACTACTTTCTATTCATTAGGTATGTATTGAATGCACTTTATCGCATTATTTCATGAACTTGAACCGTAGCTTCCTGGTCATTATCATGCTCTTTCATTGAGAAAATAAGTATTGTTGAAATGACGGGTATTTCTTTCATTAATTTTTTCGTATTTTATCTTGTATTTTTCTTGCTTTTTTGTATCCTATGCGAATATTACAATTGGGAAGATTGCCTCTTGAAAGCCGTTTATTAGCGTGAATTTTATCGACTTTTTATTAGGAACTTTACGATCCCCTGTAAAATCATGAATATATTTGTAATGAAAATTAAAATCAATTAACCATCGGTCAATCTGTGAAAATGATGAAAATTATCATTATAAAAATAATATTGAAAAAATATTTTTGTAATTTGTCATTTTGCAACTGTAATAATGTAAAGTAAAATTGCGAAAGTTAATTCCGGCTTTACATCATGCAGTGACGCTACAATTATCTATAACACCAAAACAAACATAACAAACGCGTTAGGATCTGGCTTTTAGTGAAAGTCGGTATTATGAAATAACGGGCAATTCTCTTAATACGGCGAATAAATAAAAGTGTCGTCATGCTCGCAATTTCTTTAACGATTTATAACGGCCAGTGTCATAAATGAGCAATTTTTCTTTTAATCGTCGGAAACCGCTGAATAGCCAATTGTCCGCGGAAATCTACCCCCTTTCAGAAGTTGGGTAAGAACGCCTTGGGAAAATGGAAATTGACACGTAGGCATAGGCATTTGGTTGCTTTATCGGCCAGCACACATTGGCACGTACTAATCAACGAGGCAAATATTGAGAATATTCGTGTGAAAATTGTGAAGGTGAAGGAGTATGCCTGACAGGACATCGTTAATATTGCCGCTCTGAAAAGCTCGGGACAAGAGCTTTTCGCCATGTGCCGCAGTGACCCTATACTTGCGCCTATAAACAAGCGACTAGAAAGTATTTGCGTTGTTGCATCGAGTACGTCGATGAGCGAGGAGTTGGTCCCTTTAGTTGATCTGGGAGGATGACCTTGATGTCGGGGAAGGCGAAGGGGCAAGACCGACTGAGAGACCGAGGGGAAAACCGCGGATGCGGAAGATCGTTACCAGGCCGGCTCGACTGCTAAAAGTCGGAAAGTCTGACCTTTGCACGGGTCCGGGGATAATGTGGTCGGGGACTTTGATTTTCACGGGCCTTGCTTGATGAAGGTGGAGAACGGCTTGGCCGAGCGTATTATTCATAAGTCATTCCCATAATGCGCGCAGAGCATGGTGCAACCAACTGCAAAAATACCTTGCGAATCTCGGTAATTAAATACAATTAAAGCGTTAAGTGGCTCGTATGCTCGAAATGAGGCGTTACTGGATATTAGGAAAGGTTTTTCCATTCGGCATTTAAAGCAGCCATGAAATGATTTTCACGATTATAACCGCTGTGATCTAATTAAAGAAAGTTCTTCAAAATGCGTGTCACGCATGCGATATTTTTCGTATTTATAATGAAATTCTGCTTGTTTCTGCGTTTGTTCAAGATTTGAGTCATTGATTGATTCAAGTGGAAGAAAATCTGCTTGGCTTACATAATTCCTTAGAGGGTTTAATCGACTGCGAAATCATTTAGTTATTCCCTCTGGCTGTTTATAATTTACCTTTATATATATATATATATATATATATATATATATATATATATATATATATATATACAAAGTTAAAAAAAAAAAAATATGAGAAAAACATGTGCAACTTACATAAAGTAAAATAGTTATGATTGGCACTGAATTATGATCGGTCAAGTGATTCATCCTATCATGCTAGCAATTTACAAATATATAACTTTCCAACGTATCAGCCAAGCAAATTACAACCTAATCTTAATTTTCTCATTTATATGACGTATTTATTATTATTATTATATATAATTCAAAGCTTCCATTTGTATTGTACTGTTAAAAGCAAATACGTGAATGTATTAATATAATAGAATGATTCAAATAATATTGAATAATAGGGACATTATTTTCGCCTGTTTCTTGGAAATTCGCCTGTCATAGTTGCAATATTTACCATGCAAAAAATTATTAATAATAAAGTAATTAAAATAAGTGGGTAATAATAAGAACGAACGATAAGCTTTAAATATTCTATTTTCACATATATTTCTCGTACTTCTAATTAGCTTAAATTTATCATCCCTTTAAACTCGAGACAATATACTTGCTAACTAAATTGTTACTCACGTCTATGCGAAATTATTTTTGCCCCAATTTTCACTCCTTTAATCTTTAATACTAGTTTTCGTATAATTCAGTGAATAAAAATCCTTGATTAATAATGAATCTTAAATTGAAAATTTAACTCCTATACATTTCCATATATGTACTGTCGGGCGCGCGAGTGTTTATAGGTCCGTGTGTATGGCTAGAATAGACGTCTTTATCACTCTCGGTATAATTTCTCAACTACTAACGCGTCAAGCGCAAGAATTGCAATGCAGCAGAACATAGTTAATATAAGTTTGAATATCTTCTCACTTTGCTTATCCTGTTCACGCAATTCGAATTTTGTTTCCTAATAATTGTTAAGAAAAATTCCAATGTAGTACTTGGACTACATCGTGATATTCGCGATTAATCGTGCTATTGGAGCGACTTAAATTAATTTTAAAAGATTTAGATTAAAATTAAATGTTTATTAAAAGTTAGCTTTTGGTAAAAAAAAAAGAACATTTGCTAATGCATGTTAGTCGCTCATATAATGAAATAATTGAAATGTCTTGCTCTGGGTATTTATAATAGAGCCATGTTTTCAAATGATCCTGTCCAAATGAGAAATAAATCTAAAAATCTACCTCAAGAAAATGGATAAGATGCTTGTTGAAGGAACTAACACTCAGACCGAAGAATTTCAAATGGAAATAGTACCTTCGTGCCATATTAAAATTACGAGCGTAATTTTCACCAACACTTTCACTTAGCATCCATACGAGAATCAATCGCTAGAAGATTAATTGCAAGAAATCAGCTTAGGTTCGATGACAAGAACACCGATCTGTTGATTCCGTGTGAAAAGCAAAAATCAATGCTGCGAGTGGCGTCGGCGTCAGCGGAGCTAAAATGCCTTGCGATTATAACCGGATATGAAGAACCAGTTTGTGTGTGACTCTCTCTCTCTCTCTCTCTCTCTCTCTCTCTCTCTATAACTCAAAATTGATATCATAGACTCTGTAAATAGTGCACGTACTATTCCTAGCAATGTTAAATGCGCAATGTCACTCTCTCTTTTTCTACCCCCCTCTCTCTCTCTCTCTCTCTCTCTCTCTCTCTCTCTCTCTCTATAACTCAAAAGTGAGAGCATAGACGCTGTAAATAGTGCACGTACTATGCCTAGCAATGTTAAATGCGCAATCACACATACCACTAAAGTAAGGAAGATATCACGAACGGTGTATGACATTTTCATTTATCTATTTATTTAACGATGTGCGCACAATTTACTTAATAATTGAAAAAATATAAATTTCGAATTATCTTATTTATACTAAGATTTTCAAAATACTTGCTTACTCTTCTAAATTCCTTAAAAACAAAAAAAAACAAAAAAAACAAAAACAATAATTGCTTATGGGTATTTAAAATAGTTATGTAATGACAATGTCACAATATCACTTAATATTTCAGTTTCCGACAACTAATCTTCACACTACATTGAAAGAAATTTCATGAGACTTGATGAGATTTTAGATCAATCGAAACTTAAGCTTTGGAGTTGTAAATGAAAAATCGATTTCTTAACTTCACCACCACTGTTAAGTTGTTTTTTCAATACTCTGATTTCAATGATATTAAATTGCATGTGACCAACACCGTTACCTTTAACTACTCACTACGACACTTTATTTTGCGAGTCAATATCTTATTAGCAATGAAAATTCAACAAATGAATAATAATCGGGGAAAATCGTGAAAAATATGTTTTAACAATTTAGAATAGAAATTTAAGTAATTTTGAAGGAAACAATATTGTCGTGAGAAAAGAATAATTAGTACAATGCGAGATTATGTCACACAGTCTTTATTTCAGCAAAAAAAAAAAAACGTACATGACGGTATGTATACACGTAATCGTGGATGGGATATTGTTTACAGCTTTTGAAGCTTCATTAGCTAAGTTTCTTTAATTAAAAATATTCTCTCCGCGTTGTTTTGCAAAAGCTGAAAAATAAAATTTATTTATAGAACGGAAAGGTTTATAATTAAAATTTTTAATTATGTGCATGATTTACACCCGCGTGGGATCTTTTACGTATAAATTAAATTCATTTGCCATCACACGGCCAAGCACATATGAAATTACTTACATTAGATTCACTATAATTCTATATTAGGGTACTTGATTGGGATTCGTAACACTTTTTTGCCAATATCTACCACGAGTTGGCATTAGTTTCAGTTAATTATATCACCAGAGCAATCAATGCCCTAAAGAATGTCAAGCCTTGTGATTAAACTCGCCTGATGAATGGGAACAACGTAGAAACCGATTGTAGTTTTTATCTACTGAAATGCAAGAGATATTGCACACTTGAAATTGTTCGAATTATTTTTCGTTCTTAGCTAACTACTTTTGTTATGATAGTGATTTGTTTAATTGAATACACCAAATTTTAAGCATTACGTGGCCCCCATAGATGTGTGTATATCTACATATTGTTACAGAGAGCTGTGTAAAAATAAAATAACGGTAAGGAACAAAAAAAAAAAAAAAAAAAGAATAGAATAGAATAGATGTATTACGAAAAGCACACGATGAGGCTAAACAAGTACCTCTTTATGCCATGTTGTCTTAACGAATAATCGACATCTTTTGAGCGAGGTGAAATTGAAATCTGTGCCAAAGTGAAAAGTGATTAATCAATGTTACGATCATCGACTTATAATTTTCAGGACAATTCAAATCTCAAAATCAAGTCTTACGTGGACCGACTGTCGCAATGCGCATGATCGCGCTGTCGCTTACCTTGAGCGGTAAAAGAAAAATAAGTTATCTAAATTTTCATAGCCGGAGAATCCACTCGAACTTAAAGCCGGCAAAAGTGATTTTTAAGCTTTCACTTTAATCATAATAATTTGTCGCCGCTTTGAGTTGCCCTCGGTGCCAACGGTGACAACGCGTAGCCTCTCCTGAAATGGCCAATTACCTCTAATCGCCCCATCATCGCTTTTCGCGACCAAAAACATGAAAAGTGCGATTTCACGTTCCCTTAGCATTTTCCCGTCTCGATGTGTTTCGCGATCATGATTGACGCGAGGCTTACGCGATAACGCGTTTCTTATCCAAAGTGCGCGAAAACCGAGTGGCTGTAGTGGCTCGAGGAATTTCGAGGGATGGGCCAGTCGGTATTGGAGAGAGCGCAGAGGAAAAAAGATGGAGGAGGAGGGTTTTTTTTTTTTGTTTTTACGACGCCAAGCCAGAAAAAGAAACATTAAAAAAAAAGAAGAAGAAGAGGAGGAGGAAGGAGAAAAATAAGAAAAAAAGGAAGAAACGAGCACTCTACTCTCGGCTCACAAAGGACGTCCTGGAAATGGAAGGGAAGGGGAGCGAGGGAAACGCGAGTAAAAGCGCGGCCCGCCGACCCAGTTTTTCAAGAACCGAATGGCCCAAGCGAGGACATTACCTAATGCCGAGGCCCCGCGGGCTAATAAGCTCGCGAGGATATTCACGGTGGGCCCCATCGCTTTTCTCCGATTGACCATTGAACGCCTGCGCGGCTGCCGGGGGGGGGGGGGGGGAAGCAGCAGCATCAGAGAAAATAAAAAAGGGAAGAATGAAACGGGCGAGACAAGAGGAGGAACGAGCGGAGGCAGAGGATATCGCGCGGTGGGAGTGTCCCCTTACTACAGACAGACAGGATTCATTCCTTGTCACCAGACGTTCGGACGCGCTGCAACTCATTTTCTTTGCCATTGCGAAATTAATGAGGCCCACCGCTTGTCAATTAAATCGCCGATAATGGATTTCGCTTGGCATTGCCTTTATTTTTGCTCCCGCCGCTTGCGAGCTCTCGATTGAATTTTATTAAAAGCCGAGAGCCCCATCCCAACACCGCCCACCACTACGCGAATTCGTACCAGGAAGACAGCCACTACCAACTCTATCATCCTTCATAAACTCGTGCTTTCTTTTTTCCATTATTATTTATTACCTTGGCGCACTCGCCAATCTCGCAAGCCATTTAACAGCGGACTTATCGCCGCCAAGAGTCCGCGCGTATCCTCTATACCTCTTTTGCTTGTGTTGTCAAACGTACTTTCGCAATCGTTTGTGTAGCGCTTATGTTGAGACAGCATCGACTAGTTTAATAATATTATGCTCGAGATTTTAAAAAATTGATGACAATAGAGGACAATAAGCTATATTAAATAATGCAATTTAATGGAATTTCAATGTGCCAGTTTCAAGAATTAGGATAATGTTGGAAAAAATTATTATAAAAATTTTATCCACTTGAGGTGCACAAGATCGGCATATGTTTATCTTGTAAAACTCATTTTTACATTACAAATAGAAATTTAGCATGAAAGAATATAATTCCCATAATGTCTATAATGGAAAGATTATTATTTCAGTTCATTAGTAACAATAGCAATATTATTTTGGAGCTGAATTTTTCTTTGCATTTATTTCACATTAAATATTATATAATTGACATTATGACTTCATGCTTTTCTCAAATTAACAACAATAATTACTTAATGACTTTAAATTATTAACTTCTTTAAGCATTAAACAGGATATATGAACGAGGAAGTTAAATTAACTATGAGATTTTTTTGCCCCGCTTTCCCTAATATACAAAATACTGCGTTAGAGGGTCGTAAGAAATATTATAATTATCCAATTAAAGATAAAATATTTTAACGGCATTGTTTCGCAAAAGTGTATATAAATTAACGTATTAATGCAAAAATTTAATAAATGGAATGCATCGTTTAACTAAAGAAGTGTAAGATGGAAAGGCTCTTCCGTTATATCGATATTCATTTGGATTTGGTTTATGTATGCTCGATAGCCTTTTTTTCGGACCACATTTCTCTTTTTCTCGCATTCATTTGATCCACGCATTACGTATACATAAAATATATCTCTCGAGCACAAATTGTCATTTGATAAACGATATACGAATCACATAATATTTCATCTCAACACCTTCAAAGATAATTTTTATACAAAACATGGTAAATCAAATGAATAATTTAATTTTATCGTATTTAATTGGCCAACTTCTTTTCGCTTTACATCCCCGAGAATTTATTAGCCTACTCCTACCCGGAGCCTCAAGCCCATCAACGACTCAGAAAACACCTTTTGACGCGCAGGTTTACCTACCTTAAGCCCTTACAAAAGCCTGACCACGAAACAAGCCGGAAGCAAGTGGAATGCATACGTATTTCGTGAGTATATTTCGCATAAATAACGGGACGTGTAAGGGTTGCAAAACTCCCATGAATTTAGAAGTTACCGCGGAAGCAAAAGTTTTTGTTTACAATGAGTAAACTCTACTTGCATTTGAACTTTTAATCGTTTGTTGCTATTAACAAATAACAACATTCATAAAGATATTATAATCATAATAAAAGAAATAACTTCCCCATCTACGACTGTGTATTAATACGTATAAAATAATATTTTTATTTATGGTCATGATATTGTATAATATTAACCTTAAATGCAAATGTCTATATTATTCAGACATAATTCATGTAAGTTATAATGCACTGAAATACAATATGCAAAATTCTAAATAAATGCTTGTCAACTGTTGTAATTGTAAATTCGGTTGTTTATGAAAAACTGTTCATCCTAATATTGTAAACTAAGACCAAATGACCTAATTCTAACAACAAATTTTCTAATAATTTAAGTAGGTCAATGAATCAAATAATAGCTTAATAAGTTTCGTAATGACTAATTATCATTACGAGGAAACTTAAAATATTAATATAATATGAAAAATCTTCATTCATGGGGAATGATGTTGATAATCATTATTCGCCTATTTTAGCAATAACTAATCAACTTATTGTTTTACTTATTAATTGTAAATACAAGAAAATACAACTTTTTAACGTAACTTTTAAATACATAAAGGACAACGCAACGCATTCTATGACCTATAAAAATTTCTTATTTAAAAATTGTTCAGCCATACAAACAGTAATGGATAAACTTTTATGGCGAGCAAAATAATCATTTAATGATTTTCATTTCCAGAGATAATTATCATAATGGCCCATTGTAATGGCGATAAATAATTTATTTGTATTTCAAGTTTCAGATACATAAAGCAGAAAATCGTTTTTCATAATTTATATTGAATATTACAAACATTTCGAATAAATAAATAAATCATCGTATAAACTTGCAATACTAAGTCTTAATGGGAATTAAAGGGAGGGATTTAAATGTCAACACGATGGAAATATCGGAAATATTTGATAATATTTAAGCATCAAATTGATCATGTCTGTTTTAAATTAGATCGTGTATGATTTATAATATATATTGTCGATTCCAATTACGCAATAATTTTATCTATAATATTGTCCAATTTTCTGATTTTCCCATTACAACAGAATAGAGATAAATAGAATTAATACGTGATTTAATGACACGATTAATTAATATATCCGTTCACTTTCGTCAAAGTAAAATAACAAATAAATACAAATGAATATAATATCTAAATAAATTCAAATGAATAAATTTTGAAACACTAACATTTCAATTCGAATGAATGATAATTTATGAATGACGACTATCTGTACTATCGCAAATACTTTGATTTTATGTATAAAGACTAGAATGTTGAAAAATATTGTGGATCTCCATAAAATTACAGAGTAAAATTATCCTCTAGTGGTAAGTTTACTGTTGAAAACGTACTTAAAATGCACTAGAGTCTATCTCAAATAAAATATCTCGAACCATTATCAATGAAATATTATTCCGCATATTATTAATCAAACATTATGGCTAACATATGTGTATTAAGGTGCATTAGAGTAAATGAAAAATGATTTGTGTCGATACAAGAGAATTCACAGTTTCCCTTTAAGTGGTTGTAATGTTATGCTTTTATCAAAATTATTTGTAGGTAAAATCATATATATTTTAATTTATAGTACAAAATATCGATAATATCATTATAATGCATGAATAATTTGTGCGATTAATGATACCAAGAATATAATCATTTTACTCTTATTATATACTTCATTATTCTTTAATCCAAATTAAATTACTTTAAAATTACGTTGCTCATAAAATTCAATAAAATAATGTTGTATAAAAAAAAAAAGAAAATTTAACTAAACAAGTCAATCATAATGTTTGGTATTATTTATTGTTTATTATTTTAATTGTTTATAAAACAATACAATTTTTATATAAATTGAATAATAAAATAAAATATTAGCATATCGATGAAAAAAAAAAAAATATATAATACTCGTATTCGATTAACACTACAAAAAATAAAAATATTTATATAAACATAAATAAATATAAGAAAATTATAAGCGCATCTTAAACAAACAATATGTGCTGTTTAAACTTATTTTCGCCTTTACTCTATTACAAAATTATAAGAAACTACATTGTTAAAAAATTTTTAAACTTAAAGTCATTTTTATAAATACCAATTTAAAAATTTTGACATTTTTAGTTTAAAAATTTTATATCTTATACAATTATCTACATAAAATAACTCGAAATAAAAAATTAAGATATGCATATTTTAATTGATTTTTGTAAGGAGTTCGCCATTGCACATATTATGTACGTATAAATGATTATTTTAGACTCATATGGTAGTAAGTTTGTTGTTTTGAATTTTTAGTAAATCGAAGAAGGCACTGACATACTAAATTTAACGACTACCAACCAATAATTTAATATGGATCTGTAACGTTGTGTAGAGAATTATCAGACAAGATTTTATATTTTTGTGTTCACAATCTTTTATGGACATTAGTTAGGGATTATAAAAAATTATAGTGTTAAAGAATTATAATGAGTTGGAAGGATCGAATTGATTAATGAATCAATAATACTTGGATATTATGGATTTAGAAGCGAATTGATTAATACGTGGAAAACCAAAATTAATAAAAGAATTACAATTTGTTTATGGATTACCAGAATTTGAAGAATTAGTATTAGTTGAATGTGCTCTTACGATTGGGCGTTGGGAGTAGATGGAGAATTTGTGATACCAGAAGGACTGACGCCATTTGAAGAAGAATTCGTTAAATTTGGAGGATTAGTTGCATTTGGAGACGTCATTGAGCTTGAAGGATCGATGTTGTTTGGAGGATTAGTTGCATTTTGAGGATTAGTTGTACTTGGAGACTTCGGTGTACTTGAAGGATTGACGTTGTTTGGAGAATTAGATGTATTTGGAGTCTTGGTTGTACTTGCAGGATTGATGCTATTTGCAGGGTTTCCTGTACTTTGAGGATTTGCATTGGTTGGAGGTTTTGCAGTAGTTGAAGAAACAACACCATTTGGAGCACCGCTCGATGGATTTAGACCACCTTGCGTCATATTTGGAGTCACGCTCCCATTATTTTCTACATTTTGTTGCGGACGTGTGGAGTTTAGTGGAAGAAGCGCAATAGTCGAATTTGGACATTTCAATTGACAATATCGTTTCAGAACACTGGCAAAGTAAAATTTCGTTTGTCCACAGGCGCCATTGCAATAACTTTTTGATATTTCTCCGAATACGCCATTATTGTTGATGAACCTTCTAATATGATTACTATTTTCATTGGCCTATAAAACAATTATTACATTACAATAATTCAATGACTAAATAACGATGTCGATATATTTAAGTTAACGATAATTTTATTATGAGATTAAATCTTATGATGGATAATCCACGTTTAAAATTAATAATATGTATGTGCAAAATAATTAAATGAAAATTTGTATTTTGAATTTCCATGAAACTGATTTGAGCATGTAACGCTATAATTTTTATGTTAATTAAAATCTACATGAAATTTTTAATATTTTAATAAAATTCTATTAACTCTGCTTACTAGATCTAAAGTACACTTATTATCATGCTTTTCACGATTCCACTAAACATCAGTTTATTTTTCAGTCATTTAATTAATAGCAATTTTTAGAGAGTAAAGAAATATTATTTCGTAGGCTGTTAAAAAAAAAAAGTTATTTTTTAAATTTCTTTTACATATTGCAGCCATGATATATATATATATATATATATACACACACACACACATTTTATTTTTTATAGTGTATAACTTAAAATTATTAATTCAAATTGAGAAAAAAATTGTTTTTTAAAGCAAATATGCATTAAGTAATTAATTGAATAAAATCATTGGAAATTTTAGTATAATGGGAAATGTGGCATATAACAATTTTAACATTGACGATAATATTGAATTTAATTGATTGTATCGAATATGCATAACGATATATGGAAAATTTATGACGAAAATACGAGAAAAAATTTGATAAATTTTAAAATAAATATAAAATACATTTGAAAATATAAAATATTAGGGATAGAATCTCGTTCAGCCTCTTGTACTTTTTATTATAATTTTTAATCAACGGCAATTTCAATCTCAGAATTTAAATCTCAATGCTTAAAGGTAAGATTTTAATAAAGTCAAGATCTATCGCCCTCTACTAGTCACTCTCGGTGCTAGTCTCATTGCCATTTATTACAATACACTGTCTTGTAAAAGAATTTATCTCGACTGCATAAAACTACATAGTAATGAAAATGAAAATGAAAATGAAAATACAAGATATCGAATTAAATTATTCACTAGCGCGATATTCACAACAGTCCTACTACATACTGTCTTTCAAACAAATTATTACCTTACATGCAGCTAATGTACAAAGTACAAAAATGATGCGGAGACCACAAGTAAATAGCTTACTATGTAGAATTTTACAACCCATCGCGGTTAGCGGATGAGCTAAGACAAAACACCTTCTTAGATAGGATTGCAGACTATTCCATGCCATATGTGAACGAGGCCTTTTATATATATGTATTACGTAGTTTCCATATCTTTTAGAAAATAATTTTCTGCGTGAAAAAAGAGGTCAAAGTATGGCTAAACTCATCACTTTTATGTATTCGATAATCTTCATTTTTCTACGCGTGCATTTCTTTGGAAAAGCAATAAATAAAATAAATATTATCTGACTGACAATTTATGAAGTGACATATTGTTTCTAACTTTCACGTGAATTCTTATCTGTGTCTTAAGAAGCACATTTATCATAATGGTATTTGCAACGATGACAAGTGAATTTTTCCCTCCTACAAATGCTGTCTAACGCAATTGAAATTACTACTAAAACACTGTATAATCATTTTATTTTTGTACATTAATGTTTGAATTGATATTACGTGCAATGGGGATTGTAGTAATTTCAAGCATTTATGAAAGATTGATGTGTATGGAGCTTCGTTAGTGATTCAAGCAGAAAATTTGATTCATATTTTATAGTCAAACTAAACATTAATGTTTTTAATTAATAGTCAATAATTGTGTGAATTTGCTTATAATACATAATCCACGATTTATGACTTTTACTCAAAATAATATATGAATAAATAAGGAAATTTCTTAATCTGATTGATTGATTGAGAGGACAAATGGGATATCAACGATATAAAAAATATTCAACTAATGAAACACAACCAATATAACTTTTTTACCAATAACATTATTTTACGAGCTGAGTAATTTGAGCGAATTTTCTGACATTAATGTTTATTTATTTTTCTATCTACTTTCAAATTGCTATTTAAAATTTTCAATTTCTCTATAATTATATATTATAGCAATTATACAGGGGATTTAACGAAATAATGCGACTTAATTTATTCTTTTTTTTTTTCTTTTCTTTTTTTTTAATCACGATAATATTTAATCATGATTAATTTATAAAAAATAATTATTATCAAGTAGCTAAGAGAGCAAAATCATTATACACAATGCAAAAATGAAGGGCGTGCAAGGATGTCATGTAGAATTTTCATTCATTGTAAGTAAATTGATCAAATTTACTCGTAATTGTAATAAGCAATGGATAAATTAAAATTTAATAAATATTTCATAAAGATTTTTCATCAATAGCTACAAATACATAAAACCATTCTTCAAATCTGTAATAAAACATCCAAATTCCATTTGCAACTTTCGCTTGCATCTACAAAATTTTTGTTAATTAATAAGACTACTTTTTGTTTGAACAACCTCTGAGGGGCCGGGGGAAGGGGGGAGGGGGGGGGCAAAGAATCATACAAAAACAAAATTGAAGGAGAATCTTCGATATAAAAATGAAAAAAATGAAGAGCTAGAGCTTGAAAACCATGTAATACACAAAGATTAAATAAAATAACGTAAACGAGTGTATTTTGCACATTCGTAACAACAACATTCGTAATATCAGCTTTTCTTTGCATTTATGTAATAACACTCGGTAATCGAGATTCCATATAAAAAATCTGTTCCAAAACGATCTCGCTGACGCTAAACTGTAATTAATCTCAATAAACCAAAGAAAAAAAAGTGAACAACGTCTGCGGCGGGGTATGGTGGATCGGCCGGCCCATTGCCAATGAAAAATGCTCGGCAAAAAAAAACGTGTCTGCCCGACCGACCGGTCGACCGATCGATTGATCGCAACGCTTACCGGCAATCAATACTATTCGATACCCGCCTTACCGACCGCTCGTAACCCCATCGCCAAAATGCCGATAAATTGACGCGAGACGGCGCGAGGTTTCCGCCGACAGTGAGAGAATTTCGCACCACAGCTGCATGAATCATTGATCCCAAGTGCAGCCTTAACGATCTCACCTGCTCTACCTGACGGCGGACCTCGGGCTCCTTATCGCCAAGCCACTCGATCCCTAATCAATACATCGACTCGGCCCGAGGGCCGGGCGCACTGCGCAAAACACGCGCCGATCGATTCCGAAGGCCGCCCGCGCGACAGACATCGCCGGGATCTCCTTTTTTGCCACGGCGCCGCCTCCTTCCACGACTCCGCGACCGCGACTCCCAGAGCCGAGCGAGCCGAGCGAGCCGAGCGAGCCGGCGTTCGCCGTTTGCTGATACGAAGGCGATTTCACGGGCCGATAGCTCGGCACCTCGACATCACGGATTGCCTCCGTCATGCGGAATTCCCCAGCCTCGCCGTACTTTTTAATCGAAATAACAAAGATACAAAATGAGAGATATTGAGCGGCGATGCTAATGACATCCAAGGGGCGCTCGGCCCGAATTCATTGATTCGCGAGAGTCTCCTTGCGCTTACGGCTAATGTATGCAGCATGAGAAAATCAATATGATGGAGTAATTATTTGATTTTCTACCGCAATATACCCAAGCGAGCGCTTACATTATCGCTGTGTTGGTGTTACATCACCGTCGACTTTTAAAGTAACGTAGCCGCTAGTGGTCTGTTACGTCCACGTGCTTACATACAAATAATATTTAACGACAAATATACGTATTGGATAGTGAGAGTATTCGGTGCTTTTGTCACTTGTACGAATAGCAATAATGATGAGGATTTAAGCGAATGTGATGATGAACGTGTGAGAAAATACGAACAAAATGAGCAAATACCGAACACGCGATATAAGACGAGGAAGAAGCGAGGAAGGAATTGGCCGGGTAATGGCAAGAAAACTTTATAAAGATACTCCGTGTATAAATATCTCGGACCGCGGGAATTATTAAATATTCCAATATAACCAAATAAATAGCTCGCCAAGCATAATTGGAAAATTGGTAATAGCGCGCACAGATTTAAAGTGAGGAGCAAATTTATTTTAATTTAACATTGCGTCTAATAGAAGAGCTTGTTGTTAGATCATCTAAGACATTAAAAGATCGATATCGAGCCGGGGAATGGTACTTTCTCTTTAGGAAATTCATGAAATAGTGCAACTCGTAACTCCGCGCAGCTTGCTTTTGCTGCTCGAATCATTTATCGATTCTACGAAACTCTGATTCTAAACTAAAATTACGCACGATCGGCTAAAAATATGCCAGAACTCCCATATGCTCGACACGCGACGTAATAATAATTTTTAAAGAATCGAGCAGTACGTTAAATGAATTTTGGGAAGAGTATACAAGCGAAGCAATGAAAATATTTATGTAAAATATCATGGAGCTAGATATTTGATTATTATTAGAAAAACTATAATTCCTTAATGTAGCCAGCATATTTAATGAATGTTGTGATAAAGATGACTAAACGACCGATGAGTGAAAATGATTGATTACACGATATCACAAGTTTCTATTTAGCTCTTTAATTCTTCAGAATGTTATTCAACGCACTATTCCCGTTCAATATTCCTTGATCCCTCGGGCTAAAAAAGCTGATACGTATATAATGATCATTGACACGCACTCACGTTTATTTAAGCACATCTTCATTTCAGTAACAAATAATGTCATTTTATTCATAATAAATAGCACGCGCGCGCACGCGTCTATACACGGACAATCGTACACATATGACACAATTACGCAAAATGATATTTAAGTAAGTTAAAACCTTCGTATTACTACGTATAATAATTATTCATCCGATTATACATATATAGTTTGTTGAAAAGTTAATGTACATACACGCCGGCGCGCACAGTTACTTAATTGTTTATATTTATATTTGAAAATCGAAGTAATTGACCTTCTTGACGATTATATTATAGAGTATCTCGTATAAATAATAATCTTACATTTATTATAATCATTTTCAATATTCATCAAGATATAAAATATCAAAGAGCGATAAAGTATCGATTCAACGTAGGTTTGAAAATAATTTTTTATTATATTCAATGTGTCTGTGACGTCACGTACCGACTGCTTCCGATTGCAAACACATTCGCAGGCAAAAGTAGTGCGCTGCGCAATAGTAATAACCCTAAAAATCATTATTACAACGTTTATTATTAATATTTATAAAATTACAATCGATATTAGGAACGTAAAATATAATGCTGAAATGCCATTAGTAGTAAGACGTATCTTTATGTAAATAAATGCTAAAGTTGGAAGTCATTGGCTAAAGTTGGAATCGCGCCATCTTACTGTTTCCGGGTATCAGAAATTACTGCGGAGTTTCGTTTATTTTTATGATTTTTTTTGCACCTATTCTAAGGTAATTTTTTTATATTTTTATCTTATGTAATAATTTATTGAAACCGAATGTACTACCGAGCTCTTAATACATCATATTACTGTGTCTTCTTCTTATTGTTTATCGATCTCTACATTTCCCGTTATCACAACAGAGAGAGAGAGAGAGAGAGATAGAGAGAGAGAGAGAGAGAGAGAGAGAGAGACAGACAGAGAGATAATTGTTTTAATAAGATTTCATAAGGATGTAAAATTTAATTTTATACATTAAAAACGGTTGACTTTTCTATTATAATTTTCTAACATACATTTTCTATTTTCTATGATTACATTAATTTATACTTTTAAATATACTATTAAATTAACATCATACAAAAACAATTATTGTGCAATATTTTAATTAATAATATCATTTTAAAATATGGAAGAAATATTGGAACGACGTTGTATAATTTGCTTTTCTTTCTTTTCTTTTTTTTCTTTTTTTTTTTTTTTTGATTTATTTATTTATTTTTACTATTTATTTTATTTTATGTATTTTTTTTTTCAAATAGTCCTATGTGTTTTTACGTTTACGACACACCTTAACCTCAAATGACATCTATAAAGCAAGTGTTTAAAAAATATGAAGCTGACACTAGAACTACGTTAGGAGATGTTGAAAGCAAAAATTGTTTGAATTGAAGCATTGGTAACGTATACGAGGTGTGAACTTTAATTTTATTACTCATGCAGAATAAATGGCCGATGATTTATTTAATTGGAAAGTAATCTTCATATGATCAAATTTATTTTCGTATTTAATATTGATATTATTATGAATTGATGATAATGCGAATTACTTTGTCTTAATTTAATTGGAATATTTTTATTAAATTAAATTAAATTAAATTAAATTAAATTAAATTAAATTAAATACTGTGTCTTTGTTAGTAGGATATTTAAGTGGAGGCACAATAATAAGACGGAGAAAGCGATGGCCAAACTTCGTCGTTTGATAACTTAATTCATAATAATATTTATACTTTTAACAATAGTAGAGATTTTTTATTATATTTCACGATTATTCAAGTAATTCGAGTAGTTATTTAATCATATTAAGAAACTTGTGAAAGGTAAATAAGTATTCTAAATACCTTTATTTGACATTGAATGCAATTTTCATCTTTTTCCTCTTATCGTTCCAATATATTTTTTGCATTATTTATAGTTTATTAATTTCAACACCCTTATTTATCTATAATATAAATAATATTATTGAGGTAATAATGAATTATCAATGAATTTAATCAATATTATTCATTTCAAGTAATAAAAGTTCCTAAAATAATATTCACAGTAAGTGGTATCGATATGTATATTGTAAATATTAAAAATAAAATGTTGTTTTTTTTTTTTTTTTTTTAAGAATAATTTAATACTATGATTAAAACTTCAAATGTGAACTTCTCCATGCTATACAGAAAATCAATGTATCGTAGTTACCGGCACATATTGATTCGTATGTACTTAACTGGTATTGATGTGTGAAGCAGATAAACTTGATCAAACGTTGATATATATATATACATATATATATATATATATATATATATGTATTTTAAAATTAATCTAAAGAAAAGAAAATAAGTGAAAAAAAAATTCGCTAATATTGCTAAAGTATCATTAGTGAACAAGTACAAGCGTACTTGTTATCCTTGTTTGCTCTTATTTCGGTAATGTATATTAATTGAACGTGCATAATAATAAATCTTGTCCAACTAATAAAACCATTAACCGAATTAATATTTATCCTTATACACGGAATATATATATATATATATTAATAATTATTGTAATCTCTTTTAATTAATTGATTTGAAAAAAGAATTATTCTCATAATTACACATAAATAATGAGACGATCTAGAAATATTTTAAAAAATTATCGAAATTGAAAAAAATATTAACATGAAAAATTATCATAAATAAATAATTTTGTCAAGTCTTAATACATTAGAATTAATAGCATCTTGATGTAATATCCAATTATCAGAGAAACTCTGAATATTTTAATAAAACTATTTTATTTCGAAACAACAAAATTATTCCGTCAATTTTAACGATTTGAACTCAAAGTTTAATCAAACGAAGGTATAATTTCTCAGTATATAATTAGATTATAAAATACATACTAATATAATTAATTAATACTGATGGTTTTAATGATAAGTATAATAGATAAATATTACGACGATATGTTAAATTAATAAATTTGCATATTTCAATAGATTTATTTATTAATATAATAATATTCTGTGATGCTAAATATTAATTTATATATTATTAAAATAAAACAAAAACAAAAAATGTTTTGAAGTGTTTAAAATCTTACATATTATTTTAATTTGGGGTAGTCAATTTATCCGAATTTTTTATCGGTTATAATTAAAAAAATGAATTATCTCATTTACTTTACTTTATGAAATAGAAATAAATATTTTCAAAGCACATAACTAATTTTTGATTTAGATCTTCAACACTTAATTAATCCAAAATTATTTTAATATAATGTAGTGATATAATATATGAATACAATTGTATCAAAAGAAAAAAAAATAGTATTTTGGATTATTATATAAATTTCATTTATTCAAGATGGTCTATTTAATCTTACAAGTCTGTTAAGTAACAATTAAGTAATTTCAAATATTAAAATTCAAACATCTGTATTTTATGTAATTGAAAAATATTAAGCATTTCATTATTATATAAAACAAAAATCAAAATGCTAATGATGTTGATAAATAAAAATCCTCGCTAACATAATTAATAAATTTTATTTTAAAAAATTGAAAATAAAAAAAATGTTTATTCTGCAATTAATATCACTATATACATAAGTATGAGTATAATAATTATTATTACTATTATAATTTAAAAAATATTTTTATTTTAATACTACATCAAAAAAGTACTTAATGATTCTTCTCTAATTTTTAAGCAATTGATTAATATATATGGTAGATACTTTTTTTTTAATTGAAAACATATTAACGGCACGTATGTATTTGTATTTATTTTTTACAAATTATTAGGTTACATACAATGATAATAAAATAATTTAATAGCAATATTATTTATGAAATATGAAAATTTTTTTACACAAACATAAATAGTTTTAATACATTTCAAAATTACATTGATTAACACAACATTTACATCTTTATTAATCCTATTTGCTTAATTAGTATAATCCTTTCAAAAGTATGATTATGAAAATGAATAAACTAAGAAGTAATTCTTTCAAATGTTCTATTACAAGAACTAATAAATTCTAGTGAAATATAAACTTAATTACGATTAAACTCCTTCTCAATGGTTTCAGATAAATTCGCTTTATTCGTTCGTTTCGCTTTATTGTTCTTTTTTTTTTTTTTTTTTTTTTAATTTAGTAACAATCTTTTTTATCAATATTAGTGCATTAATATTTTACAATTTATCTACTATATTCTCGTCTTTGGTTTACCAATGACCAATCAATATTACATAACTTTACCTTACTTGAAAAAAGTTTGTTAATATATATTTATGTCTTTTAAAAAAAAAATATATATATATATATATAAGCTCGAATTTACAATAATGTACGCCTATTATTTAAGTAGACTATAGATTTTTTCAATTACTAAATTGGAGCGATCCCATATTGTGTATTCTTGAGGATTCCTAATTTAAGCCAAATACCGGATGTGAATAAATTTAGGTCATACTCTAAAAAGGTCATTTTACCTAGTGAAAAACAAATATCAAGTCAACTAAATTAGTTGAATATGTACTCATTAAGTTTCTATCTACTACTAATGGTACATTTTCTATTTGACTAATTCAACCAATTTTTATGTATAGAAATTTACTGATTTGCATAATTCAATTCTTGAACAACTTTATATTTTTTATTATAACACACTTTTTTATTATATTTTTTTTTTATTATTATTGATATTTATTATATTTTTATAATAACCCTTTTTTAGTATAACACTGAGTAATAAATTATTTTAGCAACTTTGAGTACTATCAGTCTAAGAAAATAATTACAATTAATATCACAATCTCTATATTCGAATGTAGATGATATAATGGTAATATTTTCAAAAAATTTCATTTGTGACATTCGTTAAATGAAACCTTTGCAATGAATAATTAAAACTGTAACTACAATTATAAACAATTATTTTTACTCATATAATTAATATAAAATTAATTGTTAAATATCAACAAATAAATAAACTATTAGTTTAAATAAACCATATATTCTTATATTAAATACTAATTCAAATGGAAATAATAGTAAACACTGAGTCACATCGATTACAAATGTTTATTAAATATTGTAATCACAACTGAAATAATAAGACTACACATTTTAAAACATTAAAGTATTAAATTTTATTCAGTTTCTATAAGTAAAAAAAGAAACAATGAAAAAATTGAATAAATTAGTTAATGTCAAAAAATACAGTGTGATATAAAATTTTGAATTTTCGTGTAATTCAATATTGCCAAGAAAATATTTTTAATTGTAAAAAATTAAATAATTTAAAAGAATTAAAACGTTATGCCAAATTAGAATTAATTTTATTCTCCTAAAAAATTTAATTATTATTCTAAGAAATTTTGCATCTTTTAATAAAATAAATCTTTAAAATATTTAGATAAAGTGTTTTTATTAATATTTAAATAATGAATTAACGAAGAATCGATATTAAAATGTAAGTGGATAATTATCCGATAAGTCCACTTGTTTACAAAACAATTAATTTTATTTTCATAAACTTATAATTTATAAATATATATAGAAATCTTAATAAAGAATTTAAATAATGAGCATTGTGTAATTTAATACTGGAATGTTCTTTAAAACATTCTTTGAAAAATTATAATTATTAGATGATTATTATTTAAACATAATACACAGTCACAGTGATAATTTTTTATTGATAATATAAATTTAGATATTAGAATTATTTCGATAAATTGAAAAAATATTCTTTTTATTAAATATGCACAGATATTTAAATTATAGATACAATATATAAAAGCTTATTATCAAGTACATAAGCATGCACGATTTATTATTATTATGAATTTTTAAGATTTTAATAGAAACACGTTGATTTACCTGCAATTCTGTTCAGGCATATGCATAAATAAATATTATGCGACAGCTTTTTTAAAAAGTTATAATTGTTTAAGTATGATGTATTAATTTAAAATTATCTAAATGAAGTTTAAAGGTCATGTATACATGTACTATTACACGCAATATCTATTTAAAATTTGTTTGACATAAAGATTTAAGCTGAGAGTCGGAATTACTCGGATATATATGTAAAGAAAACGATAAATATACTTGAACTCTTCAACGAAAGATGGTGAAATTATTACTTGCCTAAATTTATTTATAAAAAATACTTTTCATATTTTCATAAATTCATCAATCACACGTTATTTACAATTTACATTTATATCGTGTATTTGTCCAATTATTTTAAACAGCTGAAAGCTTTAGAACTGAACACTGATTTTAAATCTATCAATGATTCACTCCAATTAGTCCCAACTTTATCCAAAACCGAGTGATAACGGATACAGAATATTTAGTTTAAAATTTATGAAATTTGTAATTCTGATTCTTCATAAAAAGTATTAAATTTTAAGTAATTTTATCAGAAATTTAATACTTCGATATAAAAACTATTGATGGATAGATATAGAAATGAAACTTCTTCCACTTATGAAAAAAAAATTTGTACTACTATTTATGTTTATATTCTGTGTGTATTTAGGCATTTCTGTAAAATATGAAATTTTTATCAAAATTGAATGAAATCTGTACGAATTTCTATTCCATATTTAATATAAATTGTAGATCAATTTAGCACTATAAATAAAGAATTCTTTGATGAAATTATTTATTTTAAATTAATTATTTTTTAATATTCTAAATCTTTTAAATTTTTAATTTTTAATAAATGTTCAATGATTTGAAAGTATACATATTCCACAATAATAAATAAAAATATAATTAAATTTATTATTAAAGGTTATTTACATTAGTTTTTAATAGTATTAGCAAAAATATCAAAATTAATTATTAACGCATTTCCATCAGTAAAGAAATATTTATATGTTCTGATTACATTAATTAATGGCCATTTTTCCAAGATTAAAATTTTTTTAAAAATCCGAAAAATTATTTTTTTACAAACTACAACATTAATAACTAATAAGCTATTATTTTAATAAAGTGTAAAATAATCTATTACTATCTGTACCTTAAGCGTACAAAATATATATTTTTACGATATTGAGTTTGCATATACTCATGATATATTTTTTCAGAAATAGCTAAAGTGCTGAATTGACAATATTTCACTCGTATACCACTGTCGTATATAAAAATGAAATTCTTAAATATTTGTAGATAATTTAGGTTTATACATATTTCTAAGATAAATTATAATGTATTCAGAAAATCAAAATGTTTCTGTAAGAAATTAGAATGGCTAATTTCGATATTGATATTTTAGATTGTAAGGAAAAAAAAATATTATCCGCTCGATCGAAAATTTTAAAGGGAATAAAAATATATTTTTATTACATTAAAAAAAGAATAGTATATTTTAATTATGAAATACTTTTATGCTAATGAAACTTAATTCTAAAGTATTAATTTAAATAAATTTTTGAGATTTTTATATGCATATATATATATATATATATATATATATATATATATATATATATATTATTCAATGAGTGATTAAATTATAATTGAAATAACATATATAAATTAAATATTCTTTATTTTAAAAAAAAATCTTTTTGAGAGTTTGGAAACTCAAAACAATTAAAATAACATTTACTATATTATTTATAATTCAAAGTTGATTTTGTATCATATATTTTATCATATATTTAAAAAAAAAACATGCATGTATAATTATACGTTATTAAATTCATTAAATTATCAAAACAAAATAATTCGTAATTTGAATTTTGAAAAATTCACATCTTTTTAAAATATTTTAATAGCTACATAAATTAATTTAATTTTTATTTAATACAATAGACATTTATTATAGTTATAATAGCTATTTACATTAGAATCAAATATAATTTGAAATATTTTATAAAGTTATTGTTTAATCCAAATTCATTCAATTCAATGTTTATAACTTATTTAATCCATTTAATATAATATTCATATATTTAAATCTAAGTTTATGTCATATAAAAATATTAGAATTAGATTATGAAAATTACAAAAGAATTTAAACACTTGTTAGGCACATGATAATAGCCATTATTTGAAAATATACAACATCATAGAAAATCGATAATGATTCATGTCATTTATATAAATGTAATTTATATTAGGAAGTAGGAAATAGTTTAATCAACGATAGTTTTTTTTATGATTTGGAAATTAAACGTATTATTAATTGTTTCACAGTAATTTATGATATTGATTTTATTTTTTATATATTTTTATTTGTATTATCTGAGTATGGAATTTCTGAACAGTATTTGACGTATATTTATTAATATAAAAAATATATCTATATAGTTTTCAAGTAAAATTAAAACAATACTAATATTTTATGGTATTGCTAGTAGACTAAAAAAGGACAATGTATATACAAGAGATTATATATATATATATTTTTTATATGCAAATTTAATCGCAAATTTATAACATTTCAAATTTTAAATTCTAATGAAATCCCAGTAAAAAAGAAGAAAATAATTTAAGAAAATAATGACGAGGAAATCTCCTTCATGAGCAATTTGCAATATTGATATATAAGTATGGTCATAATAATTATCTACAAGTAAATTTATTATTTACACAATTGTAAAAAAAGTGGAATAAAAGTAAGATTAGACTTAAGAAATTTCTTAACGTAATGTGGAACAAAAATTAATTACGTAAAGATATTAAGATTCAATTATAATATAAGTTTCAAAATTTTCAAAACCGTAAAAGTTCTTATAATTGTACAAATATTTTCTCTATATATTATATAAGCTAACCTATAACAAAATTTGTCGATTTATGTAAAAATCATAAGTTACAAGGAATAAAATGTACAATAATATACTAATATATTCATAAATACAAATAAGAAAAATAATTACGTTTAAATATTCAAGTATAATTACACATTAGATAAATTCCCATAATTCGAATAAAAATACAAGTTAGAAACAAATTCCTCAAATATTTAAGCCAAGAATTAATCAAGTTACGAAACTACTTTTAAAGTATAAATTAAAAAATAAAACTTAAGACCATGTATAATAGTATTATTCATCAATTAATCATTATAATATTAAATTACAGAATTATGTTGTTATAGATATATGGCTTATTAAATTTTAGTAAAATTATTATGAAATGTACACTTGACACAAAGTAAAATGTTATACGTTTATCAGATTATCTTTCTTGGTAAATTTTGTAATACTTTATATTTTAACAAATAAATAAAAGAAATTTTTTAAATAATTATTACAATTAAGTTATTTTTAATGAAATTAATCAGATAAAGGATATCCATGTATAAGATTTAATGAAGATGAAACTATAAATATATGAATACTTCATACAAAGCATTATGAATTCATAATTTAAAGATAATATATATATATAATATATATACTGATAATACCTTTAAAGTATTTTCGAACTTGAAATCGAATCTGTAATTACATAATATTCGTTAAAAAAAAAAAAAAGAAGAGATTATCTAGCACAATTCGAATAGAATAATTATAATATCAAACTCAGGTTAGAATGATACCAAAAAAAAAATGTTTTAAACTTAAAATTCAAACAATATTTTAGTTTTAATATTAGTAAATTAATGATAAATAATTATTTTAATTAAGTGACTAATCTATATTCTCATTGGCCTATAAAAATGTTGATATTAAACGAATAGAAAAAATGCAAAAAATAAATTTAACCTACGAATTACGCATATATTGTAAATATTATCCTCTTTTCGTGAGAGTATCGAATTTAGAAATTTATCGATTGAATAAAAATGGAATGTTATTTTCTAAAGTAAATATTTTCTTTCTTAGTGGCTGGAGAAAAAAGATAGGCTGAATAAAAATGTGGTCAAACGGTAAAAGAAAAAACATGATTTTAGTTTAAAAAAAGAGTATATAGAATCAGGTCAAATATTCCGAGTCGATTATTTTTACTGCTATTAATTAAACATTTAGTGAATTATTGCGAAATAAAAGTAAAAGTAATAATAAAGTAATACATCCAGCCAAAATAGCGATGTCCCTATAATATACGATTCTTTACAAACGAATGTGGATGTGTAATATAAGAAACACACGCACCCACACATTTATTAATTTTACATTCGGACAAATAATAATATTTAATTTTATAAAGATATTTGACCGTGAGTGAAGTTTTAAGGTTTATAAAGCTATTTATAATAAAATATTGCAAAATTATGAGGCAAATAGGTATATTTATTTTCAGCTACAACTAAAATGCTTACAGTGAAAAAACTCAAGTATGAGATATCGAAGGGCCGAAGCCTCTTTCAACAAATTTTTATGCTTCTAGTTAAAATGTATCGACTTTTTGGTTGTTAATATATTAAAAATGTTGGAAAATTCAAACCAGTCAGATACAAACTTATAGCAAATATGTTTATAGTTATACTTTATTTTAAATACATGAGATCATCAATGACACATGCATAAACTCACGCATGCATACCACCACCTAAGTTGAATATATATCAGTTTAATTTATATCAAATCAATGTAATAAAGAATTAATAAAGAAACATTAAGCAACATTTGCTCTTAATATTAAAGATAAAATTTTTGCTCTTTTGAAAGCATTTTATTAGTTCACTTACCTGGCATACACAAGCCGATAATACACCGTGTAAAAGACCTCGTAAGCTTTATTACGTGATACCTCGTAGCATATTTTAACATCAATGTGTTTCAATATATAAGATATAAAGAAATATAATAATACATTGGAATAAATATTTGACTTTTCGTTTAATGATTTAAATATTAAATCTATTCTATACAGTAATAATAATGGGTATTGCCGAGGCAACGATATGGTTTGATTAAAGCAAGTGCTCGAGCTACTTAAATATAAACGTAACATCTGAAAAGTATATTAAAACAAAATTATCCGCTAAGTATTTCAAATAAAATAGGAAATATACGAGTACACTATATTATATTATTTATTTTATCATTGTTCCCTAATGACAATGAAAACATGCAACATCCAAATGAACGTTGTAAATTTGTCAATAGAAATACTTAATCGTAAATACTTTTCTTCAAAGACTTTTTGTTGACCTACTAGATTTAAAAAAATAATACACCTTACATTATGTTCCTTATGTTAGGTGTTAAAAATTTACGAAAAAAGAAATTAGAAGTATCGAGTTTAGTAACATAACAATATGTATGAATAATACAAAAGAGTCGTCGGTTATTAAAATTAATGAAAATTTAATTTTCGATACATTCCTCAAAATATACTTGAAATTAATGAAATTTATACTCTAATAACAACAGAGCTAGCAGCACTGTATAGTTAATGAAAAAAAAAAAATAATAATAATAATGATAATAATAATAATTATTATTATTATTATTATTATTAAATAAATAAATAAATAAATAAATAAATAAATAAATAATAATAATAATAATAAATAAACAAATAAATAATAATAATAAAATAAAAAATTTGTCTGTATATACAATAGATATTTGCAGTATTAGTAATATACGATTAGTGACTTTTGTTTCGTAAGTCATTCCTAGCAAAAGTCACTTGCAAAATCTTTAACGTATTATTTAGTACTACAGCTACAGCTGAACTACGAATTCTAATTTTAATTCCTGCCTCGTACGACTTCATCACTCTCCTAGACAATCTTATTTTACATTGAAAATAATAAGAATGAAAAATTCCAGCAAAAGAACTATCAAACAAAATACGTCGGCTATCGTGAAAATCATCTGAGCAGTTAAATAGAATATTAACTGATAGATATTTAAAGTCCCCCAGACGCTCCATATTTACACGCGATTATCTATACAATGCGAAGCGGAAGTACGTTATTTAGAATCAACACATTCTAGCGCGGTATGTAACTTCATTACATAATTGGAAAGTTTACAGTATTCCTATGAACTTGTGGATTTAATACGAATGAATTAGGTATGCCTAATGCAAAGGTGGCATTGGACATTTTTCAACTTTTGATGAATTACAAGAATGGAATTATACTCTAAGTCGATAGTTACATTTAACATGTCAAGTTTCGTTTCGAATCGAGTCTTTTAATATTACATTCCCACATTCATACGAATTATTCAACTCTAATGAGTGCGTGAGAAAAAGAAAGAATGCGCGCGTGGGGATGTATATAGTGAGGAGGGTTGCCCGTTGCAATCAATGTTTACAGTTCATTATCACGCTGACCTAATTGTTCTAAAGGTAATTTAAATTATTAAAAAGAAAGCATATAGAAAGAAAGATTTTAAGGAAATAAACGTTATGTGAAAAAAATTTCCCACGCGTATTTAATTGTTGGATAAGTCAATTTCATCCTCTGACATATGCAAGGTCGGATAAATATACGGAAGCTTCTTCTTAATAAAAGAGAGATGAATAATAATTTATTTAATTCAATAAAAAAATCATTTAAATATACAATATATATATATATATATATATATATATATAACGTTCCATTTTAATTAATAGATTTTCAATCAATGAAATTCACAATTCATTAGGATCTTATAAGAGTGAATTTTGACGCGCAAGTATAATAATTATAGAATGATAAGTTTGCAGAATTAATAGCCTCATTTCTCAGGCGCAAGATGATATAAAAAAAAAATATTTATATATATATATATATACATATATAATTTAAAGAACAATAAACTGTGTATTAACGTTTGATAAAAAGAATAATGGAAGCGAGTAAAATCAAAATTAAATAATCCACAGTGGCATTAGTAATGAAAGAACAGAAGTTGCGCAGGATCTAACTACGAGCACAGGAGTCTACAGTAGTAGAATGAGAATAAAAATAAGAGTAAAACTAAAAGCAGCCTAGAGAACGGCATTCTTGAAGAGAAAAGATATTTAACTTCATCAGCAAGTAACAAGAGAAATATATAAATGAGAATGGAGTACTTCATAATAAAGCCGACGTACGAAGGAAAGATAATCGATACAAGTGCGCGAAAAGCGTCGCGCCAAAACTCATCGAAAATAATCCAACAATAGTAAATATACAAGCGCGCACGTATGCGCACGCACGTTCACACGATGTGTGAGAGAGAGAGAGAGAGAGAGAGAGTAGAAGCGAGTGAGAGGATACGATTGTAGCGACGAGAAGGCATAGAGTGGAAGCCGGCATATAGCAATCATGGATTTCTCGATAGTAGCCAGATGGTCCGGCGATGGTGGTGGCAGAGTTGCGGCCATTTTGCAGCAGCCGCAGCGCAGGAACTGCTTAGCGCTGGGAAGGAAACGGAGACAAGAACCCGCTGAGCGAGAGGGAGAGAGAGAGAGAGAGAGAGAGAGAGAGGAAGAGGAGCAAGAGTGAGTGAGTCGGTAGGAGAGCGCGAGCGAGGCAAAGGGATTCGCGTGATAGATGGAGAGGCACTACAGTGAGAAAGAGAGTCCGAAAATCATTCGTAAGCTGGACGAGTGAGAGAGAATGAGAGAGCGAATGCGAGTGGTTGAGAAAAAGATAGCATTTGAAGGAAGGAGAAAGAGACCGGGAAAAAGAGAAAGGAAAGGATCGCGTGGAGGGGAACAAACGCGCAACAAGGACGGAAGTCGGAGAGAGACCAAACGGAACAAAATGCATACATGAGAGAGAGAGGGGGGGGAGAGAGAAAGAGAGAGAGAGAGAGAGAGAGAGAGAGAGAGAGAGAAAGAGAGAGAGAACGAGCGAGGCAGTGAGAAATTGAGTAGGCGAAATGCGATTGTGCAAGAGAGAGAGGCGAGACAGAACTCTCAAAGGGAGATATATAGATATGCATATATATATATATATATATATATATATATATATATATAGAACACGAACGCGCAAGAGAGTACAAGCGCACGGGTGGCGGTGGAAGCGGGGAGTGGTAGATATCGCGGCGGTCCGGGAGGGACGGGGGGAGGGGGTAGAGTGATGGAAGGTGGGGAGAGAGATGTTGGAGCAACGGCAGCAGGAGGGTTGAAACGGCTGATAGACAGAGAGAGAGAGAGAGAGAGAGAGAGAGAGAGAGAGGGAGAGAGAGAGAGAGAG
>NW_011948413.1:5765207-5803378 GCF_000503995.2 Ceratosolen solmsi marchali
GGAGAACCGAGTGATAGAGAGAGAGAGAGAGAGAGAGAGAGAGAGAGAGAGAGAGAGAGAGAGGGAGGGAGAGAGAGAGAGAGCGTTAGTGCAAAGGGAGGAGTGAGATGGCTTGAAGAGAGCGAGAGAGGAAGGGAGAACTCGACCCGCTCTCGGGATATGAGGGTGTCGCACAAGCCGGTCACGCTGAGGTTTCCATGGCAACGTCGGGCGATAAATCAAGCCGCAGCATCCCCGAGTAGGCGAGCAGCGAGTCAGATAATAAAACCACACTCCGGGCGCGTGTATTTAAACACATACCTATACCTACCGGCGCGACTGCCTACTGCTAACTACTCCGTTCGAATAAAAGTGAGAGAGAGAGAGAGAGAGAGAGAGAGAGAGAGAGAGAGAAAGAGAGAGAGACGGAGAGAGAGACGGAGAAAAAGTTGTTCAACAGTCCATTTACCTCGGCCTCTCTTCGATCGCTCGCTCGCTCGCTCACTCGCTCACTTATTTTCTGTTTGCCTGTGATTTGACGATGCCTCGAAACTCCTCGACTGCGGGTATATCTTCTCTTTGCCGCTTCCTTGCCCTTTCTTTCCTTTCTTTCCCTTTTCATCGGCCTTCTCCCTCTTCGTCCGCCTCCCCCTCTCTCTCACTCACACACACAAACTCTCTCTCTCTCTCTCTCTCTCTTTCTCTCCCTCTCAATCTCCGTCCCTCTTTTTCGCTTCGCAACCTCGCGCGACTCTCTTTCTCACGCTATTTCCACGGCTTTTCGCGCTCTCTCCCTTGCTCCTGATCCCTCATTCCTTCTCCTTTCTTACCGCCCTCCCGCCCGTAACTCCTTTTCTCTCTCTCTCTCTCTCTCTCTCTCTCTCTCTCTCTCTCTCTCTCTCTGTCCCTCTTCATCTCTGACTCTTATACTTCCAAGGTAGTGTGAGAAAGAGATTGGACTTCTTTAACCCTTTGCTACACGCTGAGAGTTCACGTTTTCACTTTTTTCCATTATTTTCTTCTTTATTTTTCACTATTATTCCATCGCGATTTAACCCTTGGAATGCTCTTTGGACAACCATAAATATTTAATACACATTATGATCGCATTACAAATATTATTTACACAAGTAAAAGTAATAGCTGCTTGATGTATTAAAGTTTTCTATTATTTCTCGACCATTCAATCTCGCATTGTTGGTGTATGAAATGCTTAATATCTTTCGTTTATTTACAATTAATTTTGCATCACCAGCAAATTCGTCACTTTCGATTTTCAAATTTCTTACTTTAAATTCTCAATCAGTAATTTTCAAGCCTAAAAACTAAAATCTAGCAGATACTGCAGTATTTGGAAGAACTAGAATCTTTTCTGTCAATGCAGACGGACGAACCGAAGCAGATTTATATTTTTCAAAACAACCCACTGTATACAAATAATTTTAACAAAAATATAATATACACTGAAAAATGACAAAGCGAAAGGCAAAAGTATTTAATATTCATTTTAGCAATGCCATTTAAATGTAAAATAAAGAGCAAGGAATTTAAATATTGTATTGATAAAATTACTGTTTTAACATTAAAAATTATAAAATATTTTTGACATAAATATGTCCGTTATGTTATTATAAAGAATGTAGTGCACATATTATTAAATTTTAAGACTTAAAGCTTCATTTTGCACACGATTTTCTTAAATCCTAAAATTTTAAATATTTCACACGATTATTTAGTGTAAAGAAATCATCTTTTCCATAAAAAAGAACGTGATACACGTAACACACGCACACGCCAACAACATATAATGCACACATATCCTCCATATCCTCGCAAATATAAGTAGTATGTAATGCAATTCTAGAATCAAAAAACTTATTCTTGTTATTAAAAAATTTAAATAATTTTAAATATAATTCAGAAATAATAGAGTTTCGAAATATAAACTTTATGGCGAAATTTCATTTAGAAGTCTAAAAATAATCGAATGATAATAATACACGAATCCAGTTTTTTTTTGTCGTAAATTATCTTTGCCTATAATTTCGGCAAATAACAATTGTTCTCAATGAATATATTCTTTTTGTATTCTCGTTATACTAAAAATGATTGAAATTACTAGCCGACCTAAACATTTTCTAGCATTAAATTAAATCCAATCAGTTTACATATATGACTGTGCATTATTATTTTATTTATTTATTGAAGGCTTTGGAAAGCCTCCAGTATGTAAGTAGCATATGGCAAGTAATTTATACGAAACCGTTGGAGTACGTATGCTTTGTTATCTAGATAAATGATGATCCATTTGTCGAAAAGTAGGTTGATACCGTTTCGTGTAAACAAATTTATAGGAGTACGGTGATACTGATATAAATACAATACAATAAAATTTATTTAAGCTTCATTCGTTAAGGGAAATAAAAAGATGATAATAGCTCTTTGCATATAAATACAGTAAATATAAATTTATCAAATAAAATTACGTAAATATTACTTCTAAAAGATCTACGTTATTCTGCGTTTAAAAACAAAAATTTTCCTTTATCCTAGACACAGTCCCTCACACACAGATACACGCATGCTCGCGTACACACACACACTCTCTCTCTCTCTCTCTCTCTCTCTCTCTATCTCTATCTCTATCTCTATCTCTATCTCTATCTCCCCTAAGATTATCCCGATGCATTATGCGGAGTTTCATTTACCAAAAGTTCAATAACTTCGGAAATTACGATCTCGCCAAGTTGAAGTATGTAATAGAAATAATAATTTATCCGTAATCATGTGCTGTCATGCTCGGTGCTATACGAATATTTATCCATAAACAAACTTTTGGCGCGAGTATCGATGTCTTGTGACAAAATACGACGATGCCTTCCTAACACCATTAACCATGAAAGTATTAAAAGCGCGAGCTATCGTCATTATTATTAATTTAATGATCGGTCGTTACATTTATAATTAAATGAAAATGCGAGGTAGGATTTTAGCTAAAATTCCATTGGGGCGAGGTGTGGGGAGGAAGGCGGCTGAGCGAGAAGGATTTGTGTAACGGAGAAAACTTTCTTGCTGCGGTATTTCTTCCCTGGTTCCTTATACATTTTCCGTCTCTCTTGTCGCATCCGTCTCTTTCTCCTACGGCGTGGTTGTCTGTTTGACCACCTCTGAAGCGAGAACATCGAGCGGCGTTTCTACACAACACTCAGGATCGAGAGCTTTCGAATGCCGGCTTTTCGGAGTTCTTTTCCTCTCTCCCTCTCGCTCTTGCGCGGCCGTTCCTCTGCCCCTCCAGCTCGTCCCTCCATCCATAGGGTATATCGCCTACTATAGACAGTGCACGGGCCCTTCGTATACACTGCGTGTCACAGGCACAAAGGAATTCGGATTCTATTAGGCATTTTTACGTTGACACTTTCAACAGCGTGAAAATCTAGGCAGCGAAACCAAGAACCTCTCTTCTTATTTATCGCTCGCTATAGTAGACAAAGAATGATAGAGAGAGAGAGAGAGAGAGAGTGAGAGAGTGGGAGAGAACACGCGCGTGAGAAAGTGCTCGAGCCGTTAGTACTTAAAGCGTGTCGATGCTTTAATAATTATTTAAGTATTTTTTCTGTCAGCGGTTTTAGGGTCTCGTTAACACTTCATCGTGGCCAAAAGAATAATGGATAGATGAATTATTAAGACTCCTGTTTTCACGCGAATCAACGCGTGAAGCAACGTGAAATGGCTCGCGCACTTTGATTATTAAGGGATTTTCACCGAATGCACGGACATGCATACAAAGAAGAAAATGGCCTGGAGATCATAATATGTCCATTAACAGTACAGTGAAAATCCTGTAATATAGCGTCTCGGGACTCCAAAGGCGAATAGTTCTCGGAATTCTCTGTTGCAGAAATTGAGCGCGCTCGGTACTTATGCGAGTTGGTCCTTTCTACTCCCCCTCTCTTTCTACTCTGTACTACTCTAAAACAAAGATTCGCCGCACCCAAGCGCCGACAGTTGTTCAAACGTAAACAAGCCTTGAGTGGGGAAAATAGGCGGAGCTCCACTAGACACGGCTATACTATACAGATTTTACTGTATTACTAGTATATTATTAGATTAATACGAGTGTTTTATTTGCCTTATTAAATCGCGTTAACCCCATTACCTTTAATGAAAATCGAAAAATCAATACGTCGATTTATCCAGCATTACTTCCACTTTCATTAACTCTCACCTTTAACGAGCCATCGAAATTATATGAATAAAAAGCTGCTCATTCCAAATACAGTTGGATCGTAATTTGATGCTACTTGGTTGAGCCATTGCTCCGCCTACTTACCCTAGTTGAAACTGAGACTTGTTTGCACGTTTGAGCAATGCTTTAAACAAAAACGTGTGCTTATACTACCTTATACTACACACATTACATCATGTAAAATGTTTTTTTAAGTCTTTTGCAATTCGATAAATCCTCCCCGAGCCAATGTGAATTAATTATTGCATATTGTTTGTCTCTCCAATGCCGGTGCTTATCAATGATACGAAAGTTCTCATACTCTGGGGATCAAAAATTCAAAATGCAAATTGAAGAATTAAGTTTCGAGTCAGTCGAGATTCGAGTTGCCGCCCACTATAAGGGGATTTTATAAAGTTAATGAAACAAATACAAATCTTTATAATAAATAATTTAAAGCTTTTAAATTTATATCAAAAACGGCTTTGAATCATAAATGATAAAATCATCTTGAAATTTCTCTCGCTTTTTTAAGATAGTTAATTGTGAAATGAAATAATAATACAAGTATGAAGTATTGAAATGCTATTGTATGAAAGCTTACATATTCATTGACATATATCGATGAATAATTTTGAAGAATAATTGAAGAATAAAATCGTCATATTTATAACATTTATTTTTTTTTTTTTTTTTTTTTTTTTTTTTTTTTTTTTTTTGCAAGAGAAACACAATAATAATGACATTTACAATTTTTTCATAAAATGCCACCCATTAGTGAATCATTATCTTATAAAAGTCAATAACTTTTACTACTATATTATAATGATATATCGTTGATATAGCAGATCCCGTAAAACTATTGATATCTCATTTCACTTAAAAATAAAACTTTAAAAAAGCAGCTACCAATGTTATGTAACCAGTTTTTAGGAATCTAAATATATAAATCAAATATAATGTTGTCGACTGCTGAAAAACGGTTATTACATCATATACGTAGGAATATAATATATTTACTAAGACTGAATTTCCAGTAAAGCTGTAATAAATATTGTTAATTTGTTTCGCATTATTTGGTATATAAACATTAACAATATAAATTCAATTCTTATAAAGTAATGTACATAAAGACATAAAATCCAAAACATGAATCTTTGTAAATAAGAAAGTTTAAGCAAGTAAAGAAGTTTTACAAAACGTACGAGTACGTTTCTTATTAAACATTGAAATAAGTTATTGATTAAATTCTATCGAAATATAATAACAAAACGTATATTTTCATTATAAATAAAGCCTCGTGATAAAATTTTATTTGATATTTTGTAATAATAAAGAAAAAGTAGTTTAATTTTGTTTTCATGACCTTGGTTTCATAAGAGTAACAATATAAATCTTAATATAAATTTAATATAATATATTTGATTTGAACAATTTTTTAATATACGTCAATAAATATAGTATTTTCCAATACAAATAATAATTCTCTAATCTCTAAATGTAGATAGAATATTTTGAGGAATAATCTATAATAATTAGGTCAAACATAGAAAATTTATTCAGATACATTTTCAGAATATTTTAAATAAAAGAATACAATTATTAACGCAAAGCTTTATAAAGAAATATAATTTAAAATTTTTAAATGCTCAAAATTACTTGAAACCAATGTATGAAAGTCTATCGTTTAAAGAATCTTTTAATGTTGTTGAAATGTATAATTATTACGCGAACTAAGTAAATATGAGTGCACGTCAATCATTTCAGTATTTTATAATTTTACCATTTATTAGTAGAAGCACCTGTTGCGCGTGAATTTCAATTCACTGCCACGATTTTTCGTACGTGTAAATCTTACTTGTCTTTTAAATGCAAATTTTTAACTTACTCTCAAATTTAAACAAATATTATTGGCATTGATAATTTCTTGTACAATATATATATATATATATATATATATATATATATATATATATACATATATAGAATGTATTCTTTAATTTCGAACAGAATGTAAGATTATGTAAGGCATAATTCAATTTATGTAAAATGAAAACATTAAATACGATCGTTCACATGACTGTGAAAGGCTGTTGTTATAGAACGAGAAATTTCGCAATTTAAATTATACAACCTATTATGTACAGAATAATTTTGCATTTTATACAAGTGAAATAATTTATAAAAATAAATGTAAGATAATTAAATAATATATAAGAATAAAAAACAAAATTAATATCTACGCAATATAATGCATATGTACAAATAATTAAAAGAAATAATTAAAATAAATTATTTCATGTTAACTGTATGGAAAAGTATTTTTATTTCAGTTATCTTCGATTTTATTTGCAATTTGCTTGATACATATCTAAAAAATTCAATGTTTTCAAGTAACTTCAAGGCAATATATTTCATTTTAACATAATTAAAACATTTCATTCGCAAAATATCAAACATTAGTCATTGTATGCATAGAGTATTGGAATGAGTAAGAATTAAGGTTACGAAAGTTATTCGTATTAAGTACGAAAAATAGATTTCGTTACAACTCTAAATATAAATTTCTTCTTCTTCTTCTTCTTCTTCTTCTTCTTCTTCTTATTATTATTATTATTATTATTATTATTATTATTATTATTATTATTATTATTATTATTATTATTATTATTATTATGGTTATTATGGTTTTTTTTTTTAAATAAACAAGTCAAGATAAAAAAACGTTATGAAAAATAGTAATTCACGCGGAGAAATATATATCTAAAATTATATAGTACGTAAAAATATAATAATCAATATGGTAAACGGAGAAATTGGTTGTTTGAAATAAATAGTCGCCACTCACAGTATCTGCGTAAGGTATATCGAACGCCGACAGATTTCTACTTTACTGGCACACGCATTCAAATTAAAGTTACTATAAGAAATTGGAGATTATAAAATATAAGGTTGAGTAAAATATAACGTAGAAATAATAAATATAATATAATGCTTTCAATTATTCATAATACTTCGTTCTAAATTTTATAATCATTCGTAGAGTTTCATAAATTTATAAAAACATAAAAATCAATTTCTTTATATAATGAATATTATGTATACAATGTACAATAATTTTGTATACGCAATGTTTTGATCAAATTGAATTATTTCCTTCATTTGAGTACAAATTCAAAGAAAAATTTAAAGTTTCGTTTTGATTTTTAAGGATAAATAATATTGAAATTCTTATCATTAATCATTAATCAAAAAAAAAAAAAAAAAACTTGTTATTAATAAAAAAAATTAAATGAATTAAAAAAAAGAGAAGAATGATAATTCTACATTTCAGTCAGACGTTAAATATTGAAAAATTATCAAAATCTATATTAATATTGTTCTTGATTATATGAACAAAAATATAAATATCGTATAATATACGTTTGGACAATATTTAGCTTAATTAAAAATTAAATTCTTATACTCGAAGATTGATTTTATATATCGTAGATTCTTAGACTCTCAGCAGACATATAAAAATCATATATATATATATATATGACAGACTTAAATAGACATAACAGACTTCAATTTGAAAATAATTAATTGCTAAGATTATATAAAAATTAAATGAAATCAAAACCGAGTAAATCTACTTATATTACGATGTGATTTTTTAATATGATTTGGAATTTTTCGTGGCCTTTAAATCAATAAAGAAAATTTTATCTTACAAAATTTTACATTAATACTGTTGTTCCATTTTCCTTCAATCTATATGCTAAAACAAGATCTAGAATGAGTTGTTACGAAATTAGAACCATAAACAATGATATCAATGCTTACTATTGTAAGGAACTTTATTGATGCTATAGCTATGGATCACACGATCCAAGACTCTTGAAATGAAAAAACAAGAGCCAGTTTTCATTTGAAGTATCGAAACAACTATTTAAAGAAAAAAAATCTATTTAATAGTCGTTTTTAATTTGAAATAATTTAACAAAATTCATTTATTAAAATGATATAATAATTGTGCTGAGTTGTATACATTATTTATTTATTTTTTATAGATGATATCAACGATGATTAATAGAACATTGATGTGTACGCATAAAGAAAAAAGTAAGTATATTATTGATATTTTAATAATATTAATGAAAATAGTTAAAATACGAAAATATCTCATAGTTCAGAACTTACATTATTTATTTAAAAAATTCTTTGACTCGCATAAAATGTATTAAAAAGATTCTTCTTGCTTAACAATGAAACTATTAAAATATTATAGATCCGTTTAACACAAAAATTGAAAGTTTAATAATGTAATTTTAATACTAATGTAATTTATAATAATATAATAAATTATCTGCTACGTAATTTACTTTTGATATTGAATTATAAAATATTTCAATTTTTCAAATTGTAATATAAAATTGTTGCCTATAATATAATTATATAGTTATTGTACGTTGAAGCTTCAAAGCAAAATTATATATTAAATAATTTTATCGAGTGTTCTATGTTGAATTATTTCAAAAAATGATATGCACATAGTAAAAGCTCATTTATTTTTATGATATATAAATCATATACAAGGCCTCTTTTATGTTTACGAGTGGCTTTCCATTCTTTAAAATATTATGTATATTCCGGTTTTTCTTTATCTATATTTTCTCAATTATAAATGTTTAAGAATAACTGGTAATTTTAAGAGATTATCCATATAATGTATATTAAGTAAAAGACAACTGGTTACACAAATAATTAACTTAAAAACCAATTTCAAGTATAAAGATTAATGCAGTGGTTTGGATGTATATTATAATATTGAAAGTTTATGCTTTATTATTCCAAGCTCTAGCATAAGAATTTTTAAATTAAAGAAAGGACTGTTACAAAAATGATATTCTTACAGATATTGTTCTATATCGGTTATATATTGTTTTAAATAATAATGTCTAATTATGTACTTATGGTAATTATAATATTGCATACACATGATTTATACAATTATATATATATATATATATATATATACGTATGTATGCGTACAAGTATGTATGTTCGTACAAACGTACGTGCGTATGTGAATAGAAATAAAGAAGTACTTAAATGGTTTTTGTTTATTAATTAAAAGTATGAAGTGTTATCGGTGTAATATTATTATTATTGCTCGGTGCGACATAAAAGTCGGTAGAAGAGATGATTGTTCTATATACAGCATAGATAAGCACTGTAATCCTATGATCGTAGCGTTCAAACGAAATCCAAATCCAATGTCGTAAAACATTTATAAAATTGAAGCCGTAGAGGATAGCCAGCGTTTAGCAGAGTCCATGCACATTGAAAGTTAAAAGGTCGTTGGGTAACGAAATCCAGGTTGAGCCACGCTCCTCTCCTGAATAAAGGTGGCTGTCCTCAAAGCGCGCGGAATCATCGCGCTTTTCCAATAAGGACAAATTAAATTGCATGCCGACAAAGTGTTCGCGGGCTTACGTAGCGGCGCTTTAAGTAGCTCAAATATTATCGGCGTGGGTCGCGCTCTCATACTTTCTAAATAAAACGTGGATAGGAAGAAAGAGGGTGGGGAGGGGAGGGGAGGGAGGGGGGGGGAGAGAGAAAGAGAGCGACGTAGGTGGGGCACGTCAGTGGGTGCGTAATTGGCAAGCGACATCTTCGTGAGTGGGAGGAATAGATGATGGAGGTGGGGGAGGGCGCGTGGCCGTCCCCACTTTTATCACGAAACTGAGCGAAAATACCACATGTATCGCCTGATGACTCGCGCGATTCTTAGGCGCCCATCCGCTCGGTTCCGCGAAAGCGGATAAGAGTTCAAACTACGAATCGTAGATCCTCGCGGGAGAAGTAATGACGAATGGGAGCGGAAGAGATAGATAATAAGAGAAAGGTAATAAAAGGATTGTCTCACGATTTTAGAAAAGTAAGTCCGCTAACTGTAATAATCTATTCTTTACGGAGTATGTATCTTTAGCGCGTGCTACATTGTTTAATGCTTAATTCAAAGTAAAGTTTATGGTTCTTCTAGTTCTAAATGTAATTTAGCCGGAGAAAGTGTATTGGACATTTGAATGCACGCGTAGTAAATGAATATTACCAATAGTTTTTCCTTGTAGGAGTATGAGAATATCTCTTCACCAAGCGTTTCTACTGTTATGGCACTAATGCGTTGTTGCAAATTAATAGATAATTATATTTTTAATTCTAGTAATAGTTTTCATCTCATGTTCCAGCGAAATCAATAAATCTATTAACATTATAATATTTTATATCAATGAATTGTTTTATTCGTACTACATTTGTGACTGAAATTTGCGCCCCCCCCCCTCTCGCCCCCACCTCCCGAGTAAATGGAACTCTATGTTATAAGATCAAGCGAATATCATCCATATTTTATTCGAATAACAAAGAATATCCGTTGCTAAGAGATCGTCCATTTTTTATAATAATAAAGCCGCTATAAGTTTCTTAAAAGTCCGAAATTTAAGAGTTAAGTTGTTTAAATAGAATCTTGCGGTAAAAGTTTTAAATGACGATATAAAAACTGTTGCGTAAAAGACCTGTCAAACAAGAGATTTTTAATAACGTATTTTTAATTATAAGAGAAAGTATTTACTTTTGTAAGAAAGTCGAACTTTTATTAAATTTTACAAGTATCAATTTATAATAGTTTTATTTATTAATGTAATGCTGTTATTCGTACTTTTAGTACTTAATGCCTTATATAAAATTTTGAACTGCAAAAATAATTTATTAGCTAGTGCAAGAATTATGTAATTATAAAATATTAAAAAGAAAAGGAAAAAGAAAACGAAATTAATATAGACATTTATTGAAAATCATGCACATAAATTATGTAACATTATGAAAAGTGTATGAAATAAAGTACAGAATTAATTTTATGAGAATAAATGTAAATAATATAGGACATATTTCTTGATTATCCGTATGACATTATATTAATTAATGAATTATTGTTTATCCATTTATTTAAACACGAAGTGAAAAAGTATTAATCATATTAGGTCCTGTAAAATGAGTCATTAAAATTATTCAAACTTTAAAATAAATAAATAAATAAATAAATAAATAGATGATAAAGATTTTAAATAGAGAAAAAAAGCATTTTAAGACGAATATGTGTGTGTGTGTGTGTGTGTGTGTGTGTGTGTGTGTGTTTTTTTTTTTGTTTATGTGTGTAGAGTTTTTAAAATAATGAGTAGAATATTACAAAGTAGTATGGTTTTTATGCAGATCACAGTTTTGTAAGCAAACGCAACAAAGTAAAGAAAATACGAAAATGTAGTACTTTATGAATGAAAGTACATTATTTGCCAAGATATTATATGGCCACCGAGTTTTTCCATAAATGACTTCGCATTTGCCAAGCAAACAAATAAGAGTACAAGAGTAGTGGAATCCAGATTAATTTCGAGTGAAAGGCAATGGCACATGAAAGAGGCGTGAGAAAAGAAGCTGACGGCAATATTAAAATATTCAAAATTCCTCGAAAACAAACAGTCGCGGATAAATAATCAAGAGATCGAGCGGGAGTTGATAGCCTGTTGAGGGTGATTGGGGAGGGGGAGGGGGAGTGGGAGGAGGGTCGAGAGAGAGAGAGAGAGAGAGAGAGAGAGAGAAAGAGAGCGCTAAGGTAAAAGGAGCTGTGGCCGTGAAAAAAATGCCCAACTTCGCCGTGGAAATTATTAAACCGAAAATGACCCAGAAAATTCTCGACGAGTCAGTCGAATGTCCGCGAGTGCCCCCGTCGTCCGGTTACCTCGTGCACGGAACGCCGTCGTACTGTATCTTCCCCTTTATATTAAAGTGTACTCGTGGATAAAGAACGCGCGCGCTCTCACGAATAAGAGAGAGTGAGAGCGAGCTGGCGGGTGGACGGGAGCGAGGAATGGCGCTGCGAGGGGCAGAGGAGGCAAGTGAGCGAGCCAGCGGCAGGGAGAGAGGGAGTAAGTGAGAGCGAGAGGCATGCATGTATAAAGCGAGATAGCGAGCGATGATGAGGAGGGGAGAGAGAGTTTCAACTCACCGCCCGCACGCGCTATCGTATACACAGGATCGAGCAACGCAGAAGAAAGAGGAAGTGCGCGATCACGGAAGAGGGAGGGGGCAAGAGGTCGCGGGAGGTAGCTGCGAATCGCGAGCTCACGGTGTGTTGGGCTGCATTCCGCGCGCCTGTCCCCGGACGAAGTCGCGAGGCCGAGCCACAAATATAATTCACCGGGCTCGTTCTCCACGTGACGCAATCCGGGTTGTTGGCGGTGGCGGTGGCGGTGGCGTCGCACGCGCGCGTGCCTCTCCTCTCTCCTGAAAGGCCTCCCCACGTGAGCGAAGATGCACCGATCTCACGAAGAGCTTCCGATCGGCTCTTATCCGCGGGGGAGGGGCTGCCACGGGGGCGGATGAGCCTTCGGTGCGTATTGATCCGCTGCGGACGCCCGGGGGAGGCCTCCGCGGTCCATGTGGGCTGGATTGGGGCGGGGAGGGGCGGTATGCAGTCGTCTGGCGGACGGGGGAACGCGCCGTTGTACCGAGAGACAGATGTGCACTTACGCGCGCGCGTCCGTGCCGAACGCGTATAATTGATGCGCCGTCACCCCCGCTTATTATGGTCACGGGATTGACAAGGGGCCGAGTCGCGCGGCGCGTGGCCACTCGTCGCAGGGGAACCCCGGCCCCGCGAACCTCGGTCACCCAACCATAGGCTACGACCGTCTCGCTTCGGGCCTGCGGCGGGGCCCATATTTACCCGCTATTTATCCGCTATTTACCATCTATTTACCCGTATTTAACACCTCGGGGTCTTAGCACCTAACGCTGCTGCCCTGCCCCCCCCCCACACACACACACACACGCCGGGCAATCGCTCACGCCTCCTTTCTCAATAGTGCGCTGTAATGTTGCGCTACTCCGCGGCTCACGCGCTTTCACCCGCTTTTACCCGCTTTTACCAGTGGGACACGGCTACCAATCGCCTTATGGCCTGTCTCATTGCGTGGCCGTATTTTCAGAAGACCTGGCGCCGCGATGGTCTACGTGCCACGAGCTTTCATCGCGGCCGCTGTCGAGAAATCTAGGGAAATAATTTAACGAGAGCCGGTGCGAGTCGTGCTCGCTTTGTGATTGGGACTGTCTTGCTTGAATCTTGGGAAAACGTGAAAACGAGCCGAAACGCGTTATTTCATGATTTCGTATGAGCAGGGAAGTGCGAGGGAGTCAAGTTAAATGCAAATCAAGGAAAGTTATCGGTGCATTTAATGGCAAACTAATCTCGACGTTGGCGTAGAAAGGCCAAAAGAAAAGAAAATGAAAAAATAACAATTCTGATAATTGCCAAATTTATGGGTTTGCTTGTTCGTGCGGCTCTGTAAAGCCATAACGTGCCCTAATTTATATGTGTACGAAAGCTTTTATTTCAATTGACGCTGATTTAAAATTCTGCTATACACTCATTCTCGAAATCTTTAAATTATTGGATTTTGCCAACATTAAAATAATTACTTGTTGCGATATTTAATGAAAGTAGTGCTTTCATTGCATTTAAGAAGCGCATGGGCAAATGTACGTCGATGTCTAGTTTAAATGTTTATACTTATTGTCTGGTGCGCCTGCGTGTTCGTTTCGATTTACGAATTTGAGACACGATAATACCAACTATGACAAAAAAAATACATAATTTACAAGCTATACACGCGCTTCTTAATACTTTTTAAAATATCAATTTTATCTACACGTATTAGGTTTTCGTACAAAAACTATGAATATAAATGTAATTACGATAATTGAATATTTCACTCTTCATTCGTTAATTTCAATTCACACTAATCATATACAATAAAACAAAAACATCAATTTACAATATCTGATGCCTATTTTATGATTTTAAATAATTTGACTATCTGTGAAATTATATTAAATGTTCTATAAAAATCGATGAGTATTTTATTCTATTAATGAGATTAACGAAAGAATTTTATAATTTATACGAAGTATTAAAAAAACTTATTAATAAAATTGCTGTAGAATCTGGGATTTTCAATAATAGATCTTAGACAACCACATAATGTGTCAGAATATAACCACAAATGTCTAATAACCATTAGAATATATATCTATGCAAGGTCTATTTAATATTAATAATTAATTATTATATTTAATTACGAATGAGCTAATATTTTGGCTTCTTTCAATAACCAAATACCTCCAACATCTATATTATCCAATGTGCATAATAAGCATAATAGTCAATGTTAAAAGTAGAGAAAAATATTTACAAAATGGAATTTAAAATAAAAAAAATTTTGGCAGAAAATACTTAAGATTGCAAAGCAATATTTTCTCTATATTAAATTACAAGTTAATAACATATTAAAATTCATCTTTTATTTAAAACAAAAAGAAGCTCCATTATACATATATAAAGGTTTTTTTTTAATTCAAGAATTTTAACGAATTCCAATATATTTTGAGATCGTTAACAAAATAAAATTTTTATTCTCTTATGCATGATAAAACTAATATGCTATTATTTAAAAGCGGCAAGCAAAATCTTTTAACCTTAAGAAAATCTAAAATAAATTTAAAAATTATTCTACATTTTAGTATTCACGTATAAATACACAGTTTATATATTAATAAATAAAAAATTAATGTTATCTTAGACCGATGAATGATAGTTCTTTTTTTTTTTTTTTTTTTTTTTTTTTTTATTTTTTTTAAAAAATAAGTTTGAAAACGTAATTTTTGACAATATATGATTGATAATAGCTGAAATTAATTACTATAAAGTTAATAGACTATTTCTTAAAGACCACGTGATATTATACGTATTACTTAAATAATTAATAATCATATTCAAATAGCAAGATGGAATTTAATTATTCAACAGAGTATTTTATAAGAGACGTTGAAATAGATTTGAATAGAAATCAATACGCGAATATCCACTTTACCATATAACTTAAAAAATAAACAATTCTTTATTCATGTTCTTTCATTTAAAAAAAAAAAAAAAATCATATAACCTCTATATAAGTGTATATTTACAATAAGTCTATATTTACAAACAAATTATAACATAATTTTAACTGATTTTCATGTATACACTTTTTCTAAATATCTTGCTACTATTACGATTAATAAAGTTTAAATTATAAATGAATTATTTAATAAAAAGAACCCTGGCATTTGTGTGGTTATTAATAAAACACATAATTAAATTTATAATTGCTAGTACATTTATAATTCAGGCAAATATCAATTTCATACGTAAGTTACTTACATACTTTCGAAAAATGTTGTCAATTTAAAAAGAAAATTAATTAATGCTTACGCATAATAAATATAGTATATAAATATATTTTTCGGCTAATTTATATATCATTTATTAGTAATTAAGAATTCTACTACTATTTCATCTTTAAATAATAATATACAGTATGTATATTTCGCAAATATAAATAATGATTCGTTGAATTTTACTTACTGCTTTTTGTATATAAAAATGTTTGCGCCGAAATTTAGTAAATTTGCAAGATATTCAAATTTATTATTTAGAATAAATAATTTGTTGATCTTAAATTTTAAAGATCATGATATTACTTGATAACCATTTACAGCATATGCATCGTCAAATCAGTTAATAAACAGTTTGATTAATATAAAACCATTGAGCCAAAAGGTTTACAATTATAAAGTAATACTTTCAATCACGATTTTTGCCATGAATTTTAGAATTAATGTTTGTCATGAATATTAGAATGAAAGTTATAGAATTAAATAATTATCAAAATTATACTTCCATACATGATTATTGTTTTCATCGATATCTATTTTTAAATTAAGTTTCTCATTATTAATGAAATGATTTTTTCGGCAAATATCGCATAATTTTAAACATAATTAGTAGTTTTATTCGGCTATTAACAGATACGTATTCCATTCGTCACATTAAAAAACTTAACAATCATCATATTTTTTCATCCATATGATTACTATTTTAGAAAATAAAAGAGGATGCCAATGTATAATGTACTACGAATTAATAATTACAAAGTACTAAACAAATGTACAACAACTCTCATTCAAAATTACATAATTTTTAGCTTCAAGATCATTGATTATTATTTTATTGAAATCCAATACACTATTTGTTGAATTCCATAAGTTATTAGTTCTTGTATTGTCTACTTTATTATTAATATATACGAAAATGATGTAATACGTAAAATTATAAATTAAAAATATTAGATAGATGATAAAGACAAGTAAATCCATTGTTTTTAGAATATAAACGTAAAGTTGGCTAATTTAGCAGCAAGAATATATATTGATAAAATTATCAATTTTTAAACATTTCGATATTGGCACATTTAAGCATGATAAATTAAATTTCTTAATCTATAATAAATGAATAAATCGTACTAGAAATGTCATTATATTATTTATAAATTTGCATTAATGCGTGTATGTGTATTTGCATCTATAAAAACAAATGTGATTTCTAATTGAACTATAAATACGTAAATAAATACAAGATCAAATTTATCAATTTGTTATATAATAATTTTACTTTATTATTTGTTAAAATTATTCGGCGGTATTTTAAATTTATGTAATTTTTCCTAAAATAGTGAAACTTATGACTTTGTTTAAGAAAATTTTGGCGTAATTCTTGAAATGATAAAATAAATCATACATCTGCTCAATTATTTTTAAAGTAATTCATTTATATAGCAATATACAAATGCACATAGTAATATATTATTTTAATATGAAAGTCCATTAATATTTATTCATATGAAAAAAGGTTGAAATTACAAAATTCAAAAATATTTTAATTGGAATAAACGAGTTTTATTGAAACTCAAACAAACATCGCATAAGACTTACCATTTGCTTCTATGTACTTATGAAATATGAGGGAAAAAAAGTAAATAAAATATTTCTAAAAAGGAGGAATCTTTTTTTAATATAAATATAACATTTTTTTTTTCTGTATAAATTCGAATTTAAAAATAATATTATCGAATATTAAAATATTGCTATTTAGAAATAGTTCTTATTATTCTGTAGTGACATTATTGTATATAAAAGTAGAAATTCACATGAAAAAGTACCATTATATTAATATAAAATATGAATTATTATAAAATATTCAAATGATAAATTTACATTATAGAAAAGGAATTGAAAATGTTACGAATTTTAAATAAAAATCCGCATTAATGTAAATGTAATTACATATAAAATGTAACCTACTAAATTCGTATCTCATGTGCCAATTTAAAATTGAAATCTTCTGATAAATAAATAAAAATAGAATTTATAGGAAAACTAATCTTCGTTAGCATTACGATGACTTTAAAACTTCATTTTACAACTAACTACAACAAACTTAGCGGAAACAAAAGATAAGATTTTTTCTTTTTGTCTGTTGTGTCCTGAATTTATATTACTAATACATAATTTTACATTAAATTTAAATATATAAATTACTTATTATAATGCATTATTAAATGATGAATTGATATACATGATATATATATATATATATATTTACGATTAGAAATTATGAATTTAAAATATCTGTTAACACATTATTTGAATGTTAATTAGATTATAAATAATCATTTTTCTTGTACTGGACAAAGTAATAAAACTGGTTTCCAACTCGTCTAGATGACTAATGTTAGCGTAAGTAATAGAGAACGGAGTATGATACTGAGTATTATATGGTCAATTACTTATATTTTATGCTTTCAATGTAAAATTTCTATACGAAATAGAAAAAACTATTGCTTAATGAAATTAATATGAATCACCTGTAGGTTTAAGCAAATGAATTTATTTTTTATGCTTTTATAACGCTTAAAATTTTAATATTTAGCCGCATTTTTGCATAAAATAAAAGAAATAAAGTTAATTAAGTATATAAAATTTATATACAGCTAGATTCACAAAGTAATAGTATTTTTAACATTTTATTTGTTAAGGAATCCACACAAGCTTATGAATCCGTACAACATCTTGAGAATTGCATTTGAGTAAATTTGTAGAGAATCCATTTAAAAAGTAAAGATAATAGTCATTTACAATATTTAATTGCTTTGATTAGTAAAGTGTCATTAAATCTTTACTCTCTAATTTTTTTGCGGGGAACTAAATACAATTATAATTAAGTGAATAATAAGAAAATGCACGTTGTTCCTTTTTTTTTTTTTTTTTTTTTCTATTTAATTTAAAATTTTCACAATTATGAATAATTTAAAGTGGTAAATAGTCTCATATTAGTCGTAATTCATTTATGCAGATAGAATTTTCTTATAGATGAGATTTTTTTTCGTGATAAAAGATAGTGGCTTCGAATCAATAAAGCTGCAGATTTAAGTCTATTTTGGTGTTGTTAAATATTTTCAATCTATAAAATATAGATATATACATGGTGGATATTGAAATGATACACATGAATAATGAATTAACAAAATCATAAAATTCAAATCATTAATAGACAAATTAAATATGAAAATAAATCTCATTGATATATAATTAAACTATTTAATGTTTGCCAACAATCTGAATTTTATATTAACATTTGTGCAGTAATGCATCAGTTACATGAAACAAGAAAGATCTTAAATTCAGAGATATCGATCTGGCTGTTCCCCATTTGAAATTATAAGAATAACTAATATTTTATTCATTGTTAAAATAATATGATTAATGACCCCTTTGAAGCTTGTAAAATAAATTCAATTCTTGTCAACAAACACGTCATGTTAAATTCGCTCTATTTTTGAAAGTTCATTGTCTTAACTGAACTCATTTAGAATCTATCTACCCTTTAAATCTTTCCCATCCTGTTTCAAATACGCAGAAATCGATTACTGGGTAACTTGGAGTTACAAAGTGAGCTTCTATTGAACTTGAATAATCTTTTCCCCTTTCTGAAACAGAATAAATTAAATCCATAGCTTTATCAACAAAAAAATCGAGATTTTATCAATTTCTTTGTAGATTTTGAAATTACATTATGAAATAACTTTGTAAATTATAAAGCGCAAACGTTTTATAGGCACACTATTCTTATTTAACATTGATTGTAATCAAGTTTTGCATGACTAAGTCTCAAATTTAGATAAAGATTTGTTGAAAGGTGCTTTGAGTAAGCCACTCATAAAATCAGCTGCCTATTGTCAAATAAATTATTTTTGTCTTAGAAGAAAAATGAAATCGCGTAATTTAATATGTTTATATTAGAAATTCAATAATCAGATGATTAACACTGAGGGAAAAAAAAGGAAGATTTAATTATAATTTTAACAAGTCGTAACAACTTTAAAGCAACAGAGTATCATTGTAGTTTAACAATTAAGAAATAATTAGAACTAAAAATGGTGTTCTAATTTTTTGCAACATTTATAAAAAGGTTATTGAAAAAAAATCGATACAATTTTTTTTTATAAGTAAAGTATTTTAAAAATTTCAAAAATGTTTAGTCTTTTTAAAAAAAAATTTCCTTCTTTAATCTATCGTGCTATTAATGCTTGAAATAAATGAAGTTTTACTGATATAAAGCTAATAATTATTATATATTTGTATCAGATTAAATATATCCGAGGGGGGGGGGAACTTAAATAGAAAAAATCTATTAGAATGCTTTCATTTATTCAAAATATGTATAAGTTAGATTTCAAGTGGTAAAGAAAATTTTATACATAAAAGATTTTATAAGTTTCTTATCTTGGCTATTTTTGGAGAAACTCTTTTCTGTACCACATTCTACTACTTTAAAGTTTCTTTTCAAAACTAAAAGTGCTTATATAATGCACATGTGCCTTATTACATTTATTTCGCAATAATTATAGTTATAACGTAAGTATAAAAGATTCAGGTATTTCAATAAATTTTAATATGTTAATTTATATATTATTAAATCTTTCATACCTGATTGCTTGTATTGACTAATATTATATTTAAATTAAATTGGATCGTTTAAATTGAATTATATGTGGATGGAAGATATTTGAGAATGCATAAACTTATTGAGAAATTACTTGCTTTATTTGCCCAAAGTTTTAATTTTTATAGATATGAAATTGCTTTAAACATATTAACAATAAGCTCCTTCTTTTTCTAAATATTTGTCAACGAAGCATTACACGTACAAATAAATTCTAGAATACGACTAGCATAAGTATAGACATGCTATATATTAATAAGGCTATTGCATAATACTAACATGACTATAAAAATAATTGTCTGCTTATACATAAAACATGGATTTGAATGAGAAAGTACAAGTAATTTTAAAATCATAAATCTGGAAGTCTGTAAGTAACTTGAGACTCATTGAATAGAGAAAAACAAGAAGTAAACAAAAAATCAAAAGCAAAATTCAAACAAACACAAAATTGTTTAATGATGTCGGACGGATCGACGAATGAAATTCGAATGGGATAGAGAGAAAATGCGGGTAAATAGTTTCGATCGCATTGAAAAAAGCTTCGCTTAGCCTTATTATATTAGACGATATTCATAATAATTTCATTGTGCCAGTACTTTCTAGCAATCCGACAACATCTTCCTAACTGCCAACAACGAAATACAAAATTTCCAGCTGCCGCGTACTAAGCAGCAAAGCTATTTCACCTACCGTTCCACGCAATCGACAATATTATTCATTAAATGATAAAGTATAATAAATAAGTATGCACTTAGTTGTCGGGTGGATGGTGGATGGGGGGGGGGAGTATCTCTATATACGGTGATATCGCACGATATCATTCGCTATTCATCTCGCGAAAGGAGCGATCATGCAGGAACGCCTCGCCTTGGGCATGACTGCGGGTAGTTGAGCTCGTGGTCTGCAAGGGCTATATATATATATATATATATATATATTTATTATTGAATGAATTTTCAGTAGAACTCTTTGTAAAAGGCCTTTTCCATTACACGGACGGTATTTTCTACATCGGTCCTCGGCTCGTCTCCAACGGCTTTTGCCCGTTCAAGCTGCTCTCGTTACAATAGATCTTATAAAATCGTAGTCGCCCTTACATCATACAATGTGTGACCCAATTGCACTGATTTCACATTAATGAATATTCCTCGCTAGATGACTTGCTTTCCAAATCAATGCTTCTTCGAGCGGATAATGAAATTTGCTTTCATTTTCCAATCTCACGACCCGTTGCCGAGCATTTTAAACAATTGCTTGGCCCCTCATCGGCAAATTCACGAAAGACTGCTGCATTTATTGCATTTGCCATTTTTGTAATTGTCAAAGCATCCGATGTATGATGTAGTTCGTACAACTTACGATTATATTCATTTATACATTCGAGCCTCGTTACTATTTAATAATACTCATCCTTTAGCTCATCATTCTTATTTTTGTCCTATCGTTAGCTCGTTACATCATACACTGCTAAGAAATATTCATTAAATATTCTAATAGAGAACAGAAGCATATTAAATATTTATTATTAGACTTTTATGTATTACTCGCCATCCACTTTAATAGTTTAAAACAGTTTAAAGAGAAAATGTACGCTAATATTTAAACAATGTAAATTTTGAATACAGGCATTTTGAGCTTTGCACGCTTATTTTATAAATATGTGATATAGTTTTTTATTCAAAATTGAAATAACTTGAGAGCGTTTCGTCTTAGTATTAATTATAAAAAAAATTCATGAAAATGAGTCTTGTAGAAATTAAACTAAAATTTCTCAATGTACTGTGCTTTTGAATGATGCAATTTTGTAAATTATAACGAATTTGGTATTGACGATAAATTGACATTTATTATTTTCCCTAAAAATATAATAATAAGATTGACTTATCGGAATGTAACGGCCTGACAGTGTACTTTTTCCTCTCATCAATTCGAATCTCGTGTATTCTATATTAAATTGACTTATTGATTATAAAAATTACAAATGGTTATATTTGGCCAGTGTAAACTACTTTCTAATTACTTCGTTTTGATTTAGATTAAAACTTTGATTACAAAAATACAAAAAAAAAAAAAAAAAAAAAAAAAAAAAACAACAAAAACAACAAAAACAAAACAAAAGCAATATTTTATAATTGCACGACAATGGCGCAGATAGTAAATAAAGAATTGTCATTAAATTTTCTTTTGATTATAGAGTAAAATATACTGAAATTTTTTTTTATCTAATATTAAATTTGTATGATTTTAATTACGTCGGTATGATTCTTGACATTTAATATTTATAATTGTCGCTTCTATTTTTTATCAATGCTTTTCTTCGATTCGAGTTAAATTTTAAACAAATTACCAAAAATATTTAAATTACTTATAAGAAATGGTCACTAACAAATTTGAAGGGAAAAAGTCCATTAATATTGAAAATATCAATATTTATTGTATGCATTTATTTTCAAATAATATTAAAAATATCGATTATAATATTGATTTTGATTCACGTAAAAGTTATAAGATATTGCAAATTGCAGACAATACATTTTAATTTCAACAAATTATTATGAATTGGAAGTCATATTTTATCTCTCTCTCCCCCTCTTTATTTTTTTATTTTTTTTTTTTTTTTTTTTTTTTTTTTAAAATTTTTAATATTTTTTAATAAATAATATTGTGCCGAAAAATTCCATTTTATAATTTATGTTGAAAGTACTCTAAAAATATATTAGATATATAAATGAAATTGGTCAGTGATATCTTTGAAATAATTTTGCAGAATTTAGTTAAATTTAGGTTGAATTGTATTTTGAATAAAAAGCAAAAACTTTAACTTAAATCGTAATATCGACTCATACGTAGACATTTATTTTAGTCGAGTGTTGCACGCAGATTCATAAAACTGCGGAACATTATATCTCTTTAAAGGGAAGCTACGCTTTTTTACACTATCTCTTTAAACTATTTATTAAAATTAAAATATTAAACGCTCTTTTAGGCGCGCATGTGCGCACGCGTATGTTCACAATAAATAAAATATATAATTCATAATTTTCGGGGGAAGATAAATACTCTTTCATCTCGCCAAATTTAAAATTCTCTCATTTAAATCGGACTCTGTTACGTCACAGTCCTTCTCTCAGGATAAAATGGGCAATTGCGTAATTGCCTTTCTTTCAATGTATGCTTATTCGATTGGTTTTCATAAGGCTTACAGAGGCTGTCAACGCTGAATTGTCAGTGCCGATGAGCGATGATGCGATCGTTAAAAACTCTTATTATTATCGAGATGTCTAATTTTTCAGTCTCAATCGCTTATGAAAGCTCCTCGACTCTCGTGTAAATTTCAAAATCACACCTATAATTTATCGAACGTCGAGCCGTCATTTGAATTACACACGCATGAATTATAGAATGGAGAAAATGTAGCCGCAAAAGTAAGGAAAACAAGTTGCGGGCATTTAATAGGCAAAATAACATAAGCAAAAGCTTCGTGAGTTGATGAACAAACACTCAGAATTATCACTACGATTATCTTTCTTATTGTAGTTGCGGGCGAAATGTGTAAGCGGAAAATCCGTTTCGAAAGCACTATATATACGGGGCATAACCAACAATGAGCTGCTGCGTACGATGATGCCCGAGGGTACGACCCTAATAACATACGCCAATGGAGTCGCAGCGGTGATTATCGTGAGACAGAGAGCTTAGGCGCGTCTCAATCAGCCGACGGCACGTGTCGTCTCCTAGATCATCGTCGAGCGCCCGGGTAGAGGCCGAGATCACGCTTGTTACGAGGCCGCGCATCCCGCTCAACGGCCGATCAAGTGTCACCGGGTAACGGCCGCGGGGCACGTTGTTCGTCGTCTACCGGGGTAAGGACCGGGTACGGTGTGGGCCTCGCTGGCTACGTCCCGAGAGCGTCTTGAGGAGGGCCTGAAACGCCTGGACGCGAGATGCGCTTGGCACCGCGTGGGCACGCTATCGTGACGCGGACGGGGTCGCGAGTCCCGCACCCTTCCAGCCCAGGAGCGACAGATGGCTCGGGGGGTGGCGAGACTCGCTCGTGAAAAAAATATCGGAACCGGAGGGGAGTTATCGGGACGCTGGTGGGATCGATGCTCGCACGAGACGTTCGGCTGATTAACGAGGCGAGTGCCTGGACCAATGGCCAGCGCGGCTAAGTAAATTGTCATTTCAGCCAATTGCCGTCGAAACATGGACTCCTCTTTGTAGGATGCACAAAGTGGTGGGTCGGCTGGGGGTGGGGGTGGGGGTTGGGGGGGTGGGGTGGAGGGGGCGGTTGTGGAGGGGGGTGGGGGGGGGGGGAAAGGGGGTGCCGGAAATCGGCTGGGGGGGGGGGGGTGAAAGGGAGTGCCGGAACTCGACTGCGTTCTACGTTCAGTGTCTCTGGCTCTCGGATGACACCCATTGCGCTTTCTTTGATCTCAAGGGGCTGCGGACTGCCGGCCGAGAAGAATGGAAATGTCTGTCTTTGACATATCGCACCTACTGACGTTATCCTCGGCTCTCTGCCCCATCCTCGGAAATAGCTGCTTGTGTCGTACATAAATGGTCATTCGCCGTAAGAAGGAGATTTTGCACCGCCAAGAGGCTTGGATGGATAGGGCATATTAGGAGACGAGCCCCGAATGCTCAGAGGGGCCGACGTCTTGCTGACGTGCAATATTCATCCCAAAATAATATAGTGGTGGTTAAAGCCGCTGACCACGTTGGATGCTCTTCATAGCGTTCACAAGCAACCGAATGAATGGCCTCTGTGTCAAGTAATTAATTTGTTTTCTGCTTATGAAAGCTAATTGACAACATTTTCACAAGCCATTTTTTATTATAGAAATCGAGGCAGCACGAATAAAATATAAATATTGGTGTTTGAAGGACACTAGCTTCTTTGTAACGAATGGAGTAGATACGCTTTTATATAAAATTTCCACACGAGGCATGAATAGCGTTGGCGAAGGGTCAAAATCACTAGGAACGTGTATGCCTGGGCGCGCTCGTGCGTGCGTGCGTGCGTACGAGCACGTGTGGATCGCTCATATACATCCGTAGGAAATACTTAATTCAACAAATATGTACTATTAATACCGTAAACTAGCTTAAGGGGTCATCTGCTTTAGAGAGTAAAAATATCGATTTTCATTATTTGATTCAATTGGTAATTAAAGCATTTTAATCTAGTAATGGTATTATATAACGTATTTATAAATCACGGAGCGTAGCGTAGAAGAGCCGTAAAGCAAAATTCTATTGTAACCAAGAACTAAGGGACTTTGTTCGATAATAGCATTTTGGTCATTTTTTTTTTTTTTTAAATTTCAAATATGATTGCAATGAGACTGTTTGACATGTCGACTCAAATTGAGCGTAATTCTTTAAAATATTAAAAGCCGTTCTATTTAAACTCAAAGAATGTCCAAGAAGGTCTTTTAATCGTTTATCGTATAATGAAAAGAAAGAAATATTTGTAAGTTGAAAAAAAATATTAAATTTTTTTAATTTCCGATTAAATTTAGCTGTTAAGTCTCACCACTGTACATAATTTTTTTTTTTTTTTTTTTTTTTTTTTTTTTAATTATTCATTGTACGCGTGCACTCTGTCTCACTCTCTCACTCACTCTCACTCTCTCTCTCTCTCTCTCTCTCTTTTGAATCTCAATGATCCTTGTCTTCTCTACCTCTATTCGACTAAATTGTGAAAAACACATCTTTTTTAGTACTTTGAACCATATGATCCCCCTTCCTCCAAGGTCCCTCTTAAGGATGTATAATCTACTTTCAAACTTCAAATATGAGCAACTTAATAGACTCACTTAAGTCTTGAACTGATATATAGATATATTTACTCGTATGAATACATTAAAAATAAATCGATTGGCATCTGTCAAGGCAATGAATCTTTCCTAAAAAATTTTTTTTTAAACTCATATTAAACTATCATACATTTTAAATAAAAATTTCTAGTGTGAAATATTATATTTAATATTAAAGCTTTTTCAATCATTTCAAGGTATAATACAAATTAAAATTTTTTTTTTCTATATACAAAGTGATCGTTTTTGCGAATGCACTTAAACGAAAGATTTTGAATTTTATGTATTTTATAATATGCAAATAACTGTTATTTAATTTTCATTATATGAATGATTATAAGTTTATTTCTAGAAAATTGCTTCACATCTCGAAACAGTAAGACCAAATGAATTTTTAAATATATTAAAGTCGGGGCAACATTTAAATGAAATTTAATCATTTCATTATTAATTTTTGTTCATATTTCGGTATAATCCATCATTTACGATATCTCACAAATTTGTTACATTAACCCAATAATATTTCACAATAATTATAAAGCCGTTATAAAACTATTATAAATAACTGCTAATCGAATTTATGCTCAAATAGGAATTGCACAATTTTTTATTTATTTATATCTTTAATTTTTACTTAAAACTATTACGATTCCTCAACCACATTTTTAAGGACAATAAAAGGCGAAGAATTCGTTTCGATAACTAAATTGTTCAATCAATATATTCATTGTACATTGTTATATTATCAAAATGTTATTGGTACATATGTTGTAAAGTCACATTTTTATTTATTTGTCACGAAATTTTTGAAATCAAGTTTTTGAACGAATGATTTTGTACAAAAACACGAATGTGAATTTGTATTCAATTCAATGTGCTTCAAAATATCTATAAAAATAATAATGTTGATTAATAAAGTCCAGATGCATTTCCATTCCAAATTTGTTATTTCATAATTTTGGCTTTAATACTTCATAATACAGAAATTGGAAAAAATAATTACATTTTGGCTTGTAGCAATTTCATGACTATTTATGAATTAAAAATAAAAAAAAAATTTTTTAAATCCACGAAACTAGAGAAATCAAATTATTATCAAATGGCAAATATTTCTAACAAATTTATAAATTAAAATCGGTTTATATTGACTGAAATTAATGCTGTTTGCTTTTTTGCCTTATGGTGTATTAATAATAATTTCACTTACGAGCAGTTAATTTGTGCCTGTGTGTATACGTGCATGTGTGTATCGATAATTATTATTAATAGAGTAAATTTTTCTCTAATAAGATTTACATTGCACATTCTACTTTGATTCGCATACGTTATAAGAGTTCTCCATTACAATTATCGATTATTATTTGCGAAATGTTTCTACAAACATTTCAGATTAGCCAGTATTAATTTGTATTAAAATAAACCTTATTAAATTCTTATTATTCTTAATAGTTTAGAAAATTTACTTATAAATCCTTTGACAAATAATTATAATAATATTTATAATTTTGTATATACTTGTGATATTTAATAAATATTTACAATTAGATATAATGATATTTAAACGCAAATATATCTTATGTATATATCTTAATATATCTATATATATATATATATATTAGATAAATTAAATGTATGGATTAAATTTATACTTGATGCATGTAATTTATTAGTCGCCTTGTATTAAAAATACATCGTAATATACGCCAATTCTCTCTGACTTGCGAGTCAACTTGCTCTTTAATAAAAAAGTTCTAGCAACCTTTATTAGTATTATAAAACTTTTGTACATGTAAATTTCATTTAGAATTTAATTTCAAGTTTTAGCACCTAATTGGGTTGCGAGAAAACAAAAATGACTTCATAGGGGAGTCGCGCGATATAGGAGTAAGAGTAACATGCAACGCTGACAGCACAGGTACGCCGAGATCGAATTAATACTATATAGAAAATCGGGAAAATCGGCTGGAAATGCCAACAAATTCGAAAGTCGCGTCACGAGCCGTCAACGAAAATATTTAAGAACTTCCACTGGCCGAGAAGCAGTGCATCAACGCACTCGACTCCAACCCCTCGGTGGCTCGTGCCTCGCTTCCCCCTCCCAGTCCAACCGTCTCCTGGCCATCGCCACCGCCACCCCAACCCCTTAACGAGCACGCGCCATAATTCAACCACGGAGGCGTCGAAGTACTTCTCGCGCGCGGGTCATCGATACGCGCGAGTCTGGGAATTCCCCGCGGACATCGACCGTTATCGACCGCTTGATCGATAATGGAGATGCGTTCTAGGCCCGTACCTCGGCTCCAGGGCGCATGCTCATCACAACCTTTCCTCCGGCAGCTTTCGCTTTCACCCTTCGACTCGCGCCACTCGCCCGGTCTTACGGGCCCGCACGTCCGCCAGAACTTCGAGAGCTTCTCTCGTGCCCCGACGAGCTACGAGCGCCTCTTTTAAAAGCCGCCGGCTGCCTCATCTTCGCTGCACTCAAACCTCTACCTCACCCTTATAAACCCCTTTCCCATACCCCCATTCCACCACCACCACCACCCCTCCCCATTCCACCCCTCCCCAATTCCACCCCCATTCCACCCACCCACCACCGCCCCTCTACCCGCCCCCATCATATCGACGACCAGCTATCCACCCGCCCGCCACCCTCGACATTGCGCAACGCCCTCTCGCTCGCTCCCCCGCGATGCTAAATGCGAGCGCGCCCCGTCGACACGACACTGATGTGCCACCATAAGGTCAAATTAACTCGAGCGTCTCCATGACAACAACGACTCCGCAGACTTCGAGCCGGTCGATATCGCAGCGAACTTGAATTACGCAGGCACTGGACCTCCGTTTCTCTTGAACCACCGCCAGCGTCACCCCACCCCCGCTCCGCCACGACACAACGCAAACCCAAACCACCCCACCCCGTTCCAATTCACCCGTCCAGCCACCAACTACCCGCTATCCTACTTTTCACACGTAGCGAGAATAACTTTGTTCGCTCCTTCTTCACCCAGATATTCGAAGAGCGCGCCAAGGAGAAGGTGCGCGCGCAAGCGGAACCGGCCGACGCAGGTGTGGGGAGTTGAGCTGGACACGAGACGGCGGCCCGCAGGTGGACGTCCGGGCGCATCTGCGTCGGTCTCCGACCGAATTGCGAGGAGCGAATAGCAAGGAGGAGTCCTGATCCGTTATCGGGCGCGCGGCGATCGACGTCCGCCCCGTAATTCCGGTGTCGCGAGTCCTTTGATGTGCTGCTCGGCTAAAGCTGAGCGGAAGAGTTCATTCCTCGACGGACACGAAATTATTGGTAATCGACGCCTACCTACCTGGCCGCCTATCCCCTCTGCTCTGCCTCACTATGTATTTATTATACGGAGGCAGGCCTGCGTGGCAAATGATAAAGGCCTTGCGTTATTCTCCTCGCCCTTCCATTTGTTTTTTATTGTTCGTTTTGCCACCGGGACAGTCGTTACACCGATTCTGCTGCTCTTTCAAAATTAAAGATGTTTTTCCCGGAAAAGAATGTTTAATGGAAGAAGTAATGAGGAAAGACGGTAGGCGGAACGATGGTATTACGTGTGAGGTGTTTTGTGTGACGCCCGTAAGCGACGAAAGTCGGTTTTTTTTTTTCTTCTTTTTTTTTTTTTTAATTCGAAAATTCAAGATTAAATGTAATATCGTATCGCGATAGTATGAAATATTGCTAATAATCGAGATATCGAAATCTCCATCGAAAGGCCATTTTAATATGCACGATATTACAAATATTAACTAAGCGAATAAATTTACTTTGGTATTATGCGAGGCTTACGCGAAGGTGGTGGGGAGAGTATTAAGCAAGTCGTATTAACGGTAAAAAGTCATACGATAAATTTATTATCTATAATAGGAAATTTTGAAACTTTCGTGAAATAGAGAAGCGAACAATTTATAATTGCTTCTTTATCAAGACTGCGTAATCGTGTCACTTGCAACATTTCTCGTCGCGATATCGAATAGATTTTTATGTCAAAAGCTTGGCGAGAAAAATGTCAAAGGGTCAAAGTAGAAAGTTTACATCTGTAAATCTTAAGTTGCCTTGAAATATTATTGTAAGCGGTTGAATAGTTTTGGAGATTATCAGACCAAATAATATTTACACGTGTGCTGGAGGAGTTGATTGGACTCAAAAATTGTCACTGTTTCAGGATTATCATTAAGGTCATCATTAAGGCTCTCTCTCTCTCTCTCTCTCTCTCTCTCTCTCTCTCTTTTGTTTTATTGTTTAGTCTGTTCGTGTGTAAGTATTTTTAATTATTTTATTATTATCATCTTATTGGACACGTCTATTAAACCATCTGCAAATGATATACATTCGTTTATTTTATCTATTTTTTATATAAATTATATAATAAAATTCATACACATTCGGACGCACATAGCGTTATTGCAATATTGCAAAATTGTTATTGTTGGCCAATTATCAAATAAACATGAAATTTTTTAATTCTAAATAGAACATTGTAATATTAACAAACCTTGATGTTTATTTATCAGCAATAATGATAAAATCTTCAATAACTATAAAAATATAAGTATTCATTTTTATTTAAATAGAAAAATAATAGAACATCTATAAGTATATGAATTTCACCGATAATAAATGATAAACGTATATTTATAAAGAAAATTTGTTAATATTTCGCACTCGGTTGTGTATCAAATATTTCGTCATACATTCATTCAAGATTTTCCCGTATACCTTATCAGAGTGTAAAACGCTTTTACATTAAAATTTGTAATTACTTTGTTTTTTATAGCTGTGGATCATAGCATATTTATATTTATCATTAAAATATATCAGAACATGTCACTCGTCGATAAATTGTAACTTTCAAGAGATTATGCACTTCTAAGGTTGGGAAAAGCAATTGCGAATCATACCGAACTCATTGCGTCTCACTGATTATGTTCAACGTGTTCAACAGTCGCTTCCTTAAATATCTAAGTTGATTAATTTATCTAAAAATTATAATAAAAGTACAAAAAATCAGCTTTACATTCACTTAATTTGCATCTATTTGAGCTTAATACTCATAGGAATATAAATATTCGAATTTAATTTATTTTTTGTCGTACAAAAACCTAATGCATTGTAAATTAATGAATTGCTCGTTGCTCTTTTATTTGATTTTTTTTTTTTTGGTTTTTTTTTTTTTTTTTTTTTTTTAATACTATCAATAATGAATAGTAATAAAAAAATAATTAAATTTAGAAACTATAGTTGATATCATTGCGACGAAATATCATTGATTGGCTGCTCAAAAGATTATCGATTGATTAGAATCAAGTATTATTGATGAAGCATATGCTACTTGTGCTCAAGTATATTTATAACTTACCATGTAATATTACTACATTAATATGCAAAATCAATATTATAATATAATCACCAGAGTCTTTTGTAAAGCCATCTTTAATTGCATTTATTGTGAAACAATATTATAAATATTTATAATGTAAAAGCATCAACCACAATTCTAATAATGTCAATATACTTTTGTAAAATAAAACACAATTTTATTTTTAATTGTAATGAAAGTTCACAATCATTCTAATTCCTATTATTACTTGTCTTTTTTTTTTTTTTTTAATTTTTTAAAAAAATTTTTTTTTTTTTTTTTTAGTACAGAGATAAAATTTCATTCAATTTATTGTATAGTTTCATAATAATAATCATTTAACAGTCTAAAACTCAACAAAAGATCGACCGCATTTATAGACGCTATAGAATTATTTAAAGTTTTCCAACTATTTATTAGAACTAGTTGGTAGTATTTTAATATGATGAAAAAAAATTTTAAAATCTCTTTTCCGTGAAATAAAATGAGCATTCAGAAAAATTGAATTGAAGGAAGTCTAAAGTGACTTTTTTGTCAACCGTACTCGTTTTGCTTCATTAACTCTGTAAAATCAATCCAAATAGCTCTATATACATTGTGTATGAATTTTTATAGAATAATTAGTTTCTGGTTCCGTAACAACAAGTAAAAAATAATGTCATTATTTTTAAAAAGCAAATATAATTAATTGTATAGTGTATAGACGTTCATATAATTGTATTATTAAATGGATATCATTAAAATTATTGTTATTATCATGTGAAATAAAGACAAATTATTTTTTGAAAATTTATTCGTTATGTTAAATAATAAGCTCGATGAAAGTATTAAATTAGATTGAAAAAATGTTTAATTTAAATAATTTTGCGATATCTTTTTCTCTTCGTAAATTCAAGGAAAATTGATCTTTCTAAAGTACTTCCCGCATACAATAGCAAATAATCCAAAGTAAGCAAGATAATTGTTCAATGCTTTATTCATGAATTTCGAATACTTAATCTAAAAGAAAAACAACCTCAACTCTTTAATTTTATATAGTAATGGTATATACCTGTTTTTGTTATTATAATCTTAAAAATATTGTACTCTGTTTGTTTACTTGGTAGAAGAAGCTTTTTGAAATTCTGCAGTTAATATAAAATTTCCAATTAAATTACTAATTAGATATGGTAAACATTCTCATCGTATATTATATATATATATATATATATATATATATATATATATATATATATATTATCGTTATTATTATATTATTCATTTATTTTGTAATTATAAATATATTTATATTTATTAATGTATAATTATACATTAGGCTACAATGAATAATTCAAATACTTAACTTTCTGTTTATGAATATTTTTCTGTAACTGTATGATTATTATTATTCCCCATTTATAGACATAATACAAAAATACTCTATAAATGTTTATAAAATTGAAACAGTATTCATAAAATAATATTTGTTTATGATGATACATTTTATAATAAATAAAATCTAATAATAATACAATCTACCAATGCCAATGAGTTGAGCAATTTTCTTAATTTTTTTACTAATGTCATTTATTTTACTTTTTGAGGCAAAAATAAGGCTACTCATCAAACCAATTAAATTAAAGTTCAATTTACTATGAAAGTATTAATATTTGACAAAATCATTAATAATGTTGTAACTATTATTATTTGTTAAACTAAGTTTCTATAGGCGATGAGAATTGGTATGACGTATACTCAACTAACCCCAAGAGGAACAGAAGTTGTTCATTAAAGTATATTAATATAAAACTTTTATATGCAGTTGCTTTCTCTTCGCTTAAAATTTGTATTTGCTTATTTCAAAACTTGAATAATAATTACTTTTAAGTGCTTGAAATAAATCTTGAGGAATTCTGTGATTTATAACGATGATATTACTTATATCGCGAAATTAAATGTCTCTTGCTGGGGGCTGTCGGTTTTGTTTTGTACGCAGTAACTTTTCCAGTCATTATTGGTTCACTAGTGATCAATGTAATTGAAATTAACAGTTGATTAGTTGTCCATTTTGTTACCATGTAATTAAATAAAGGGGTAAGCAGGCGAATATCAGTACGCCTGGCGCACTTTGGTTTATGGATATCCTTTTTTGGTAACCAGAATGACCTCCTGACCATTAGCTCGAGGATAAATTTGATAAAAAACATTCTAAAATAATAGAATGTTTATTGAATTCTTAACTATCAGTTCTAAATATTTTACAATATTAGCCAATGTCTAAAGTAGATTAGTTCATTAAAGTATAAAATATTTGTACATTGGGATTATGCACAACGATCATCTTAAAATTCTAAAGGAAATTGAAATTTCTAATTCCAGGTCTACAATTTAAATACTAAAACAGTATAATTTATATTACACAGCATTTGCAGTAATTAAACTTAGGATAGTAGTAGTAAAGTCAACGAATATTTATGATAAAAAGTCAGTGGTTATTATCATTTTATATATATATATATATATATATATACGTAGTAATATAATTAATAAGGATTATAATTTTTATTTTTAATGTTTGAGGAAAAATGTAATTAGTAATATACCATATATCTCCAATTAAAATTTTCAATTCACGTTACTGTAAAATGTAAACTTCTTTGTTTGATAAAATTTACTACTAAATGTATTTGATTCTTATTGTAATAAATAAAAGTGATTTGTATACTATTTTGTTATATATAATTAAAAGGCTTTATTATTTTTTTTTCTTTTTTTTTTTTTTATATTTTTTTTTATTTATTTATTTTTTTTAATTAACATTATTAGTTTTATAGCATATTCAAAATCACTATTAATTAATTCGGTATTTTTGTTTACTATACTGAACTTTGAACATTAAAATTATACTGTATTTAAAATTTATGATTCCATAAAATTTTACATATCCTCTATTACCGAAGACCAATAATATTTCATTGTAGTTATTTAATAAATATACGTATTTATAGCATTAATATAAAATCTTAATAAATTATCTTATTTTTAATATATTTAATGTTCGAAATTTATAAATAATATAGGAATAATGATAATGCTTGTATAATACAAAAAGTTTCTTATTTTCATTTCCTATAATCATAGACAATTTTTCTTATTTATACATAATTATTTATATTATTAAATATGGATTCCAATCCATGATAATTTAAGTTTCATTTTAAATAAATAATTTTTATTTATTTATTTATTTTTTTTTTTTTTAATGTATGAATCATTTATCATTTAATAATTTCACATTATTAATGAATGCTAATGTAAATTAAAATTTCTACTTATTTCTCTTTCACATTCTGTAAAAAAATTAAAATAATTTGAAGTATTGAATGCAACTGTATTATTCGTGTTATATATAATTCTTAAATAAAGTATTCTCAAATACTATACAAATATTTGTGATATTGGAACAGCAATCATAAATATATTATTTATCGATGATAAACTTTATGAGAATTAAATAAAAATTTGAATTAATATTATTAAAAGTACAATATGATTTGAACGATATTGCAAGTTTTAATAGCCGGCGCATACATAAAAGTACAGCAAAATTATATTTATATGCATACATTTGTTTGAATCTTAATTGAATAAGAATATTTGACATTTCAAAAATGTGAATTACTTGTACATTCTTAATGTTATCTCTTTCTAACTTGACAACGATATCGAGAATCTATACGATACCTTTCTATTCAACCAATTTTCGAACCTTTCAATTAATTAATTATATAAAATGTCGGAAGGCAATTGTTTAGACATTAGACTTGTACTCGAATTAAGCAATTTCAATTTATAATATAAAATCAAACACAATTGAATGTAATAATGAACAGATGTGAACGAATCGCGACGGTATAAAACCTTGTGATTGAAAAACATAGGAATTATTATTACTTACCAAAATCACTTAATTGTATATATATTTTAACTCGGTTACTTATATCGTAAATAGAAAATACTACGTCTTTTTTGCATATTCGCTGCTCGGGTCAAAGTTCGCGGAATAATTGCTGTACCATCTGCACCTATTGTTAGTGAATTCATTGAGCCTTACTTTCTACACGACTTTCGGAATGTTATCCGCGAAAGGTAATCCGCGCAACCTCTCCTGTAATAATTAGCAGCTACACACAAAGCTTTATGAAAAGTTGCCGAGGGTTAAATTAGTTCCCATTAAGAATATACGGGCATTCGTAAACATATTGTTTTATATACATATTGTTTACCGCTGGATGAAACATACAGGAGCGACCCAGTAGGCTCCGTCTCCAGTCAATCTCATCCAAACTAATCAAATATCAGCCTCGGAATTACCTTGGCCGTGCTCTAAGTTAATCTTGCAAGAGACGCGCAACTAAGGCTTTGTAATATCTAATGCTGAGCGAGCTCTATTTAACTTTTCAAAGTCAACGGATATCATCGGCTGAAACTTTTCACCTAAGAACTGCATTGATAAGTGTAATACATAATTCCGGGCATAAACAACAACTGCCGTCAGTATAAGGTCACTTACAGCGTCCATAACAGTAATCCGTAGTGCTGGAATGGCACTAATCGGACATCACACAGAGGCGATGGCTGACACGGGAATGATCAGAGACCCAATGATGCAGACGCGGATGTCAAAAGCTAATATTTTGAATGCATAGTAGGGAGAGGTTACTTGTAAAGTCCTCGTTTACTAACTCCGCTGCGCCGTGCTTCCTACAAACTACCACTTTACTGATGAGACTCCAATTATATGTCAACTGTACACTCATCCATAAAGGTAAGCACCCAAGTTGTAGGTGCCGGAGAAGATTCTATTGAATCCTTAACGTAGCCGTGGGACCCGCTGTGCACGAGCAAATCTCACAGTTGCCTTGTGCAGATATCGCCCTGAAAAATAAAGCAAGCAATTATCTCTAGAAAATTAGAGTCGCCTATTAAGCAAAGGAGCTTTCGGAATTACTGAAATGTGTAAATTCCATAATGTCATCACAAAGATAAAATAAAGTTATTTGCATTTACTGACTTGACGTGGATCCACATTGCTCTCAACCATTCTTTGTAAATACTCTAAAGATTTTTATTAACCCACTTTAAGCAGACTTTTTTTCTTCCCTACTAATTGTAATTCATAAAATAACAAAGTTTGCCATTTTATTTATAAATTACGTGTGCGGATTAATATTATTTGTCGATTATTAAGGCAAATTAAAAGTATTTATAATTTTAGGGTTTTTCATTTTATTAGGACTTTTAAATGTACATAATAAATATCTTAGTATTATTACGCATAATTGGTATTATTATTATTATTATTATTATTATTATTATTATAGTAATTACTTAAATGTATTGTGCAATACTATAAGGAAAGGTTAAAAAAAAAAAAGAAAAAAGAAAAAAGAAAAAATAAATAAATGAAAAGCTTACCGTTTTCAATCTAATGAGCTAAATCTTCATAGTATACTAAAATTATAACTAATTTTATTCATAAATATTAGTTGAAGATTTTTTTTCTCTAATCTTTTTTCCTCTTGCTCTCTTGCTTATGAAATAATAGAAGCAATTACATAATTTATACAAATTTTAATTAAACGTGGAAGGAAATGTTTTTGAGATATTTTAACAACTATTTTAAATTAAACTTTTTATAATGATTAGGTGTAATAATTATTTAAATTTTCAAAGCAAAAAATTATGTATTTTGTGATTATGTATTTAAATAAGTTATAGAAAGTTCGTATTTATTGGAATATAACGCAAACGGAAGGCAACAGAGATCGTACAAATATTTCAAACGCCTATTGAATTCTCCAGTGTATTTGTCATTACAGCGTAATAATTAATTTAAACAAATTAATTGTTCTAAAACAAAAGAATGGAAGAATATAATGTTTTATTATGCCAAAAATGTGTACGCTCCATTATTAAAAATAATAAAGAAATAAATGTCAGACATTGATGAAAAAAAAAAAACTTACAATTATCAGCATCAATTTTTAATTCTAAATTTTCGACTCAATTTTACAGCCACCAAGCAAAGTCAAGTTTTCTTAAAATTTTCAATCTGTTTAATTTATACAAATTATGCTTCTATCTACCTTCACCATAACGTCTCATTACTACTAATAAAATTAATGATTTTCCTATTATGTAAAAAGTATTTATTTTACAAAATCTAATTTTAAAGCAATGAAATATTTACTTATTTTCCATTCCTTTCTCAGGAATACTTTAAAGAGATATGCTCATAGTAAGTTTTTGTACCAGAATCTGGGCTTTAAGAGCTGCTGCCGGACGCTCTGCGCACACGATCTGCGCAAGTATTGACGTTACCCCTTAGCTGATTGGTTTTTTTGATCGTGAACATTTAGTAAAGTCTCACTGTACTTAAAAGTACATAATAAAACTTTATTAGAAGAAGATGAAAGGCAAAATGAATGAGGTATGTCTCACTCTTTTATTAAAATACGATTGTTATATAATGCATTTAAGTAGCATAACATTTTTATAATATAAGGGCAAATTAAGAGAAAATTAAATTAATTAATAAATTTTTCGACAGTTTGGTGAAAATTTATGTACATATTCTTATATAGCAGTGCAAATGTACTAGTCAACGTTAATAGCAAAGGAATTTTTTAAAATACCTACTTTGTAAAGGCCATTATATATTTATATGTATATATATATATATATATATATATATATATATATATATATATATATATGTAAAATTCTATAAAAAAATTTAA
>NW_011948413.1:5803388-5809259 GCF_000503995.2 Ceratosolen solmsi marchali
ATGTATATATATATATATATATATATATATATATATATATATATATATGAACAATTCTATAAAAACCTTTAACATTGAAAATTACTGAGAAATACACTCTTGGATCAGGATTTTATTAACCTTCTTACCTAATCATTTGTTGGAACTATATTGAAATTATTCATCAGTTCGTGGATTGAAGTAACAATTATCATAATATCGTAAACCTTCAAACGTTTTTATCCCATTTGAAGCCGCAATTACTATCGATAGAAAAATACATCCACATGTACAAAATTGTATTGTACTCTACATTTTTTATGCAACAATATATGATTGAAGAAGGTGAAGAAAAATAGGTATGTTAATGGTATTCTTAAAAATTCTTCAATGAAAATGTAACGAAAAAGAAATGTAATAGTATACTGATAGATTCTTTATTAAACAATAACAAACGATGTATTTGTTTGTTTTAACATTTGCTGAAAATCCATATGATGAAAATAAACTTTCCAGTATAATAAGTAACGCAACGACTGTTCGGAATTTTAATTACTTAATTAAAGATTTATATTCATTGTAAAAATATCAGCTCCGCTAATGTATTCATAATTATTTGTAACGGCATGTTACATCCCGATGATCGATAACCTATTTATTAAAAATATTCTTACTTCTTATGTTACATATTAGTATAATAAATTTACCTTTAATAAAGCACTAAGTTTGGAATATTTATCATCCTATCATAAATATGTTTGATAAATATTAAATTACAATAAAACTTCATATCATTCGAAATAAATTACAATAGACCAGATTTTTTTAATTGCCTTTACTACCCTTTACTAAGGAAACTTGGCTACGGTTATTTCTGACAGATACTCGCCTTCTATACTATACTACTACTCTCTCAAGATTATCCTGTATATACAAGTTATTGAACTTGCAGTTTCTTGAATCAAATCTTTCCGATTGGGTTGTTAAAAATGTCATAATACATTGACAAAACGGACAACAAAATCATGCATTTTTTAATTAATTTTCACCTACGTCTCATATATATTTCGGATGATTTTCAAGTTTAAGGCAAAATATAATATGTATATATGGCATACCTCGTGTAAGCTTCTAAATTATAATAAACTTTACGGTTAGTATTGTTGTAAGATCCTCTCACCATGTCAAGACCAAATTTATCATAAACTTTATTCTATTCATAAACTTCAAAAGTTTGTGTTATAAAAACTTTTAATTTGTTTAATGTAATTGTCAATGTATTATTCTATACATTTTGATAAAATACTGTGAAATATAATTATTACTGTACAATTTATAGAATGAAGTTTATAAATTAAGTCTTTTTCATTTACTTTATAATATATAATATATAGAAAAATAATAAATTCCAATGGATTTATTAGATTTTTAAGGATTTTTTACCACACTATTGTATATCTAACATCTTCCTACATTTTATATTTTTAATAAATATACTTACACTCTTCATTCTTTATATTTAGTTTTTTAATTAAATTAATAAAATAATTTTAATTTAATTGAATACAATACTACTCAAGTTAATTTTCATAAATTATTTAATGTATTAAAAGCCAACGAACCCTTGAAGACTTAAATATTTTTATCATGAAAAATCTTTAAATTTTGTTCATTACTTTGCTTTTCTAAAAAATTCGGTACTTCATTTTTCAAAAAAAAAAAACAAATTCACTTTATTTAAGATAAAAATTGTAAGTGGCTTATTGAAGCAATATTTATTTTTAAGCAAATTTTTATAATATATAGTTTTAGTTATAAAAACTTTTAATTTATTAAAGTATTATTAAATGCATTTTGATAAAATACACTAATATATATTCACTAATATATATATATATATATATATATATATATTCACGAGAATTAATTTAATAAGTTAGCTTTGAATTCTGTTTATAATGAACATTTATTTGTTATGTTGAATAATTAATGTATGTTATAATAAGTATTATGATAGTTTAGAACTACATAATAATACTAAATAATTATAAATTTAATTCATGAAATTTAATATACTTAAACATTTTAAAGTAATATCATATTATAAAATATTAAAAACACAACCAATACAAACTGTATTATTAGAAATATAATTTTATGACTTTTTACTTAATTATTTATGTGAGTGTATTGAAGTAAATAGCTTTTATGGATTTATTTTATATTATTGATACTTAGAATTTTTCAAGAAAATTTGTTAATATTCATATTCAAGACATTAATATCAATAATACAAAAATTTTAATAGATGACAACTTGCTTGTATATAAAAGTCTTTGATTATTTGATCGTAACAATGAAAACAAGTATTTTCAAATTATTTAACTATAAGAATAACATGTTCACAACATAAATAATTAATAAAAATATGTGTGTGTGTGTGTGTATGTGTAATGTAAGTATATATAATTATGTAATATTAAGTCTTAAATATGGTAAAATAATTGAAAACAGTGCTTCGCTATAACTGTTTCCTCGAATGAAACATAAGAAATGAACTCTTGAAGTTATATCGCAAAATACATTCTCATACTATTTATTATTGCTCATGCCGTACTTTATGTAAAGTAAATGAAAGTTATGCAAATAATTCTATTAATAAACGATGACAAATATCGCCTTTCATTATGTGAAATAAAATGAAACTTTATGTAATAATTAATACACTTGCAGCTATGTGACACAGAAGGTGACATCATAAATATATGATTCAGATATCAAGTAAAATTAATAAAGGTTAAAAAGAAAGCAGTTTCTCTAAACAAATGAATTTTTCACTTATTACGTCATTCTCGTGCTCAGCCACCCTAAAATCATGATCCTCACGTCTATATCACTCTGTCTCTATTCGGTTATCCTTCTCTTTCACCCTCTCTCTTTCATATACAAACACGCGCGCGCATACGTGCGCGTGCTCTGTCTCTCCGTCTGTCTGTCTGTCTGTCTCTCTCTATTTCTCTCTCTCTCTCTCTCTCTCTCACACACATCCTCGGTTCTGTTTCAGCTCGCACTGTCTCTATCACACGCAGACTTTTTAGTTCTACCTCTCTGCGTCGCTCCTTTTACCACCGCCCGCTTCCTTTCATGGTTCCATTACGGTCTAAATCTTTGTCTTCTTTCCACCGCTCCTCTCACTCCACCGCCTCTCTCTCTCTCTCTCTCTCTCTCTCTCTCTCTATATATATATATATATATATATACATTTCTCTATCTCTCGCTCTCATTCCACATCTCTCCTCAAGCCGCGAAAAACTCGGCCAACATCAACGTCGGGGAGAGATCCTCGAAGCAACACAACCCCCGGCTGTTCTCGCGTCCGATTTGGCCAAGGCTCCTTTACGTACATAAACCCCGAAGGATGTGTTGCTCAGTTGCGCGCACACGCACGCCCCTATACAGACAAAGCACGTAAGGGAGAGAAGCAGACAATAGATAGGGTAGTTTTTAAAGGTTCAATAGTACTTTAGTTTTACTTATATAAATTCAGTCTCTGCGTACAAATTAAATAAATACAATAGTGCCGTGCCTGGTACGTATACGAAATTATTGATTTGTAAATTTATCTTATCGTACGATCGTAAATTCACCAGTACTGTTAAACAATGAAAACTCGAATTAACCGACTCGATCGATTCAATCAATTATTAATTTTACATTTATTTACTTTAATAAATTATTACTCAGCCTATGTATATATATATATATATATATATATATATATATTAAGTATGTATAATCTGAATTCATACAAATGGTTGCTTGGTAATATTGATGGAAATATCCATTTCTATCTGGTATATTATTTTACAATCGTGTGGTCGAGTGTTTCCTGTACTCGTCCTTCTTCATTTAGACAATAGACATTATGTCGTAATATACATCACGATGCAAAATATTCCTCCTTTTTTCCCTAATCCATTATCCGATTTTATAGTACAATAATAAAACACTGGGATTATTTATTTCTTCCACAATATTACGAGGCAAAGCGTGGAAAGCCACCGCAAATTGTTCCTTGCGAGTTGTTTCGATTTTTTAAGTTGGTACGCTGGCAAAAGCCGCGGCGCGCCAAAACGAATTGGTTGATAAACCGGAGGCGAGCGAGTGCGCGCGCCGATCAGCTGATCGATGATGCGAATACTGCCAACCAAAAAACTAACATTTTTCATCGGCGGCCGTCGTGCGGCGCACCGTTATGCGAATTAATTTAAGCAGAATCGGCGGAGATCCAATGCCGTGGCGCGCCGGTGGCGATGAATCGGCATGGCTTTCAGGGCTCAATCGCAACTTCCCGAGAGTAATAATGAATAACGAGGACAACCCTCAAAAACAATCACCTCGTAGGTCAACGAAAATTATTATATCAATTCCCGAGGCCCTGCGCTACTTTCATTTAAAAGCCCGCGTGATTTAATGCTCGTCCCACATATATTTATACAGTTAATCGTGGACATTGGTGGCGAGCCAGCCATATTCGGTAAATAATGTATATTACCCATCGTTTACCACTCGGGCTCCCGCGCGATCGCACACCCTCGCGCACGTAGCCGAGCACAAAGGGGCACGGGAAATCTGAGGAGAAACGCTAGGGGTCACACGTAAGAAAATCCATCCCGTCTCTATCGTTCTCACTCGCTCCATCACTCGCTCACTCTCTCTATCCCAATCTATCACCCTATCTCTCTTACTTCCTCCCCCATCCTGTTTGGCAAGCACCCCTTCTTTTATACATCGACGCACCACAGAGGCAAAGAGAGAGGAGAGAGAGAGAGAGAGAGAGAGAGAGAGAGAGAGAGAGCGAAAGGAATAAAGAACGGCGAACCGAGCCAGTGAATGACGTACGGCTGCGGTGTCATAGATGTCGTTGGTGTCGCGACGCGATGATGTCGAAGGTGCCGCGCGCAAAGAGGACCGATGACGGTACGCTCACCGGGTGCCATCCTCAGCGCGTAAACTCGAGGCCGTCCTCGTCCGAGAGGACGATGGCCAAGAGAGGTCGCGTGGGTGGATGAAGGAGTCAGGCTCCCTTCCCTTCCTTCTTCCTTAGATCCCTACCCGAGCGGCACACGCGCGCATCCTCCTTTCCCCGCTGGCGCGTAGGCACTCAGCCGACGTTCCTCTCCACTCCTCATCGCAGCCCATCGCGCCCCACCGCAACGAACTCCGCTACGCCGCACCACGCCTCGCCTCACCTCACCATGCCGCGCCTCGCCTCGCCTCGCCGCAGCTCACCGCGCCTCGCCTCACCACGCTTCGCCTCACCACACCTCACTTCGCCACACCTCTACAACCGATTCCCCTCCGTTCCCTGGCACGTCGGCACTCGCCCCGTCCCGCCAGACCCTGCCGCGATCGCTCTCCCGCTCTCCTCCAAGTATATAACTTTTCGCCTCTGCCCCTCTGCCTCATACATCCTTTACAACCGCTGTGCCTTCCTCGCTTACATCGGCGCGCATCCCCTCTCCTCGCGGCTCATCCGTAACACCGACGCGGCACCAGCACTAGGCTCCGGTAGTGCGCCTGGCCTCGGAAGGATAACGATCGGGGCGAGGAGCCGCGAGCCTGTGTATTGGCGTTGCGCGCATGTGAAATGTCGAGCGAGAGGGAGACAGGATGGATCGAGTGCGCGCGCGCCCAACACCCGTCCGACTTATGTATATACGACCTACATATATCACAAATCGAGGGCACTATGCCGACGTCGCCCGTGTCTGTGGAGGTGAGGCGACGATTTCATATAATAAAACGTCGCTACCTTCGCAAGCGCTGCGCTCTATTACGTGACCACCAATAATCCTCCTCGAATTTTTCTTTCGCCCCCCCCCCCCCCCC
>NW_011948413.1:5809359-5821859 GCF_000503995.2 Ceratosolen solmsi marchali
CCATCCATCCCATCCCCAAGCCCCCCCCCCAACCCCCAACCACCGTGTTGCCGCTCTTTTCCTAGCGCCCTTTCTCGACGACCCTTCGTCATTCCAAACTCTCTAGCTTTGGCAGTCAGTTAGGAACGACGAAGGGTGTCTTTTCTCCAGCTATCCCGCAGCCACTGCTCGACTATGCTGATCGATATTACAAGCATCGGCAGCCCCCGAAGCTCCTCCGCCACCTCCTCGTCTTATACCCCTCGCGCTCCCTTAACCCTGGAGAATACAATCCATTCGGATTCTTATTTTCCTCTCGGCCCTTAATTCCCTAATCTTCCAAATTTCCACCGATCCGAGTGAGAATTTCATACCATCGTACCCACCCCCCCCACCCCCCCCCCCCCCCCCCCCCGCCCCCCACACACCAACCGCGAAACGAGACGAACCAACTAGCCAGGGAAGGGAGACCAAGTCGAATAAAAACGGCCGTCCGTGCGCGACCCTTCCTCCGTCCTTCCGTCCAAAGCATAAACGGGGTTAATCCGTGGTGTGCCATAAGAACGATGGGGTGAAATTCGGTTGGTAAGGGATGGGAAGAGGGGACGCTACTTGTTACGCAGACGAAAAGAAATTGCGCTTTTCGGGGAAAAGAACGACATCGGGGTTAAATATACATAAGCGGCCTTGAAAAATTTGCGGCTGTACGCGCCTATTTTCATCTCCAACGCTGGTGGCGGATCGACAGCCGACGTCTGACTCGTGCACGCGCCAAGAATAAAGGAGGGGGAGGGACAAGCGTGGAGGAGGGATTTTAGGAGGAAAAAGGAAGGAAAAAGAGAGAATTGTGGAGGACCAGCTGCAGGCGCAAGGCAAAATTCGCCATCGGCCAGCGATGTGACTTGCGCCACCGAATAAAACAAACGTGTATTAGAGAGAAGGGGAGAGGAGAGGCAGAGACAGACACTCTGTCGGTGTGTATCTATACGTATGTATGCGTTAGACAGGCAGAGAGAGAGAGAGAGAGAGAGAGAGAGAGAGAGAAAGAGAGCAAACGTCAAGGTGAAGAACACGAGACGAACTAAGTGTCCCACGCGAAGGGGGCATCTCTTGCTCCCCCCTTCGCCCATGCTCGCACATATGTATAATTGAGCAGGCCTGCGCACTCTTCTCAAAGAATTGAATTTCGGACGCTGCAGGTGAGTCCAGGTGCGTACTCCTGTCTCCCGATGCGCCGTCCGTGTGTCGCACCAGCCTCGACGTGTGCGTGCGCCTACGGAAAGAGGAACTCATCGTCGCTGGCTTAACTTAACCGGAGCCCAAACCGGCTTGACGAATTTCGGTACAACAATGCCGATTGCCTCCTTCCCTCTTGCCCCTGCCAAACCGACGGACCGACCGACCGACCAACCAACCGACCAACCAACCAACCGGCCGACCAACCAACCAACCAACCACACAACCGACGGACCGACCGACAGCGACGATAGAATTTAATTAGACTCGCCGATTCGAAAGTTATTGTTAGCCTATAAAGAAGAATTAAAGTACGTGGATCATCGTCACCTGTTCGCGCGAACACCCATTGATAAACAAATGCTACGGCCGCCAGAGCAAGTTGAAATGCCGAAATGGTAACGTTGGAGAACATCGAGCATTCCTAATGGTCGACCTTATCCCATGCTTAAAGAGGCTGCCTTTCTTTACAAATGCATACACGAACAATCGAATGATATTCATCCGGGGCAATGCAGTCCATGAATAACTGCATCGACAATCTGAAAAATCCTCGAGAAGCATTCGTGAATTCCACTTCAATTTATTGTGAAATTATTTAATAAATTTCGAATCACCCGTGTGCTTTGAATCGTCTTGGTTTTATTCCAATTAAACCCTGAATTTTAACGTATTTTACCATTCAATTGCTTACCTTAATACGATAGACAGCCTACGCAACAATAATATTTAAAACAATATCGACATTGCGATTTAAGGAGGCTAATTAATATATATACGAAACTATTGTTAAATAGGTATGTTGGAATGACTTTGAAATTATATAAAATTTTTCTTTCTTTGTTTACTTAATATAGCATATAGGAAGCAGCATATACATAGTATAGAATTTACGCTTACTTATTTCAAATTGTACCATTATGAGCTACACTGACCTTTACAAGAAACAAACAAAAATAAAACAAAAACAAAAAATTGAGAAAATCCTTCGACTGTGTAATTTGAAAGAAAGAGAAGGAATAAGTACCGAATGTACGGAGATATGCAAGTTCTTCGCATATTTATGTGGCACACATATCTCCACATCTTTATTACGAATTTTATGTAAATTTACAGATTATAATTGGGATATACAACATGAAAAATGTAAAATTTTCTCGCTTCAATTAAAAACAGAGATGATAGAAAGATTATTCACGATGAAGCTTTATAATTTTACAGCTAACCAATTAGAGAAAATTAATACCGAAATAAGAAAAATTTTAAGGTTCTTTTTTTTTTTTTATTCTAAACGGTATACTGACACGACTCGATGGATATGATTACAGACGATGTCGTCGTTCATGCAATGTCATGCCTTTGTAATGGTGTGACCCACTAAACGTTATTCATTGTTGTCATATGCACAGGCGACTCTGTTCAAGATGAACTTGGAATTCTGATTCGATCGCTTTTTTCAATACCCTTCGAACATTCCTTTCCCCCCCCCACCCACCCACCCACCCACCAACCCCACCACCGATCTACGACCACCAACACCAACTTCCCACACCCCACCACAGCGCACTATGCCACCGTGATATATTGATTGTTATCAAACAAAGAAGCAATCGCTACGAAAATTATATCTAAACATATTGTTTTAATAATGGGAAGGATAATGTTACCCATTATTCCCATCCAACATCCGTATGCTGACGCGTAGAATCGAGTCTTTTTATTATTATTGAAAATTATACAGGAAAACTAAATGGGAAATTCTCGCTTGGCGTGTTCCAATAATGCCCGATGCAACATTATTCTTATTAACTTTTAAAAGCGTTAATGGACAATTTTTCACATATTAAAAATGAAAGCAATCGGTCTTACAAACAAGAGTTTGTAACAATTAACACGATTTCTAATCTAAATTAATTATTAACTATTACAAGTACAATATAAATTCCATGCATTTTTAGAAAAACGATAGAATTCTAAACTATTGCGACTATTATTTTCAATCTTGGTCTTACATATGTTCTTTTCTTCTCTTCTTTTTTTGTTTTTTTTTTTTTTTTTTTTTAATTTTGTTTTGTTCTTTTATTTTAATTATGTGCAAAGTTACAGTTCTTCGGTAATAAGAAAACATTGTACTCAATTACTGATAATGCTTCGATGTAATGTAAGTAATTAATCAGATTAGGGCATGAGAAACGTATGTATTTATATCACGGCAATGGTTCTCCTCGTGTGCACTCATATCCTAATGCTCGAAATAAGATTTGCTCTACAAATTAAATTTAGGAAAACAGTAAATTATACGAGCCTACATTAAAAATAAATGCCTACACATTTATTACAAATTATAAAACATTTTATATAATGACGACTAGAATTATCCACGTATAATTAATACAAGTTTCTCGAATGACACAATCTTCCTTAACTGAGAAATTCAATCACGGCTAATTGGATAAAAGCGATGTCGAATATAATTCACAGTATGTTTAAAAGATATAAATCAGAATTAATTAGAAACCGAAAAACGTAAGTCTAAATTGTAGTCTTTTTGTTTGGTTTTTTTTTTTTTTTTTTTTGTTTTTTTGGTTTTATTTATTTATTTATTTATTATTTTTTTTTTTTTTTTTTTTTTTTACAAACATGTTGATAATTACAATATTCGAAATTAATATTAATATATCGTTGGTAAGAAAGTTTGATAGATGTATATTCCTCGTCTGAATATTTATATTTATTGATGTGTAAATTAACCAATTTCTTAGAGTCTCGCATCATTGACATATTATATTTAAATTAGAATAAAATCTTCTGTAGCGAATTAAACGGAGATATGTCATATTTTTATATACATTTATATTTTACTATAATACGTGCATTTAAATAAATGAAACATGCTCACCAATCACTTCTAATTTGCGTTTTATGAATATGCATGTCCCAAAACAGCCTCCATATTTTATTTTCAACAATATGTAATAAAATTATGTAAAGCTAAAAATGTGGTATTGACTTAAGGTACTCCTTTGAATAATAAATAAGGCTTTTACATTCTGATGAATATTACTATAGAATTGCACAACTTTCATATGTTTAATTCAACATTTTTTAAATTTAATAACAAAAGAATATATAAGACAGTACATAAGAACATTTACAGTGTGTATGGTCTTTGAATTGCGCGTCATTAAATATAAATGTTGAACAAGAGAATCAATAATCAATACGAAATATTACTAGAATGTACTCTCTATACAGTCTACAATTAACGATGCACATTATAAATGCATATAATATTTTCAAATATATTCATAATGATTAATGCCAAATAAATAAGCTTAAAGCCAAATTCAGTCAATAATGATGAATAAAAATATGTAGCATATAATATAGTTTAATTTGCGAGTTGCATAGACCCAATCACTTATGATTGTGATACATTTATAATAAATAATTACAAATATAAGCAACTTAACGATTCCATCGCTTATGTAAAAAGAATATTAACGCTTTTGTCACTCCACATAAGAAGTGCAGTTGTTTGCCTGCGTCACTTGCTATTCTTATTTACCCCATTGGCGATGATATTCATTAATTAGCTTGTCAGCGAACTAAAATCGACCTTTCTACAAATACTGGGGTCAGTGCTTCCAAAGTGATAGAGACAAAACCAATCTAATCACTGTAACACAAAGTTACCCGGCATACTCACAAAGGCATAAACAATCGAATTGGCCTAAGTGCACAAAGCAATGACGTTTTGTAAATCTAAAAAAGAAAATTTGCCATCATTAGGTGAGATATTCCCTCGGTACAGCTACCGAATTGAGTAACTAAACTACTTTATACATTGTACGTGCAACGTTCTGTCATGTACAATGTATTAATACACAAACTAATTTAACTTTATTTCGTTAGAATAAACAGTTTATTTTACCGTTAAATTTATAGAAATTATACATAAATTTTAATATTTTTAATGTACTTTTATAAATGTTAGAATTGTTAGCGAGTTTCAGGCTTGAGATGTGCTCTAACATTTCGCAAATTAAAATGACAGATGAATATAATAAATAAAATATATTGCAAATATAAGACATTCATATTATTATTACTATTGCAAATACATATACGTACATATTTATTTATTTACTTATTTAGCCATTTATTTATAAGAAATTAAGCAAAATATTACGTAGATATAAATCAACGAAAGAATATTCTATTAATGATTTCTGCCTTGGCATAGCATAGTTTATGCATAGCATAAATTGTACACAATTAACACAAATGCAAATACAAACACTAATCCTAATGAAATCGAACAAATACTGTCTATACATTACTAATACTTAACAAAATATAGCTTAGAATTATAATAGATATGATATTTTAAAAGTGGCATTGATTATTTTTATTAAAACGATAATAAAACTAAGGCCCAATGTTTAGGAAATAAGAATTACGTTAAATGGCATTATATAATTTTATTAGATTTATATTTTTTTCAATGATGCTTTCACGAAATCAAGTAAATAGTGGTTGATTGGAATTTTTACTTTAGATGATAATTTTAGTTTTCACGATTTAATAGAATATTTTATATTTGTAATACACGAAAAGCATGCAACAATGCATTACAATTGACAATTATTGCTTTTGACATGTAAACAATGAATTATTTAGTTATTTTAGAGACAGTGTATATCTATGCTTCAATGTGTATTCAATGAAAATGCATAGATTGGAAAAAAAGTATATTATAAAAATGTTGATTATGAATATTTATTACGCAATGTGTAAATCTAAGAAATTATTTAGATATTTCAAAATATCATTATTGATATAATTGATTTTAAAAATAAAGACAATATGACTGTTGAAGATAATGATACAGATTAATATAAATAAATAAAGAAATAGAAAAACATTCAATTTTTTTAATAAAATTTCTAAAACAAAATTTCATTTACGAAATTGAAATGTTGAATTTATTAAGATTTTATAATTCAGTAATAAAAGATAGATAGAGCACTTTATTACATAAATAAATAAAAAAAAGTTATTTTTATTTGCCTGATTATTTAAATTGATTTATCATAAGAGACGTGTATTAATATTAACACGAAATAAGATATAATAATTATTTTCAAAACAATATTTTTTGCATAAAATCTGTAGGCGTTAGCCAGATAATTTCATAAATAATCTGACATATCATGTCAAGATCGCTACGTAACTATTTAAAAACTCAATGCTTGAATTTCGTTTTTCGATTTTCTTCATTGTTTTAAATTTATATTCTTTATGTCCTATGTATTAAAGAGAAATGTATTAAATGATCTTTTTTATAAGTATTTAATGCAGAATTTACTTTTACGCAATGTATATAAAAATTACGTAAGAAACATTGTTTTTAAAAACTCTTTATATCCGATGGATGATTAAGGAATTATAAATTTTTATTACTATATTAAAATATAAAATGTCATTATTGAATTTTATATATAGTACTTTCAAATTGAATTAAACTGAAATCTTGTTAAACGTTCTATTCAGTCATTTTTTACGAATGTGTAGAAACTTTTAACCGAAAACACAACAAATTAATTGACAAAGCATAAAAAATTTTTTTTTTTTTTTTTTTTTTTTTTTTTAAATTAAATAGAATATCTTATTGGAATTATGTATTTCTAATTTAATGAATAAATTTAATAAATAAATAATTCTCATTCATATTGAATAGTTAGTTAGTGATATTCTTATAAGTTTTCAACAAAACAATTGACGATTCAATTTTATTAATATAATTATTTATAGAAATATCGTGCAAATTATAATGATATTTATAATTATATAGAATTATTTTTGTTAAAATAATACAATATGTGTTTTATCAAGCAATATAATATATATGTATTGAGGCCCATTATTTGCTTCACTATAATGTATAGATAAATATTGGCTGAGATCTCAATGTAGATGCAAATCTTTTATAATCGATATGTCAAATATTGTTAAAATAATTTGTGTGCTTTCCTTTCAAGTAGTTCTATTAGAAATATTATTGTCGATTTGATCGATTGAATTTATATGAAATATGAGTAAGAAGGGGGATGTTAACTAAACTGCATTCAAGCTCTAACACCCCAGTCAGATAATTATTAAGAAGAATGATATTAATTTATATTAGTACCATTAATTATTTATTATAATTATTATTATTTTTTAAATTAAATTAAATTAATTGATTAAATAATGATAAAAGTAAAAGTAAAATAATATATATATATATATATATATATATTTATAGAATGTATTTGAAATAATACGAGTATTGAAATTTAGTGATGTAACTTAGCTCATTTATATATCACAGATTAAAAATATTAATGCTTGTATATTTAAAAAGTGGTTAAATAAAATAAAATATGCTATAAATAATTTAATTAATTTCTTCTCTTTATTACGTTTTAAAACATTATTTTAGTCTTCGTTTAAATTATCGATAATTTAATGTTCTAGGTAATAATTTTTTATATACAATAATTCGATCAAATAATATAGTAAAGTAGCGAAAATATGTTTTAGTATTTTCAAAATTCAAATGACCACCCTTTTAATAAATCATTGCATAACTTCTTAATAACAATAGCAATATACACTAGTATATGTTAAATATTTTTTTATATTACAGAACATACGGAATATTGTTAAGAATATCTTAATTACGTTTCCTACTTTTCAAGTTTTACATCAAATTATCAATAAACTTACATAGAAAAATTCAGAATAGAATTTCAAGATTTTTTAATTATGATTGTCATTAATTATTCTCATCGATTACATTACATATAAAGAAATTTGCAACATTTGTTTTATCATAATGAAATATTTGGTAATTCTAGGCGATTTTAAAAACAAATTTAAAGAACAATTTATTCGTTAAACTCATTTAATTTAATGAAATGATCGATACTCATTTATTATTTACAATACTTGATAATACGATACATTAAACTAATACTTTGACAATAGAATGTATGCAAAATTATATACTTTGTTCGATATATATAAATGATTAAATAGAATTTTTATAAGCTCTCTTATTTATATTTATCAAGTATGCAATGATTAATCCAAATAATTGTAATATACAGTTTAGAACTTTCGATTATTTACACTGCGTTGATAAGTATCGAAAATGTACAATTCCGTGGTACATATATATATATGTGTGTGTGTGTGTGTGTGTGTGTGTGTGTGTGTGTGTGTGTGTGTGTGTGTGTGTGTGTGAGAAATATTGGAGGGATAAGAGAGATGATCCGGATAGGAATAATGTATATAGATGTAAGCATGTTCGTTTCGGGTCGTCCTTTTGGACTTTCCAACAAAACCGTCAGAGACCGACTCCATATTATAACTTACCAGAATACAAAAGATTCAATATCAATTGCCATCTCTTTAATTTTAAGCTTGCAGAAGAGACACTTATAATACAACGTGGAAAGTTATAGCCACCTCGTGATTTAATTCTCGTACTAATTTTCACTCGCTCAAAAATACTTCTCCTGTCAACAAATTAATCCCACGCTCGTATTCACAAAACACACGCACATATACGCGCACCTTTTTCTATAGAGATAAATTTCATGTTGGATTATTAGTTTATCGAATTATGATAAACATATACTTGTATGTTAATATTTGTCAATTAGAAAGGTCGTATGAACATGATAAGTCTAATAAAAGCAAATATTATTCAGCATTTCAGTATGGTATATTAATAATTAATATAATGAAAATATTATACAAGAAATTCAATGAATGATTAATACAGTGTTGGATTGAAATTTAATACCTCGGAAATCTTTGCATTCAAATTTGTATTAATATGAACATGATTATCAGAACTATTATTCGTTATAATGTGACCTCGCTTTTAAATTAAAACAGTTCATAAGCCTTCCTGCGCATAATTTATTTCTCATCGAAGATTTAAAATAATCTTCTATTTTCAACTAAAAAAAAAAAAAGAAAAACAAAACCAACGTTGATATGATCGAATTGCACAATAATAAATCAGCACTAGCCAGATAGTTACGAAATAGCATATCAATAATAAATAATAAATATACGGCTCGACCCCTCAATTGCAAACGAAGGAAAAGTATGCGCAAGAAAGAAGCAAAATTTTATTTAAGTTATATAAAGAATCTTTCAAAGCGAAAGTATGCGTTACATTATTTTTTTGTGAATTAGTTAAGAGTCGAGCATTATGTGCACAGATGCGGTAGCTGCAACATCAAATTCATACGTACAAGGGCGAAGATGAAATGCTACAATAGACGGATGATGATATATAACTGGTTAGGAGAGCGTAAGAGCAGAAAATTATCCAGACTGTCGGTAAAACAGTTATACAAGAGTCTCGCCGTTTAACGCTTTACTAAGTTAAAATTGTAAAATAAATCGATTCGCATTTGAGAGTAATCAGAGATGAATGAATAGAGTAGAAAAAAAAAGCTTTTGTTGGTTATAATAGTAATTTCTCAAAAATTTCGTATTTTGTAAAACTATTTTCTTTGCTTTTTCACTTATTTATTATTAATATTGGAATAAATTTGCCATTTGAATGGCTACGCTGATTGCAATTATTTGTAAAGAAAATTTTATTCACGTATAATATACGTCAATTATGAGCGTTGATTATATTCTTCAAATGTATTTACGGAACTTGTAGTTTAACAAGTCTGATATGATAGGATTGAGGTGCTTCAGTACGCTCAAAGATACCATAATACGATCATCTACAATATAGCTCGTGATTTTTTCAATTATCTACTAAGCAATTAACAATATAAATCAATTTATATTTATAATATTCATTGAGTTGACACAAGAATTCGTTAAAAAATACAATTTCCAATCTTTTGGTCGTTATTATTTTTATATACAATATAATCAGTCCATTGTCCTCGTATTCATTGAAAACTAGGATTGGCTTCTGATATTTTTAAAACATATTGCACAAAGATTGTGAAGAATTTCATTCGTATCGCGTACATTTTTTATTTCTCTTACGAAGAAAAATAATTCCCACGTTGATAATATCCTGGATATGAGATTGTACTTGTTTCCAATTCCATTGGCTGCCTGTTATCCGGGCCCGAATGCTAAAATTTACAATATGACACGTGTTTTATCCGGCAACTGAATTGGCTAAAACAATGACCGCAGCAGAACACATTGAAGAGACCATTGACACACACACCTATACAGCTCATCCTCGACGAAATAACAACGACATACAGAGGAATAACCGCATAATTCGAAACACGTATTTATCTTTCTTCATTTAACCTTCAATAAATTAAAGAGTTTTAGAATTTTCAAAAGATAATGAGAGGTATCGAAAGAAATTAAAAAATATATATATATATATATATATATACCTTTAAGTTGTTTAATATTAGCAATTTAGTAATATAAAAAAAAAAATTTCAATATTGAACTAATAAATACAATAAATTAATTACCAACACCACCATTTAAATCAACTTATTCACAAAATGGCCATCATTGTCTAATGAAAATTTAAATTGAATATATGCATTCACTATTCGATAGAATAAAAATAATACAATTAAATTAAGGAAAATACTAAAATTGATCTGATGAAAGAAAAATTTATATACGTCATTGTAAAACGAATATTTTTACTTTTTTATCTATTTTTTTTTTTTTTTTTTTTTTTTTTTTTTTATAACATTAACGTAGTAAAATTATAATTCAAGTACAAATTAATTTTTAGAAAATCTTTAAATTTTGGTTCATTATTAATTTCTATAGAGAAAGTAGATTCGTTCCATAAGTTTCACAACATTTCTCTTTTATATTAATTCCAATTTCATACACAATATTTGTTTTAGGTTTTTTTTTTTACGATCTACGCTAAAGGCAGTAGTAAATAACATGTGCAGTGTGCGTGTTTTTTTTTTGTTTTTTTTTTTTTTTTTTTTTTTTTTTTTTTTTTTTTGTAATTTGATTTTTAAGATACAACTTCCAAGGAAGGAGATAGTAAGGTTGGACTCAATTAATGCGCAATAATAATTATTCGAATTGATTATACAGTTAACAATATGTTTTTGTGAATTGTAAATATTTACATTTTAAACTTACTTGTTCAATAAATTTACCTTGTTGTCCTAGTAGTCTGAAGTCATCGATCATTTTATTATAAAAGTGAAGAATTGCATAATCATTTAATCTTTATTGCAATATATTATAGGTAGGCATTACATAAGACTTAAATCATTAAACAGTGGCGGCAAATCAACGTCTAGTCATACACAATAAATCGAATATTAAGCATCGCTAATTTAATATTTTTCCTTTTTTTTTTCTCTTCATTTTACTATACATTTAAACAGCTCAAAAATTCATTAAATTATAAAAATTAAAATACGCTTATAAAGCCTTTTAGACGAAAGGCTATCAAAGAATAATGTAATTTTCATGTTTTTTAACGCGCATATCTACTGGTACATTTGGTGCAAATGGTAATTATGAATTACAATAATTTTTAAGAAATATAAGTCAATAAAAATATTTTTAAGATGACGAAAATAAAAAAAAGAAGAGAGAGAGAGGAGAGGCAGAAAGCTATTTAATTTAAATAGAAAAAAATTGAAATATTCTTTATTTATCGGTATTGAATGAGAATCATTTCATATATTTTTAATAATCGCTTAAGATAAAAAAATAAATATTAAATGCGCTTAAGCAATATACTTTTTACATTACAATTAATTAAGTATTTGATATAAATGCTTATTATTATTGAGATACATATTGTTCCACTTCCAATGCATTTGGAAAACTGAATTTGTAATACTTTGTTTCTAATACAAGGAGTCAGTAGAATAATATATCCTTTGGAACAAGAGGAAGAAGAAGAGGAGGAGAATAAGTAGGAGGGGGAGGAGTTGGTGAAGGAAGAAATGGAAGGAGAAGAGGATGAAGAAAGGAAAGGAGGAAGAAGGGAATAAGGTGAGGAAGAAGGAAGGGAAGACGAAGAGGAAGAAAAAGAAGAATAAGCAGATGATGAAGAGTCTTCCGAGTCGCTTGAAACATTCATTGTAATCATATATAGTGTAACCTTGAAGTCTTGTTATATATGCGAATTAAATAGTTGGAAAATTTTCCGCGGTGCTTTTATCGTTTCAACCAACGAGCTCTCGAAGCATAAGAATAAATATCTCGGTTATCATTGGCAAACATTTAAG
>NW_011948413.1:5826859-5829768 GCF_000503995.2 Ceratosolen solmsi marchali
TTACTATATTTATCAGATATATCGATCGGTTTTTTGTAGACTTTCATTCGTCAAAATCTAGCCGTTGATCCTAAATATCTAATATAAAGAGTCCTTTTCTATTCAAATTTGGATAACGTGTGTTAATTAAAAAATATAAAAATGTTTATGTCAATTTGTAAAAGTACCTATGTTATTCAACATTCCCTTCACAATACTTTACATTATAATTATTTTCTCATAAAAACGAATGCAAGTAAGTGTATTTAATACTTTGTTCGGCTTCTCACTTACAGGTATTACAGTTGGAAAAGCACAAATATTTCTTTTAGCAAAATTTATTACTTAAAGCCAAGCCTAATACATTCTGAAAATAAAATCCCATCTACTTACTCGGAATAACAAAGTGCTACTGACTTATCGATGCGTTTTATTACATTAAAAGCAAAAAATTTTTAGTCAGACAACAGTATTTTACTTCTTATAGTTCATTGCTCTTTTACGAACGACCTAAATGAACTATTTGTAAATAAAACGATACGCATTTGAAAATGAAGAAAGAAGAATTTGTAAGTAATATAATTAAATAATTATTTCCAAATTTACAAGTTTTGTCCAAAGTTGAAGGACTGATAGCAAGTCAATTACATTAAAAATTTAAATATTTTCATTCGTATTCTCTCACTCCTTTATTCTTTAAATCTCCTTCACTCCGTCTTTGTGCCTTATACTATACACACTCTCCATCTCCCTTCCACCTTTGCTGTCTCTGTTTTCTGTCCTCCTTCCCTCCCCGCTCTTACCCCTTCTCCGCCCGCTTCTCTTAACAACTCTCGGTATCTGGATTTTTATGTTTGTCTTTCTCACTCGCTCTTTGGAGTTCCTTCGCCCCCGCGCGCGCGCGCGCGCACACACACACACACACAGATATACGTCGTTCCTCTTCTCATCCTGCACGGGCAAGAGCGAGAGCCCAAGAACGATATATATATATATATATAGAGATAGAGAGAGAGAGAAAGAGAGAGAGAGAGAGAGAGAGAGACAGAGATAGATAGATAGAGAGAGCAAGAGACCTGCGACCACGGATTTATTTAGAAATTACATATGCAGTTGTACCGTCTCGGGGACATTCCTTCGATTTTTTTCCACGTGTCAAGGGAGAGGAGGGAAGAACAACGACGGCTCCGTAGCCGCGCTCCGTTGTTTTCTATTTGAATTTCCTGCGCGTCGCGCGCGTTGGGTATTCGAGATTATCTTCCGTGTATGGAACTCTATATATCTCACACGCACTCACACACGCACACGGGGGCCTCTATCTCTTTTTCCACTCGCTCGTTCGCATGGACGGTGGGCGAGTTCTCGGGGCTTGGGTTACGGGAGTTTTCTTCAGAATTGGTTAATGACGAGCGGAGAAGTGGTATAACGTACTACTTTGTTTTGTAGAGAGCGGCACGAAATTGTCAAGCGAAAGTTCTACAAATAATTCCTTTTTTCCTGGTTTATATAGCCTCGGGGAGTAGCGAACAATCCTGGGAGATCGTAAAAATTAATCCACGATACGTCCTTCTAGCGTGTAAAGAAATATTTACGATATTGTATTAATAATTGTTTGTCCAATATTGGCTGGATTTCCTACAATCAACATATCTTTTTACACTTTAACCTTTTGCGATTTTTCGAGGCCATTATTTTAGTAAACAGTATCGTTTGATTTTAATTTATTATACTTGGCGACTGAAAAATTTTACAACTTGTCTCAAGCCGAGTTTTATATTATCATTAGTATAGGCTGAACGGTTTATAAAAATTCTTCGTCTTTTTCATCCGCGTCATAAATAAATCATAAATAATATTAAATGGCCAAGTAATTATTAAGCTACAGTTTTCACTTTAAAAAATAGGAACAAAATTTGTAGCTTCTCATTATCTCTAATAGTTTTCGATCTAATAATCTTGGAATAGCAAAAGCTTAAAAAATTAAAAAATTAACTTTTATTATCATATGCCATTTAATAGCATTTATACAAATAGGGAGTTGAAATAAATTAATTTTCAATACTTTAATACTGAAATTGCGATGGTAAAAGAGCTTTAGTCTTATATGTGTGTTGAAATAGAATCTTACACTTGCATTAAATGGATTAAATAAAATTATAAATGCACCGACACACAAGAAATTGCGAAATCTTTATACTCTCATTGATAAGAGGAATAAGTGTTGAATGTTTCTATTTGTGGAAATTTTTTAAATTCAGGTACCTCTACAAATGCAAGCTCGGTGAGAATTACAAGAATTATAGGCAGTTGAACCCAAGAAGTTACAACAGTAGATAGATAACGGGCTTGTTTAACTTTCAATTCAGTATCGATGAAAATTTAAAAACGAGATAAAAACAATTACTGTCTTCAAACTTGGTAAATGGCGCAAAGTCAATAACCGCGGCACAAGCCGATAAAAATATCGACTCGATCCGGCAAAACGAGAAAAAAAGGATTTACTCGGCGAATGCGGTCACAGAAAGGCATTATTAACTATGCAGTTGCAATTTGAAGTTTCCAGAACGGCATTCTGACCGTGGCGCCATCGGATTGACTTGCCATGTGATCGTCGATAAGCCAGGACTCCGTGAAATGCACGTGTAAAGTATATCGCTCTCGATCTAAATCTTAAATTAAAATTTCAACTAACATTGCCGCAACAGCGAAACAAGAGTGAATTTATATTTTTCGCCCGATTCTCGAGCAATTGGGAAATTTTTTACACCACGCGTGTCGGACGAAACTGTAGCTCTTCTTGGTAAGAAATTTAAAGGTGTAATCCTTATGCAACGACAGACAACAATGACAATGACGACGAGAACGACGACGAGAACGACGACGAGAACGACGACGACGACGACGACAAAGACGACGACAAAGACGACGAC
>NW_011948413.1:5829839-5849839 GCF_000503995.2 Ceratosolen solmsi marchali
AAAGACGACGACAAAGACGACGGACGACGATAACGATAACGATAACAGCGATATTTATATTCACATAGCCTCATTCGTATGTAAGAAGGCCAACAGAGTTTTCACTTTGAATTATTTTTCAACGCTTTGTTTATTTATCCTTCTGCAATGATTAAACATTTATTTATCTTTTTGCATAATTATTTTTGAAACTTTAGCCGTGAATAATTTAAGGTTAATTTTAAAGGCTTCGTAACACATTGTTTCCAAAATTTTAATTGCAACATAAATTAATGATAAAAAGTAGGATATTTCCATAATTTATAAGCCACAAACAGTATATTTTTATACACTGTCAATAACACGCCAAATACATTTATGTAAGGAGAGGTAATTTTCCCGCAAAATATAGCTCCACCAAACATTCATGTTTGATTATATGTTTTACGCAAAGAATTGTTCCGAACGTACTTTAGCTGTATAAAACTTAACAAAATAGTGATTATAAATCAAAGGCTTTAATTACGAGTTAGTAAATAATTTAAGGATACAATATTTTACTTAAAAATTTCTAACCTCCAATGGATTCTCTGAAAATAATGAACGCGAAAATAAATAATGTAAATAATAAAATGTAAGTACATGCGCGTGTATAAGTGTATTGGATTCGAGCCAATACCAAAACCTATCTATATCGTCGATTGGATAGAGCTGTGTTTTTACAATTTTTCAATCACAATTTTCCAATTTTTATTTACCGCAATTAAAGAATGGATTGATTATGCGAATATATATCCAATGGTTTTTATTTATATTGCAGTGTCGTTGCAAAGCAAAGATGCAAGAGAAAGTGCGTCTTTGATTCTAGAGAAACGCCTAGATCGGTCTTTGAAAGTTCCTTGTTTTTCAACACGTAGTGCGAGTACATTCGTTACTTGAGCATTAAATTGAAGCACATAAATTCCAAAGCCGAATTAATTGAAACTTTTACGTATGCACATTGGTAGTGTAAGTAATTTACATCGGCTGCATTATTAATATAGAGGATAAAATGTGGCAGGAATATAATTGTATTAAATGCAAGGTTACGAAAAGCATGAGGAATTGGGTGAAATTCTTAGCTAACAGGGAATAGAGTGGAGACTTTTGGAATTTAAAAGATGCATCCTCCACTTATATATCGAGCTTAAGCCTTTGAATGATTTATCGCCGGGATTAATCCACCTCTCATTTATTATCAAAACTGATATTGATTCCCCGTGGCTGTAAAGCGTGACAGTATGTTTTGCCATTTATTGCGCATTGCAATCGATAAAATCATCTCACCCTCTTGATTAAAAAATCATCGTCATTTATTTCGAGATAATTATGTTGTTGAAAAATAAACGAAACAAAGAAATGAAGTTAGTGACGGGCGGGGTTGGGAAAATTGGACTTCCAGGACAGGCGCTATTACGTAGCGCGCGCCAAACGTAATGCGAATTTCGATTCAAATGTAATCCAAATAGCCCACGTTGGGGCTTCATTGGGCCGAATTAAGCATTGCCATTCCATTTCCGAGCGAGTGACAGTGGTGATCGTGGTGGTGGTGGTGATGGTGGTGGTAGTGGAGGGTAAGACTTTTTTTCATACGTCGAACAATTTATAGAACGGCAGTTTGCAGATGGCGCATCTCAGCAGCGGGCGTCCGCTTTGAGTCGTCAGGACGTCTATTTCCTTCGTGGGGACGTCATCGCACTCTCGAATCGTCGCGGCCTTCAGCCCGGATACCAAATCCCCACTTCTCCCTCCTCAATCACCACCACCACCACCACCACCCCCCTGCTGCGACTCTAATAAGCTCCAAACGAGTGCCTTGGTCGAGTTATCGCAATGGAAGCGCGCATGCGGGGAGGCTCCCTCCCGTCCCCGCTCCAAAAGCGCAAAGTATCACCATAGTTCGCGGAGAGGACTTTCATTTTTCGCCTCAATGTGACTCATCGGAAACATCGACGTCCCTTCGCGCCCGAAGGTGACGAGGAGGCGACACTGGCCGCCGCCTTCGACCCAGTTAGGGAAGGAAGGTACGAAAAAAGCGAGTGGCAACGACAATGCGCATTGAGAGGGTCGGGAAGGAGGAAGGGATGGAGCGAAGGAGGAAGAGGAGGAGATGAAAGAGGTGGAGGAGGTGGAGATGGAGTTGGAGTCGGAGTTGGAGGTGGAGGTGGAGGTGGAGGTGGAGGTGAAGGTGGAGGTGGAGGTGGAGGTGGTGGCGGAGGTGGAGGAGGAGACGGAGGTGAAAGAGATTTGTTGAGAAGGACTCATGGGAGGACGCGGGGAGTAGTGAAAGAAAATTGAGGAGGTCGACCTCTCGGTAGCTGGAGCGGTCTTTCTCCTGACGATCGCGCCGACACCTCGCACTGCCGCGGGACAGAGAGACAACGACTCGTGAGGAATCCGCGAGGCGGAGGGGCGAGGAAAAGGAACAAGTGGCTCGCGCCGCTGAAAGGATCCCCGTAAAGGAAGAACTCGCGCTTGTAACTCGCGATGAGCCGGCGTGCGCGCCTCTTCCTTCTCTCTTTCTCTTCATCAACCGCGCGTGCGCTTCACCAAGTGAGAGAGAGAGAGGGAGAGAGAGAGAGGGAGAGAGAGAGAGAGAGAGAGAGAGAGAGAGAGAGGTGGCTCTCCTCGCATTACCTTACTGTATAAGGGGTCAATGCCACAGCAGCCGTGTCCTCCGCCGTGAGCGTTCTGTCGCGCGCTCGCGCTCCTTCTTATATACTTTGCTCGCTTGCTGCCGCTGGTGCTGCTGCTGCTGCTTGTGCTGCTGCTGCTGCTGTTGTTGTTGTTGTTGTTATTGTTGTTGTTCTTGTTGTTGCTGCTAATGTTGTTGTTGACGTCGTCTCCTCCTCTTCTTCATCTTATTCTCCGACATTTACATCCTCCTCCGATCATGTATCTCTTTGCTCGACTATCCTGACGAATAGCCAAGGGAATGAGATAGAGATAGAGAGAGAGAGAGAGAGAGAGAGAGAGAGAGAGAGAGAGAGAGAGAGAGAGAGAGAGAGAGAGAGAGAGAGAGAGAGAGAGAGAGAGAGAGAGAGAGAGAGAGAGAGAGAGAGAGAGAGAGAGAGAGAGAGAGAGAGAGAGAGAGAGAGAGAGAGAGAGGGGGGGGAGGGTCGAGGAGTTGAGGAGGGAGCGGAATCGCGAAACCTTCTCTCTACTCCTCCTCCTCCCACTCCGTGGATGCTGCTCGAGAGCCTGCCGAAGCGACTTGATTTTCGCGCGGATGTTCCTCTCTCCGTTGCTCCGCATCGTTTCTCTGCATCCATACGTGTCGCGCACTCCTTCGTCTTCTCCTCGGCGCCCGTATTAGTCCATCCTCCTCGTTGGCTCGCGGCTCAGAGGGAACTTGGCTGCGCGCGGCACTTCCTATACAGATATACAGAGCCGATACCCCTTGTACCCGGTGCTCCTATCTTCCCCCCCCCCAACCCACCAAAACCCCCTACGCTTTCTCGTTGTCTACTTCTCTACCTTCGTCCTATCTCTGTTTTCTCTCTCTCTCTCTCTCTCTATCTCACTGTCATCGGCCCGGAGAAACGCTGCAAGCGAGACGGGCACTTTAACGATTTGCGTACGGCGCGCCGAGCGCGAGGAGCCACCACTTGGCGCTCCTCGAGCCTCCTTTTGCTCCAGCTCCGACGCTCCGACGTCGGGAGACCGATTCGCGCGAGTCACCTACCGCAAATTCGCCGTCCTTCCGTCCTTTTACTCTTTCCATTTGGCTTCCTTACGCCGGAAAAAATAAGCACACGGCAACGGCGTTGTGCAAGTGGGCGCAAGTGGAGCAAGGTGAGCACTCTATTGCGCTTTGATTTTTTTTTTCTTCTTTTTTCAGTTACGCGCGCTTGCTGTCATCTACGAGTGCTTTCTAAAATTCGTTGGTCTTTCTCGCTCGACCCCTTCTCTTGCGGAAACGCATGCACAACCTGTCCCGTGCCCGGCTTTCCCGTGACACGTCTCCAAATTCGTTCTTCCCATTCGGCATTGGAGCGGCGCTTTGTGGAGTCACAAATTGGAGTGAAAAATGACTCTCGATTATTCTTTTTTTTTTTCAGGAGTCAATGCTTACCGAGGACCAAAGTGACGCTTATTACGTACCAAAGCGGGCTTGATGCGTAAACAGCTGGGACTAACTAACGAAAATAACTTGTTTTGTAAATATTGTAATTTTTAAGATTTTCATCTCGAGCTCCTTCGTATCGTTGCGAACTATTATTAACCTCGACCAAGCTCGTATAAAAATTCATCCGAAATTCTCCTTCTGTAGAAATGAAATGCTTAAGGAGCGGCGAGCGGCGATAGGAGAAGGGATACGGGATACGAGAAGTAAATATAAGAATTCAAGTCAAAATAGAATACTAAGAGAGAAACAGTGAATAAAAGAGGGGTAAAATATACAAGGATTGTAGAAGACGGAGATAGATGTAGAGCACGCATGGGAGCTATTTAGAAATACCCGATATGTGCTTATTTATAAGAGAAAAAAAAGAAGAATATAAAAAGAAAGAAAAAGTAAAAGACAAAAACAAGATAAAACAGGAGGGGAGAAAAAACTCTCGTTTAACCCTTTCTTTATAAAGGCATGTGTGAGAAATGTGTGTTTGGGCCTAAGAGGCCGTTAACGAAAATGATAAGGGGTGTGCGAAAACTTCAAATTATACGCTTAAAGTCGATTGACTAACATGGCCAATATACCTATACGTATACAGTAGGCATAGCCAGGTATGGTCAGACATGGATATCTACGGATACTTCCCACGTTATTCAATCATCTCCTGGCATGACTTCTCAATATTCCCACGGCCATTCCATTCCAATTTATTCTAATTTATGTTTAATTCTGCGTCACTGTTAAAAAAGATGAAAAAAAAAAAAAAATAAATAAATAAAATAAAAATATGTTCAGTGTTACCATGTTCGAGCAATGAACTCATTATTATGTCACCACCAGGGACATAATGTACTATTTTGCTAATTTTGAGCGAATTAATGCTACTTCTCTTTAAAAGCCGTTACTTAATCTTTTTTGCTTTCTTTTTCTTAAATTAATCGTCGGCAGGCCACAACCATTAAGAATTGCATTAAGAATTCATTAACGTCGAGATGGAAATGTACATCGATAAAATTGAAGAAATTAAAGAACGACGAAAGCGCCGGCGAAAATGTTTTTCATTTTTCACGGGGTCGAACGAGAGATGTCGAACGAGACGGCCAGCGAGTATTTATACAATAGATTAATTTCGATGATTTTGTTATGACTGCGAAGAGCAAAAAAGCTCCAGAGCGCTTTCAACGAGGTAACGGCACATGCGCGCTTCGCTTAACCATAGAGTAACTCGCGTTGTCGGGCTTTACGATTAGCTTTCCTCGTAGTCGTTCGCGACGACTTTTCTTATCGTGAGACAAGTGGAATGTAGAAAAAATAGTCGGCGCGCTATGCTAGAAGTTATAAATGGCTTATACTGTCTCTTCCTATTCGCGTACGCTCGTACATAATATTCAAATTCAATAATATCATTGTTTACAAGATTGGCTGCTTTGAACGCACACGCGTGCGATTTATATCACGAGATCGAATATTAATTTCATTGAGTCGCAATTTAATCGAAATATCGTAAACAATAGAGATACGCTAATATTACTATAATAGGGGAACAGAAAAATTACCCCATTTTTTTTATTCGAGAGTATACTTGAAAGAAAAAATAAAATAAAACAATAATAAAAAAAAAAAAAAAATAAAAAAAAAATAAAAAGTGAATACTTTTAGGTTATGTCCTGCAAAGCCAATCTTATCGAAATCTTAATTTATCGATATCATTACACGTCAGTATAACCATAACATGGTAATCTATTTAGCGTCTATCTATTGGATAAATTAATGACAGTATCGTGACAAATTTTGTATTTTAATTATAAAAAAGAAAAAAATGCAATAGTATTGGGAAAAATGTTTAAATGATTTACGGCACCGTGCTTAAACATTAAACTTTCACAAAATATTTTACATACACCGTACCCACAAATGATATTATAAGACTGTTCCTGTTCTGATTTAAATTCACCAAGTTTACGCACTAACGAACAAGAGAAAATAAATCTTCGATTATGCGAACTTATGAGAACGCATTGATAAAAATACAAAACTATTTCAGAACGTAAAATCAATACGATGATGTTTTACAAATACATTTTTACTATTGCCTCATTTTATTTGACTTCTAACAATAAAACTTTTAGATAATATAATCTTTATAACTCTTAGATTAAGAACCTAAAAACTTTTGCCATCACGGTTAAAGCTCCTACGATACGGCGAGCTCAATAATTGTACCCTTTTCTTCGATTCGGTGTTTATATTTGTTGATGATTTACTGCCGATCACCTGAAAATAACGACTGCAAGCGATTACCGAGTTGTTTACACAAAGCTTCGTGCTCTGATAATGCGCAAGCGCGTGCGCGTCCTCGTCACACGCGAAAAGCACTCCTTACACTCTACCTGCACAATGTATAACGAACGCTTTTTCCATTTACCTATATTGCTCGCGCCGACTTTTCCTATAACTAATGCAACCTCGTTTTTGCTATTTACCCGTCACCGATACATCCGTACACGCCGAGCCAACGTCCCTTCGTCAGCCGAGATTTAATATTTTTATATAGACTATTTATATTTAGCCTCTCACCACAAAGGGCTGAGGTTAAGACGCAGTTCGTACAAGATGTTTGTATTTGCGTTTCTCTTTCATCTGTAGAGACATGAATTATTTACGTCATATCTCAAATTTATCCACTAACGTCATTTATCCTCCATAACCATTTTTTCCATTTTCAATAAAAGAACTGGGCTTCCTTGCTCTTGGAAAATCTTATTGGGAACATTGCCGATTAAGGGACAGCATTTCTTAGCGATTATGAAAAATCACTTCAATGTTCCATTCGATGGATCGAAGCAATACGACTGACTATACGCAATTATCCTCAAATAGTTGTTCTTCAAAATAAGTAGTCGTTGGAATATTCATCCATTAGCGCCTATTTTATATTTTCATTCCGTTCATTGTACAAATTATTATTCTTTAATCTCCGGTAGCTTTAAAAAGTTTTTAAGCTTTTTATATTTATCATTCCGAAAAATATATTAGACAAATATATATATATATATATATATATATATATATATATATATATATATGCGAGACATATTTCTATCTCATCGCTCATAATATCGCAGCAATACGACTGACTATACGCAATTATCCTCAAATAGTTGTTCTTCAAAATAAGTAGTCGTTGGAATATTCATCCATTAGCGCCTATTTTATATTTTCATTCCGTTCATTGTACAAATTATTATTCTTTAATCTCCGGTAGCTTTAAAAAGTTTTTAAGCTTTTTATATTTATCATTCCGAAAAATATATTAGACAAATATATATATATATATATATATATATATATATATATATATATATATAAGCGACATATTTCTAGTTCATCGTTCAAATTATCGTACTACGTTCTAATATAATTTATATCTACGTATTTAGAAATAGATGAGTTTGATTTAGATAACTTATTTCATAAATACAACTATTTTCATTACGTTTATACTATACATTTTCAAAATAAAATAGCCTCCTTGCCTAATATCATCTTACTAAAAGATAAAATAATTCCTTTACTCAAGACTAATCGCACAATGATTTATATACATTTATAATAAATCGACAATACTACAAAAACAACTTTCAACTTCTAAATTAGATAGGAAGTGAATAAAAAATAATAATTCTTTTTGAAAGAACGTAAGCTCGCATAAATACTAAATGTTTGCTCAGAACGAAAAACTTGAATAATAAAAAATAAATTTAAAAGGAACTCTAACTCTTTAGAGGCTTGTTATAAAAGTCGAAAATTCATTTCGGTAGTATTGAAACAGATTTTGATATATCCAAGTGCAACAAGACCAATATATTTGAAACTTTACCTAAACAATATGCATTGTCATTACAATGCGTACAAAACTTTAATACGCACAAATAGCGTAGAAATAAATTTACTTGCTTATGAGATTTTCAAGAACATAAGTAGAATGATAAATTAGCCTATCGTCGTCAATGGTATCATTAGTGTTAATCATTTAATGATTTTGCATAAAAATAAAAAACTTATAATCACATTAAAATTAACCATATATCGATGCTTAATGCTATGAATAAGCAAACGTATGAATATATACAATTAACACACTAATATTAGCTATTTTTATTACTAATAATAATCTCCGCTTTTTTAATCATATTAATTCAATGATTATATTATTAAAGTGTCGGAAAAATAGAAATTCCTATATAATAGAAATAAATTCAAATATCATTAAAAGTATGTAAAAACTAAGTGAAAATTATAATATGAAAATGTATTTTGCGTAATATACACCATTGTCGTTAAGGTTTAAACAAAATAAAAGTTTTTATAAATCAAAAAATTGTATTAAATTTCATGTATATAAAATATAAGAATATTAAAAAGTGTGATACAGCAGTCGATTTGAACTCTATACTAGATATTATTATTATAAAAACAAAATACTATTTGAAAAAAATATATCACCTAAAATTTTATTGAAATATTAACCGTAATATTACAATATTTCAAAGAATTATATGATTGAATTATAAAATTTATGAAAAAAAAAAAAATCATTTCCGAATGATTTTTTGTTCGATTAGTCAATATAAACTGTTTTACATTACATTTAAATAAATAATTTTGTTATAATTTTCGAAAATTAACAACAAAATTTAATTTTAATAGCATATGTTTGAAATATGTTTGAAAATAATTTTTCTGGATAATTAAATTTTTAGGATGACGATAATTGCCATGTTAATTAATAAAATTATTAGAGCTACGACATTATGTGTTATGAATTTTTCATTATATGGTATATAAATATGGTATTTGTACAATATAAATTTCTCTAACAAACAAATGATTCAAATGACATTTACTTGACTTTATATGTAACTTTTAATATTTTAAAAATAAATAAACTTAATAAAATTTATTTAAAACATTTATCAACGATTACATCTATTCATATGATATAAGTCTCATTTATATGTTCTTCAAATTGCAAATTTTATTCAACCGTACATAATGATGAATCGTTATTAAATATCATTTTAATTTAACGCATTTCATCGTTATTTAATACTCTGTTTATTCATCAACTATAATTTGATCAATCAGTGAATTACTAATACTTCATGCTATCTGCTGCAGTAATATTACGTTCGGCTTACTCTCTCCATCATAATACAATTCTAATATACACACTTTATCTTACATTTACTTATTGAATTGCATTTTTCATTCTATAATATCTCTTAATAAAAGTTTTCCTATAAATCAGTTTGTCAAAATAGTCAAAAAATATATTAAAAAAAAAAAAAAAAAAAAAAAAAAAAAAAAAAAAAAAAAATCTCAAGTAAATAAAAAACGTAAAAAGGTATATTTTCAAATTGTAAACGATGTAAATTTTAAGAAGTTTACGTCGATTTGATCAGAGCGCACATGTAAGATTTATCTAACTGAGGTATCGGTAAAATATTTCCGAATTCTGCTCAAACTTCATACTGTTTAATCGATAAGTCATATACAGATTAACAATACCGTTTAAATAATATTATAAAAATTACCGTTACCGTCCGTCTGTACGACTAATTAACGATGATATGTAGCGTTAAATTTTTTTTTTATCGTCATACTTTGTTTGCAATAATATTCATGAAGATTGATTTTATTATTTCTTAAGAGAAAAAATTATCTTTTCTCCTTATAATGTATGTGAAAATATTTTACGCAACAAATTCACTTTCACGGAAATTTAAATTTATAGACATATAAATTTTATATAAATTTAATCCTCACACATGCATATATAATTATTAAGAGATGTTTAAGAATTTTAAGATTCGTTTCAATATAAAATATTACATCATAATTTTAATTAATAATTAAATAATCTTATGATAAATCAGCCCATGCGTCTGCAACATTCGTCAAGCGTTGAAAAAAAAATTACTCGTTAAAAAAAATTAATTTCAATCGTCAATAAAACATGCTAAATGTTATTTAATTTAAAATACTTTATTTATATTACTTTCACAGCCATTGAGAAGTATGAACTTGCCATGCTAATAATATTTAGAATACGGAATACTCGACATGATTTTGGGTCAAGTTTAAGCCTTACCCGTTGCTCCATATTTTGCTCAATTTAATAATAAGGAAGAAATAAAAAATAAATATTTATTAAAATACATTTAATCTACGACAAAGTATGTAATATTCACACGTTCTAGCGGTAAATTCTTGGTCCGATTTTTTCTTAGGATAAGCAGGTACTAAAATTCTACAGTACAAAATACAATATATGGAAACGTCCACAGAAAGCAGGACACTGAACTCTCAGCAGCGCGTTTTTCGCATAAAACACTCTCTACTTGACTCTTCATTGTCGAAACTCCCGGAATATAATGCATATATATATATATATATATATATATATATATATATATATATTATTGTTATTAATTGATGCATTCTTGTGATTTTGCGATTAATATTATCAAATCAATTAAATCAAAAATAAATAAATAAATAAATTAATTAATAAATAAATAGCAATGTTGGTAACAGATTAAAACTATAATAAGAATATTCTTTAAAGTATTTCAAATATTTTCATTTACATAAGTATTTAAATATTTTCCAACTACATGCAGTATTTCCTGTAGTATTTATTCATTTGATAAATACTTTAATATATAACTATTTACTTTGCAATGATGCACAGATAAGCATTTTTTTTTTTTTTTTTTTAATAATATAATTGTACCTTACAGATTTCGTATTTTATTGTTAGATGGACGAAAATAAATTTTCCTATTTTATAAGATTAGTAATATAAACTATGTTTTCATTATAAGGTTGGTATAAAATATTTTTCAGGTAATTTACATATCGTTTAGCAATTTAATTTAATATCACATACATTATGCAATTTCAACTGCAGTTACAATGTTATCACACGTATCCTGAAGTATATTATAGAATTCTACTCAATGTGTAAAGAAAAATTATTACAATAATAAAGGCAATTTAAAAAATTATTTATCATTAATATCTGTAATAACATCAATTATTTTCACATAATACCGTAAAAAATTCTATATAATGATATATTGTTTTGTCCATTTATCATTAATTATTATTATATTAATAATTAAATACGAATTGTGCAAATGTAATTATAATCAGTTTTTTTTTTTAAATAATTTGTAATCCATTACATTGCTTAAAAATTAATATAGATTGTATTAATTTCTCTAAAAAGACTCACAATTTTTAAATCTTATTTAGTCGACTAATTTGATTGTAGTCTGTTCATTGTATCTTACTTGATTGTTTTCAATTTCTTTCAACTAATGCATAATATAAGTTTATAAATAGAAAATTTCGATATGAAAATCATTTTATGCCGGACAAATAAAAATATTTCACATCAAAATTATCCACGAATTTGAAAACCACTTTTTTTTTCTTTTTTTCTTTTTTTCTTTTTTTCTTTTTTTATTTAAGCCAATGTCTATCATATACGATATAATTAAAAAACTAATGAAATAATTTTATTATCCTAACTATTCATTCGTATTTGTAAGTTTCAAAATTGTTCAACATAAAATGAAAATATCCATAAGAAATTATGGTGTAATTTAAAAATTATTTTATAAAATTCTTCAATGTCATTTAACTGAAAGTTCCTATAAAATATTTTACTTTAATATTTCTGTTATCCGTTTAATCATGAACACCATCATGTACAATGAAATACACGTTTTTTATTCAATGTTTTTATTTGATATAATATAGTTCAACAAATCGAGTAAAAATTGCAAATTTTATCTTATTATTTATTATAATATAATAAGAATTTAGCTATTTCTGTATTATTTCAAATAATATAATGTAGTATTTGTGCAATAACTGTTTTGATTATAACGAGCTGCGAACATTAAAATTAAAAAAATTTTAATTATAGGATTAAGTTTTTTAATGAAATATATTATTGATACCAAATTGATTTTACAATATATAATTATTATTAAAAATGATTGTACATGAAATACGTAATACGAAAAAGGCTTGGTGTACTGTTCGTCAAAAGAACATTTTAATTATTTATATTATAATATTACCTACTAGTGTCGTACACGTATATATATATATATATATATATATATATATATATATACAATCGATATTTCATCTTTGCTCTATAATAAATAAGGGTTATTACTTCAATATTGTCCATTATTTAAAATGAATTCTTTTTGACTGTGGAGCATCAAATTCAAGCCCATTATGTTCTACAATATTAAATTTTACTACCAATAGTAAATAATAATTCATCATGAATTTATACGTTTACCAGTCGTAAGTATTTTGTTACTTTTAAAAACTTTATTTAAAAACAAAAAAAAAAAAAAAAGCAAAATGAAAATATAATATATATTAAGACAAAACTTTTTTTATATTCCAATATCGTTCGAGTGTTTGATGATTAAATTATAATTGATAAGAAATTAAATTTCAAAAAGATCTGTCAAAATTCAGGCTATCAGTTTTCGCTGAAACCGTTTATTTCAATGCATTAAAAATTATTAAAGATATCAGCTTGAAAATAATCACGTATTAACATAAAAAAAAAAAAATTGTCACAATTATTAAAACATGATTTTAACCGTTTATTTGTTTCGTTTTAATTACTTTATCGTTTTCTCACCAGTGCTCGTAACAGTAAATTGCAGGCATTAAATTTCATGTCTGGTATGTCAAGAATTTTTTAAACCATAAGATCATTGCTAGCAATACTTTCAAGATTGTGTCTAACCTTTTTTTTTTTTACTTGAAATACGAACGTACAAAATTATTTATATACAATTAGAAATTCAATTTATATAATTGCAAAAGAAATATCAAATTAATATAGATTTTTATAATTAAAGATAATAAAGAGAGAAATAAAATCTGGATAAAATGGACTTTAAAGGACATTTTTAAATAAACAGCTTTAAAGAAATTATTTAAAAATAAATGTTAATAATAAAATAAAATGTTATTTATCACCTAGTTTAATTACTGAATATATTTTTCTTATTTAAGCTTCGAACTTGAAAAAAGGTAATGTCGATTTCATTCATTTACAATAAAAGCTTGGGCGTAGCATTAAAAAAGTTGAACGTAAAATAGAATGAAATTGAAATTAAGATAATTAAATACAATGTATTAAACAGTGATACGTAGATACAAAGTGAAATTTTCTTTTAACTATTTATGGAAATGCAAAAGGTTTCTTTAAAAATTCAAATTTTCTACACATAGTAAGAGATGTCTGTCTTTCCCACCTTAATCATGTAACTTCCTACGTTCGCTTTGTCCCATTATACGAATTACATATACACGAACGACAAATAATTTGTCGCTTGATGAAATCTTATCGAAGTGATTATTATTAATCGTGGATATTGTAATATACATATATATATATATATATTTATTTTTTTTTTTTTATTTTTTTTTTTTTTTTTTTTTAAATTAAAGAAAATAATAACGTTATAAAGTTTGCAATTTTGTATTGCTATTTTGTATTGTGATATTTATAAAAGTCTGAAATCTTGGATAAGAGTAAAAAATAATTGTCAATTTTTGCATAATTTTGCAAATTCTCTTGTCCATTATCGTATTTGCATCAAATTATGAATATTGGTGAGGAGTATATGATTGGACAAATAACTACGAAAATAATCAAAACATACGTATCAATGTTTCGCATACGTATTTTTGATTCCCAGACTGATAAAATGGCCAAATTTTTGTATAAATAAAGAGCACCATAAGCAATGACCTTCAATATCACTTGAAAATCTATGAATATACATATTATTACAATATTAATCTTCAAATTGAAGTTTCTTCGAGTAAGAAGTGGGCAACTGCGTCTGAAAATTTTACACGCATACAGTGGATATTACGGCTATTGCAGCTTCTTTTCTATGTAAGAAAACAAAAACAATGATGATTTAAGTACGCGTTGATTGAAGAGCACCTCTAAGTGATAACAAAAAACAAAAATTACATCTCTAAGAATGAAGCCAAGTGGCAAGCCTTTAAGAAGCGATTGGAATCAAGGTCATATTTTTTGCTACTTCTCGTATTTACAAACTATAGTATTAATTTATTTTTCCGTAATGAAAAAGTAGTCTGTTGTGCAATTTTTACATTTGATATGAAATACGAGTCAAGTATCCGGATTAAAAGTTAACTTCAAAAGATATCATATTTTAGAGAACATGTAATTACGAAGGATTAGATTAACTGGTTCATGCGCAGTAATATTAGTGTTCTCTAAAACATCTTTGGACGTCAAAAGATTTATTTTTAAAGTACAAATAAGAAAAGCCTTTGAGTAAGGACTCTACGATTGATAAAATATTGAACTCAACGGAATTAACTCGTCGTTCTATTGGATTTAGAATATCAATTCTTTAGTTTCGGACACGTGCATTTATACTTATATTCTTGAGCATAGAAAAAAATCTTGTTACATCGATCAATTTCACCCAATCAACTTTACCATATGTAAACACTTGCCGCGCAGGAATTCCACATGAAAATATAAATTTTCGAAAAATGCATGCATCCGCGGTTCGTTAATAAATGAAAGTCTCCTTGTCTTGAATTTAAAATTTAACTACGTTTTCGGATGTCAAGAGAATGTAATTCGGATTGTAATAGCGATAAAAGCAACTTCTACGATATTTACGAGCTGCTGATTTGCAATACGCTGACTATTGATTTTTCTTGTCTTTCTTTAGAATCGAAACCCACTTAAGGAAGGTAAAAGCAGCCGGCGTTAGTATATGGCACCAGTTACCGGCAAGTTTTTCCCAAGTTTTTGGCAAGTTTTTGGCAAGTTTTTGGTAAAGTTCTGAGGAAATGAAGGGGCCGAATGAGCGCGCCACTGGGCCTCATCTTTAACTTCCTTACAAAGTAAAGTCGATAAACGTCGATATGAAAATCCGAGGCCTCAAGGCAAAGGACGAAAATCAATGTTTCCCTCCTCCCGTCGGTTGCTTGTCAGTCACGATTTCGCTTCAACATCGCCCCCGTCGTCATCATCTTCGGCTTTCGCTAGCAGGTCCGGTTATTACACAGTCTTTACTGTCTCGTCATTGGTGTGCGCTTGAATTCTTAAAATAATGTACGCGCGCCGCTTCGAGGAAATATAGGTGCCTCCGGATCATTGGCCTCCGCAACTCTCCGTATATGAGTGAACGCACGGAGACGAGCGAGAGAGATAGATGGATGGAGATTTAGACAGAGAGACAGAGACAGACAGACAGACATACAGACTGGCAGACAGCCAGACAAACAGACAGACAAAGAGACAGAGGCAGAGAGAGTCAGAGAGAGAGAGAGAGAGAGAGAGTGAGTGAAAGGAGGAGGAGGAGGAGGAGGAGACAGACAGACAGACAGACAGACAGACAGACAGACAGGCAGGCAGGCAAGCAGGCAGACAGATAGACAGACAGACCGATATGCAAACCGACAGGCAGATAGATAGACAGATAGACAGACAGTGTGAGTGAGGCATATAGTAAGATCGTAGTGTATGGCTATTTCTGAAGTTATTTCGCGGCTCTGCAGTTACCCAAAATACACATGTGCGCTCGTATTGTAGCGTGTCTCCATGAACATGCATACTCTTTCTCTCATACCCTCCAGCTCTCCCACTTCTACTTGCTCCTTCCTATTCTCTATCAATTTATCTATTTCTCTCTTACGTACGCCCTCTCCTCGATCTCTCTCTCTCTCTCTCTCTCTCTCTCTCTCTCTCTCTCTGTGACTCTATCTCTAGCCGTATATCCATCGTACTCGATTTCTCATATTCATCTCACTCTATTTCTCTGCTCAACTTCAGGAATTGGTGGAAATTCGAGTTCTAGCATACGACCGAAACGCTGTTGAACGATTTCCCTTCACAACAAGGCAACACAGAAAGAGAGATCGAGGGTGCACGAGCAGCGACAAGGAGAGAAATCGAGCATATACTTCTTGCTTGCTTTTCCATCTGTATACACGACTCGTGTCGCACACTGGCGTGTACATACACATGCATGTATCGAGTGGAAGGACGTGAAGGAAAAAAAGAGGAATAGGGAGTGAGCGAGAGAAAGAGAGGAAAGTGAGACATTGAAAGATAGCGGGAGGAAGCGGGAAGTGGAAAGGCAAGTAGCGAACAGAGGGGTTGATATGTATTTATAGCCAACCCCAAATAAAGCCGTCTGTACTCTCGCTCTCTTTCCTCTTTCTCTCTCTCTATCTAACTCTATCTCGCCTACTCCATCTCTCTCCAGACTTGATTCTCGATGAAATCGTACGCAGAGGGTGAACGCAACTAGACTCCCCACTTTGTCCTTTTCTCTCTCGAATCTTCGCCGGTGTTTGGAATTTTCTATGATTAGAACGAGTATTTTCACATGATCTCTCCCTTGTCTTACTTATTCACTCTCTCACTCTCTCTCTCTCTCTCTCTCTCTCTCTGTCTCTTTCTCTCTTCCTCTCTCAAGCGGGCGCACACACACACATACTTATTTACTTACACGCTCAGCCTCACTCATCGGGCTGTTTGCGACTCATTTCTCTCCTGTTCTCTCTTTTTTTTATAAGCGCGCTCGTGCGCACACGTGTGTGTCTGTCTGTGTCTCTCTCTCTCTCTCTCTCTCTCTCTCTCTCTCTCTCTCTCTCTCTCTGTGTGTGTGCTCGTGTATATATATGTATATATTAAATACGAGACACCGTGCTTCCTTCTGAGTCGACGATGCTTACAATGTTCCATAACGTCTCTTTGTGTGTTTGGGAGAATAAAACAGAGTGAGAGGCGTAAAGATATAATTGTACCGTTGATTAAACACTTTGTAAAAATAAGCCTTGCCTGCGCATAAATCATTGTCGCGCTGTCTATAATTGGTTCGTTCGCGTTGAGATATTTTTTCAAGGTGAAATCTTTTGTTTTTCATTACTATTCTCCTTGGTATCTTGTCTCTCACTCTCTCTCACTCTCTCTCTCTCTCTCTCTCTCTCTCTGTCTCTTTCCTTTATATTCTTTAGATAGGCCATGTAGTTTTCGTGATGAGTGAATCACTAGTTGAGATTAGACTAACTATGCAAAGAATTCAGAATATCCATCGTATTTTGTTGAACGTTGACGCTATACATTTTGATTTCGCTTATCTATGACGTTTATGCTTTTTCAAGTAGCTGCTTTTAATAGAACGTTTGCTAGGCTTAAGCACAAGTTGGCCTAAAAGAGTCGCTTTATATTTCTTTGTTGCGCTTTATCTTTCTAAATTCTATTATGCTTTTAAAGTAACGTCGTGGCGTACATTGACGACAAGTCCCATACGACGTAAGGAATAAATAACGATAACTTGGTCTCAAAATTTATTTGCATTTAATTATTAATATGATAATGCATAATAATTGAATCGTAGTCATGTTTCAGGATTTATGTAAGTTATAAAGTGATTTATAAATAATTGCGCGTGAAATTTTCATTAAACATTGGAGACAAAAATTATCACAATAGTAAAGATTGGACGTAGTTTTTACTAAAGTTAATTAAGTTTAAAGACCGAGCTGATAAATCCGTGGAAATTATAAAATTATTTGTTGCCAAAATAAAGTATAAGTATGTCACAACAAAAGCGTAGAGCCGAGCACCGAGCGATTTACAACAATTCAAAAGTGTCAAAATAGATTACATCGACATGCAAATAATTATACAAAGAAATCTATTCAATAATTTTTCAGCAAGTTACTTTAAATATTTCTCGATAACGCGCTTTCTTTTTTTTTAAATTATCAGCAAGAACAAAGAAGTGAGGGAGAAATTGGTTGATAAGGAACCCAAACGTTGGGAAATCAATGCGCAACATAAATCTCGTCAGGCTTCATTCGTTACGTTACTTGTAAAGCAAATTAATTTTTTTTTTTTTTTTTTTTTTTTTTTTTTTTTTTTTTTTTTTTTATAATTTATAGAATTAGCTGAAGTAGAAGTAAAAATAAGGAGAAGCAAAACCAGGGAGAATAGATTTAGAATTTCACGTTATCGGTGCTGCGCTTTTTTTTCTTTTTTTTTTTTTTCGCCTAGTGATTTAGTTCCAGTTTTACTGACACGAAATATTATATGTGAATCGAGATAGCATTTTACCTTGTTTTTAAGAAGTGAAATTTGTGAATTTCAGCTGGATCCGAAACGCAATTAAATTATCGAGACATTATTTATGACCCTGTTCTATTTAATAAAGAACATTGGGAGGCAGCGAATCCTGATGCAAACACGCACAGAGGCAGAAGTCAAGTTCGCGCTGGAAAATAGAAAAATTTAAGCGAGACGCGGGAGGACGCCCTTATTACCTCCTTTCCCCCCCCCCTTCCCTTCAATCAACCGCACGAACGTTGGCTTTACGAAGTAGCGACGAGCATGGCTTGGACGATTTGAAGCCTTCCAATCGTTTGGCTGCACTTATAATAATAATAATAATAATAATAATAATAATAATATCTGTCCCAAATATAAAGCGTCCGGAATTTGGGTGGGCTGAGGCAGCGGACAAAGGCGAGGCTCGAAAAAAAGAAGAAAAAGCCGATATCGCGCGACTCGGTATAATCTATCAGAAAGTATCGAAGCCCGCGCCTTCCGTATACTATTTATGTAGATCCCCGGCAAACGGGGTCAAACGCTATCTTTATTCGCACATGTATTTCGTGGCGGCGCGCGATGGGTGTAAAAGCAAACTTCCAATGTAAATTAAAAAGGCGAGCTCGAAGTGGGCAGATGTAGTGGTAATAGGCTGTCGTTGTGGATAATAATTGCCGGTGTAGAAGGGACGAAGTTCTCGTGAACGTGCCAGGATCTCATTTCCCAAGGAATCGGACCGCGACTAAAAATCGAATCCTTTGTCTCATCGGCGCTTACGCGTACGCACTCGCGTGTCAGCAGTCCCCCTCGACATAGGCTGTGAGCGAGAGAGCGAGGTAGCAAGAGTGAGCGAGCGCACGTGCGAGCGAGTGAGAAGAAAGAGATCGGGAGCTGGCATCGTCATGCATCGGTCACATTCGTGAAAATGCCTTGAATAAATAATTCGGCGTGCTGCTCTCAGTGTAGGGAGCGCGAGATTGTGACAGAGAGAATGTGTCTGCCCGCGCGCGCGCGCGCGTGTGTGTGTGTGTGTGTGTCTGTGTGTCTGTGAACGCGCGCGAGGGTGGAGGACGACGGCGTAGAGGAGGGTGGTGACGGAAGGGGCGGGGAGGGACGAGGACGAGGACGGGAGGGAGATAGGGAGAGCCTTGACGAAGGAATGCATTGGCGCGGGTGGGGTAGGGCAGATGGGGGAGGGGCGCACACACGCCATATGTATCGAGAGAAAGAGCGCGCGAGGCGGGATACCGAGGGGCAGGTGGGAAGCGGCGGCACTGGCAGCAGCATCGGCACTGGCACTGGCGGTGGTGGCGGTGGTGATGGCACTGGCGGTGGCGATGGTAGAAGTGGTAGAGTTGGTGGAGGTAGTAGTGGTGGTGGTGGTGGTGGTAATGGTAATGGGAGTGGAGGCGGCGTCGGCGGAGGCGGCGGCGGTGATGACGATGACGACGACGACGACGACGAGGGCGACGACGAGGGCGACGACGAGGGCGACGACGAGGGCGACGACGAGGGCGACGACGAGGGCGACGACGAGGGCGACGACGAGGGCGACGACGAGGGCGACGACGAGGGCGACGACGAGGGCGACGACGAGGGCGACGACGAGGGCGACGACGAGGGCGACGACGAGGGCGA
>NW_011948413.1:5850862-5887130 GCF_000503995.2 Ceratosolen solmsi marchali
GTCTACACGACGTGGGACTGAAGAGCGAAAAGGACGGACGAGACGAGGAGCGCGAAAACACGTCTCATTCATTGCGTCGTTCCACACTGCAGAATAGAGAAAGAGAGAAAAAGGAGGCGCACGTTGCCCCGCTGTAGGCAATGCTGCGCAATCGCCGCGCGCCCCAACGTCGCAGTCATCGTCGTCGACGTCGACGTCGACGTCGTTTCTTTCCCCCTCGTATCGTATGTATACCAAGCGTACACGGCCCCCCGTCGTCGTCGCTCACCCTTTCGTCGCTATCGCTTGCTCGTTCCTACCGAGTTACTACTAGATAGACAGAGAGAGAGAGAGAGAGAGAGAGAGAGAGAAAGAGTGAGAATGAGTGAGAATGAGTGAGAATACAAGCGCCGAAAAGAGGAGAAGAAGGGTGGGCCGTTTGGGTCTCGCGAAAGACTGTCGTGACTTTGTCAGCGTATGATGTGCGTGCACTAATGCATGGCATGAGCGGATGTGTGATGCGTGCGTCTCTCTTCGACTCCTACGCGTCACTCAAAACTCACTCTCTCACTCTCTCTCACTCTCTCTCTCTCTCTCTCTCTCTCTATTTGTCGTGCATATTTCGTACGTAGCTTTTGTTTACGCGAATCGAGCGAGCGTTATTTTAAATTCCTTCGCTTCGTACTACGATGTATGTAGCACTGGCGTCTCTTCCTCACCTTCCTCCTCCGCCTCCTCCTCCTCCTTCTTTATATACGCCACGGTTGTTCAATCTCCCTAGATTTCCGATAATTATATCGCTCATAACAATACTTAAATAGAACGATGTTTGCCTTTGGGACTTCTCGCGAATGCAATAACGACTGTTAACCGATGGCCTTAAGCCTTTAAAGATATTTTTAATGTATCGAGCGAGCTAGAGAGCCATTTCAATAACTTGCATATTGAGAGCTTCGGGAATAATCTTAAATCGCTCGGCGAGTTAAAAAATTTACAAGTTTCACGATAGCGCGATAGACGTTACCTCGACTCGTTATTATTAACCTTACGCAACATAAACGTAAAATGCATAATGTAATGACAATTTTGGAATATTGTTTAAATAGAATCGGTTGCTCGTTGATTTGAATGCGAAGGAGCTCTTGACTTGACTTCAAATAATGTCTCTCGACCCTGTGACATGACCGAACCTTTAGAAGAATATTATTATTGATATTTACCGTACTTGCTCTCATTCAACTGCGGGAGTGCTTTGAGCAAAAAAAAAAAAAAAAAAAAAAAAAAAAAAAAAAAATAAAATTTGTCGCGTTTGTCGTTGTAAGGCAACAGATGCTTCCATATCACGACGATCGAGGCGAGTGAATTTTTTGTTTTAAGTTCATTCGATAAGCGCGCCACTTGACAAAAACAAACAAAAACCAAATGAAAACAGCCTATTTTTTCATATTTTTAGGGACATATGAATCTAATGCTGATGTTTGGGCTTGTAGATGAAAACTTTCTCGAATCAAATGAAGGAAATTTCATGATTTTTTGTCGATTTCCTCGCGGCTCGATCGCGAAAGGAACATTCACGATCGAGGTTCTTAATCGCGACGGTGCCCATGATCAATTCGTCTTATTTCATGCGGCCCTTATCGCATAAGAGCGCCGGTTTGATTATACGGCAATTGCAAGCAGCGCTAAGCTAAAATTGAATAACTCGCGATTAAAAAACAAATGTCAAATTATTGTGAGAAAGAAACCGAAAGCCCCGAAGCCGAGAGGACTGAGCGCCGTAAATGCAAAACAATGGCAATGAACGAATGCATCAGCAGCGAGGACAGTTGCACCGAGTGAGAATTGAGTGATATGATGGACGAAATAATGTTGGGACCCGCCACGTGACTACTCGAAGACAAGAGAAAATGGCTAACGATAAATTAGCGCTCTCAAGAAAGATAAAGTTTTCTTTAGATGGACGAAGAAACGTAGCAGCGGTTGGGGAGCGTAGCTGACGAAGGGGCTCCTCGCGCTAAACTAACCAGCACGTCGACGCAATATTGAAGCGAGTTCATGCTAAGCAAGCGTTACCGAGCAAAATAAAAGACTGGAGCTAAACTAGCGTAATGAAATGAAAAGCAAATGAAGCCATTTTCAGTTAAGTATTTCAACTTTGACACGGAGAGAATAAGGCAGCGAGCATAAATGGGAGACGTTGTTTACTGAGGCGAGTGGGCCCGCGATAAATTAGCATTGTAATATGATAAATAATTGACGGGACGGATGACGTGCGACGTATTCCGACGTATTCCGACGAATTGTGACGACGTTGGACGACGTTTGACGACGTTGGACGACGTTTGACGACGTTTGACGACGTTTGACGACGTTTGACGACGTTTGACGACGTTGGACGACGTTTGACGACGTTGGACGACGTTTGACGACGTTTGACGACGTTTGACGACGTTTGACGACTTACGACGACTTCTGACCAATCGACGGGCAGCCGATGTAGCGATCGAGCTTGCGCTTTAAATACAAAGGATACTGAGCTATCGATTTCCAGTGAATTAGCAAGCAAATGGCTTAAATGATAAAAGAAAGTGTGTCGCTAAATATATGTATATGAAAGTGAAGAAAAGGATGTGCCAATATTTCCGAGGCAAACGCGATAAAAACTCCCGGCACAACATACAACATACGAGTAGCTTAAACACAAAGTTCAAATATAAATGAGACAGTGTTGGATAAGAAAGGGACATACATAACAGACCTATCCACAGTCTATGAATAATCCACTGTGGGACAACAGCGGCATTAAAAGGAATTTAATAAGTAGAGAAAGAGATAAGGAAATTGATGATACATTTTTAATAACTTAATAATGGGTAATACGATAAATATAATAAAGCTTGGGATGAATAAGAGAGACGAAACGTAAAGAGAGCGCAATATTCGATTCGATTAACCTCCAGTCATTAACTCTACCAAAATATGATAATAATTTAATGGTAAAGTATGAAGTATAATGGGAAACAATAATTAAAATTGTGGCAAAGGATTCAAAGTATTTTTGAAAAATGTTGGGTTAGGTAATGTTTATTGAACTACATTGTCGAAAGCATGTCGTACTAAGTATACTTAGAGGACTCTGATTTTTATCAAATTACTCGGGTACGTTTCCAATGAAAAAATACACCATAGTTTTATTTCCCAGGTAAGTTTGTATGGCCGTACCAACCTTCTTTATCTACCAATTTTGTTTGTTTTAACCTACATACCCTTTTCGTTCTAAAGATTTTTATAGTTTATGTGCAATTACACCATACCACGCCGCTCAATTGTAATATCCGCATTCAAATTACTTTTCACTTTTTTATACGCATCCAATCTCCAGACCTTTCATGATATCTTAAGTCTCCAATTCATTATTTAACACAATCACTGCTTCTGCTCGATAATTCAATAAAATGCAAATTTGAAATATTATTTATCACAGGATCTATCTTAATATAATTGGGCTAAAATTGGTAACTTTGAAAATGTAATCGAGCGCAAGAGAGGAATGAAAATACATAATAGGAATATTCCGACATTTATAATCCGTATTTATGCGATTAAAAAGAAAAAAACTTCACGGCGAGCAAATATTATTATCGTATAAATGGAATACAAGCGAGTAAGATGATGTGTATTTGAGAAAAATAAACTCTCGTGTGAAGTTAGTAGCCGTGATATAAGTAGTAAAGGGGTGATTTAGTGGCATTGGTGGACAATTGCTACAACATATTAACATATTACTATATATAATAGAGAAATATAGCGCGTATCGCATTCCTGATATTTAATACTTATTATAAACTAGCAACTTTTAATTATCAATCTGAATTTATCCAATAATTATTAATTTCTATCAATATGTTTTTCTCAGATATGGATTAATCTGCACTATCGGACACGTTAGTTATAATTATTTGCGGAATACCTGCGGGTAGCTGTTAATATTAGTGGTAATTTTAATAAAAAAAACTTTGATAATGAAGTTGAAAAATCAGGAAGTAAAACGTTAGTAGTGCAGAAAGGTTCCATTGTAAGATGGAATATAAGAAAATGTAATTGATTAATACAAGCATTTAATAGATCGGGGCACAGCTATGTAAGTAGTATGTCAGCGCATAAGTCCAAACTCAAAAGTTAGATGTAGCGGATATTAATATAAAATTCGCACGTTATTAGAGCTAAAGAAAGTTATTTCTCGCCCTACGATCAAAAGTAAATATTAATATATTTAAATTTTCTTCGCATTTAATGAAAATTGCTTGACGAGTGCACTTGACTAATGCACACGCGTGCATTTGTGCGCATAATTTTAAATACTGATTTTGCATGTCAATTTTAATTTGAATTTATTTTGATTAAAACAAAGAAGTTGGCTGGTATTATTCTAGCCTCGAAAAAGAAATTTCAATCTTCAATCTTGCAAATATTTTGAAATATTTTTTAACAAAGATTTTTGACCAATGATAATAGTACTATTATGGCTCGACTCATAAAATCAATAATATTAATCGATTTATTTGCTAGTTACATAAATATAATTGTCATAAAAAGCACTTCTTATTTGACGAATATAATAAAGTCTTATATTTAACTTAGCTCTTGCGACATATGACAAATACAATTCTTACATTTAATTAAAAAATACACCTACGATTGCACGTGTTACGCTGGCAACCAACTCGGTTTTTTTAAACTAATTTTTAATCTAATTTCATATGGATGTTATAATTTTCGAAAAAAGTTTCGAAAAAACGTAAAGTTAATATCGCCGTATTGAAAGCAAAGCATCGATCGATATGATTATAAATGACACTTATGCTACTCTAATAAGCTCGAACGAGATACAGTGGAAGAGTCAGAAAATATATCGACACTTACAAAGGATTGTAAAATAGAAATTAATGTTACGGCTAATTCTTAGCTTTATTATTATTATTATTATTATTATTATTATTATTAACTTTGACTTTATAAGAAGCTAATACTGCGTAATAACTTTCTCATCACATATGCTAATATGTTTGGGTACATTTTCATGTTTCCAGTATATTCACAGCGCTGTTGCTTTTTTCACGTGAAATCTTAATATGATAATTCTAAATCTATGATACCGTTATATTTCACATCAACGTGTCTCTACGTATTTTAACGCAGCCTGACGTGATTTGTGTAAAAATGTACTTTGCTTTTATAAGCGAATTTTAGGAAATGAAGAATTCGCATATACGAATATCACATTGTACTTTAAGGCTCAATAATTTTTACACGAGTATTCATTACGTATTCTCATCTTATCCTTTCGTTGTTCTTGGACAACAAACTTGCGCGAGTAAAGAGACAGCTCGTAGGTCCTTCGTTCTCATTTTCTATTATTGCCTCTCATTTTATTCATCAATCAATCAATTATAATATTTACTTAAATTCAGTCATTCATTGTTCAATGCCAAGAGTCATCTGTGCTTTGAAATCGATACGTTTTTCTATACTGTTGTTACCAATATCACATGTAATATTAAACATTGGGTATCTTACCTTTAAAAAAAAAAAAAAAAAAAAAAGTACATTTTTTCATTCAAAGCATCATTTTATTACGTACATAAATTTAAACATAGTTAGAAAGGGAGGCAGCGAGAGAGATAGAGAGAGAGAGATAACTCATTACACTATCGATTATCCAGGTCAGCTTGCAACTAGCTTTTCTCTCAACCATAATCGATATTCATCAATATTAAAATTTCCTAGGCTCATATATTAACAAAAAAATTTTCATCGTTTTTAAGAATCACTTTTATTATATCTTGCTTACTAACTGTAAGATGAATAACTCATATTAATGCTATTTTTCAATTTTTAAGACTTTACTAGTATTTATCGATTTTACTGATATTACTAATGTATGCATTTATTAGATATTTATTCGAAAACAGATAAATAATCTTTTTAAGACAAATCATTATTAACAGTAAATTTTTAAGGCACCAACTTTAAAAAAAAAAAATTGTATACTAAATGCAGGCATATTTTTATTTAATAATCACTGCTACAACAGGTTTTCCCTATTTTGAACTTTGACTTCAAATAGCAAAACAATAGTATCAGAATTTATTTTTACCAATACATATTTCACTTTTTATTTTATTTTTTTCATATTCCAATTGTATTTTCAAGTTTTTTTGCTTCGATAATAAAATCTGACTTCGTAAAAAAATATGTTTACCAAGCTCTGCAATATATTTAGAGTTTTTAATGTAAATTTTTAATTCCAATAACTTTAATTTTCAATTATGTTAGCAGTACAGTGAATGAAAACTAATTCAATTATAAAAAATAACATTGTAACCAGTTCATAATGAAAATGAACGCTGTTTTATCAATAATTATACTAATAATAATTAAGCTGGTACAATTATCGAAATTAAATGCTAATTTTATTCATTGATTAACACAACTCTATAATAATAAACAGAATAGAAAAAAAGAATACAATACTATAGAAAAAATTCTTTATTACTTCTTCTTGTACTTAGATATCAATTAACTATATCGAGTTAATGTACTATTTGTTATTCCTTTCCCCATTATGTTATATAATCAACAATATTTGCTTTGATGTTGAAGTTCTATAGTGCGAATATCACCTTTTTTATATTTATACTACGCGAGTTGGCTTATTTTTTTTTTTTTTTATTTAAAAAAAAAACATACTACACAACAAATTGTTTGATCAAATGACTTTAACCTACATAACGAACATTTAGTGCATGTGCATGCATATATATATATATATATATATATATATATATATATATATATATATATGTATATAAAAATAATTGAACACGAATTATAAAATTTAAAATTAAAATTATAAATTTTCTGTTTTGCACAATATATAATATTTATATGATAATTATTATTTGAAATATTTGAAATATTTGATGAATATCAACTAAAAAAGTCGAAAGCTTTTATTCTAAATTTATAAAACTTACAAGTAAAAACAAAATACATAATATAAAATCATATAAGAAAATAATACGACTAAGAAAATAAGTAAAATTGAAAATGCATTCAAAATCTATAACTTTTAATCATTATAATAAAAAAAATTTACTATTTAATTTATATAATTTTATTTATATTTATCAATCGATATTATTAGCAAATATAATATGACTATTTTGTTACAAAATACGGGTCGGTCTGCATTTCGTATGTCTTTGAAAATAAAACATCCATAGCAGAGTAGATCAATAGAATGTCACGTGACTGAATACAAGACGCATTTTGAATACTTACAAAAATCGGATAAATTTTTTTTCTCAAGTTTTATTTAAATAATTACTTTTATTTTATTAATAAGTGCATATGTGCAATTTTCAATTATGCAAATAAGATTTATACACTTTAATTAATTATTCTACAAAAAGATATGTTTTCATATACATTAGAGGTAAAAGAAACAATATAAAAGAAAAAAAAAATACATATTAAATAAATACAAATAATAAAACAAATAAACAAAAAATGCACACAAACTATACCACGAAGAAATTGACATTAAATCTTTTCTCGAATGATCAATTAATACAATTATTAATCTATATTTATTAATAATATATATGAATAATATAATCCACAATTTTAACTGATGGTGTAATGTATCTTAATTAAAAGATATTAAATATGTAGAAATGGTATATAATGCAGAAATATTTTTTGTTTATAAAAATTTATCCTGAAAATACAATGATAGATATTGAAATATTAAATAGTTTTGTTTTTCCAATATAGGTCTAAATGTATAAAGATAAAACTACTTAAGACCCTTTGTTTTACAATGTCTTGGGTTATGTTTAGCTAATAATATTTTGTTTCTCATTCGCTACATATTCGAAAGATTTTAACTGGATTTTCTTCTCATCCTCCGTGTAAACGTAAAATTTTTAAACCTATTTTATTATGTCGATGAATAAATGTAAGAACAATTTGCAAATATGGTCTTTAGCGGTATACGGATTTCTTGAAAATAACGTACTTATCAAGGTGAATTACGCCTTCCTTAACTTCGTATTGAATCTATTGTATAAATAAATTCAATTAAATATGTACTAATAATTACTGTTGTAAAATAATAAATAATTTTAAAACCATATAATAAATGCTTTTAATACAATCTATTTATCTGATTAAAATACAGACGTGCACGCACGCACGTACAAAGTGCCTTTTTTCCTACTATACCGTACTTTATACGCGCGCGCGCGCGCGCCCACACACACATGTATAAATTGTTTTACATTAATAATTCCAATGTACTTTGAGGAGCATCCAAATAGGCATAAAACATTCAAAGAATCAGCATGGATAAGAAAAATAATGAAAGGGATAGTTAAGAAAAAAAAAAAAAGATCAATAATAAAAAAAAAAAGTCTCCCTTAGCACGAAGCTAAACGAACAACCTTAAGAAACTCATTGGGAAGCCACCGACGACGACGTGTGTCACGTGCCACCTTGAAACTCCAGCTGCACATAGCCGTTGCAGCGGTTCATCAGACATCAAACAACCGTCTCAACAAACACATATTTAACGAAACTCTAAGATTTATCGGCGTATTATATTCTTCCACAATCACAATGCTTTAATAATATCTTTATATCAGACGTACATTATGCAAATACAAAGTCTCTAAATTCACGCTCTAAATAATAAATAAGCAACAAATCTATTGTGTCGATAAATTGCGCAAAACATAATTTTAATTATAAACATTTAATTATCATTATAATTATTGTAAATTAATAAGAGTCTTATTTAAAAGAATTATATATATGCTTAATAATATAAATCCCATTGTGCGTAAAAGCCTGATATTGATTATTTATTAACGAAACATAAATTTTTTTTTATTTTTTTATTCTTTTTTTTATGAAAAAGAAAATTATACATTGTAATACATTCGATGTAATACGTTAGAAAAATTTAGAATTAACAACCTATTTCTTTGTAGTACGTTGGGTGGGTAGGTAGGTAACTGAATGATCCGAAAATTCCAATACAAATAAAATGTATTCACGGTAAAGCGGACATTACAATGCAGTGGGCTGAACACATAGAACAGACTGTCAGAGAAAGACGGGGATACGATTGTCGTCCTATTAGAATCTGAGAACGAGAAAGCTTTCCAGGTCGAGTAGGATCTTATAGTAGTAAAAAGGATTCTTCTTCTCTTGAAAAATTTTGTATCTTCGATAACCTATGTACCTTCGAACAACGTTAAAGTTCGGCCTGCCTCAAGAAAATTCTGCTCCACGTGTTTTACGATTAGCCAACCATTTGGTTAAATAATGCATTTTTTCTCTAGCTATTTCACTTTACTTTGTCATGTTTTATTCGTAGGTTGAAATTTTATTAGCAAATTATTTTCTCGTTATATCATTATAAACTATCACTTATTATTTCTTAATAAAATTTATAGAAATTCTATTCAAGTCCAATGTGTAACACCATGTATACTTGAATTTATTAATTCTATTCATAAAGCCATTTCTATTAGCTTTAACGATTTAAAATATAAAAATAATGTTAAATAAAAATAGATTAAATGTTATTTTAACAGATTATATTAATATCGGCTGAAATTCTATTCAAGGTCTGCTTGTCGAGTGAATCAATTTGTTCGTTGCCATTGACACCAATATGACTAGAAATTTATAATAAAATTATATCGCAAGTCGTAGTGTGAAAATAGCATAATTTTTTTTTTTTAACAACAATAATTATATATTTATTAAATATACGCAATACTTTGAATACATTAAACTAATGTTACAATACTAATAAAATTAATGATTTGTGTACCTATGTACGCCCGCGCATGCTTGTAAACATATATTATACATATACATATATATATATATATATATATATATATATATATATACACGCGCGCGCGCGCATGCATGCACAAGTATGCATATGGATATTTTTAAATAACAAGAATCCTTTCTGAGAAAAATTCTCAACTATTTTTTTGTCTTTATAAATTTATATCAAATATTAATATTCGTAAATATATTAAATATCCCTGCAATTATTAATCATCAATCTTATCGTCGTTGTATTAATCAGTCGATAGGCTGTTCGTTCCAAAGCAAGATCAAACTTTGGTTTTTATCTATTTTATTTATAATTTATTGATATAAAAGATTATATGGTGCAAGTTATAAATGATTTTTATAAAAGCATAAATCATTAATTAAGTTAAATAATTTATATAAATGTCTATATTAAAAAGAGAAAACGCGCTTTATATAATAATTCGTGAAGTGTTATCCTAAATTTCAGACAATATATGCAAAACAAAATCGTATACAATTTGATATTATTATCGACAACACTTCTCGAAATATTTATTAATACAATATTACTCAGCAAGTGTTGTGCTAAATACTTTTATATTTTTGTATGTTACAGTTAAAGATACGTTTAAAGCTGCATAAATTATTTGGGCATAAGAATAAACTATGTTCATTGATATTGCATTAAAGAGTACCAAGTAGAAACTTGGTAATAATATTAGAATAAGAAGTGAGAATATTGGGAGAAGTGAGAAAATTGTTATGAAACGAAACAAAAGCATTTCGAATATCTGGAAATGGTTCCACAATGATTTGTATATAATAAGAAAAATTCAAAAGCTAATCGTTCTATATGTACCCGACTCAACCGTCAGAGAGAGAGAGAGAGAGAGAGAGAGAGAGAGAGAGAGAGAAGAATACAGCAAATGTTCTTAATGATGCCTTCGGTAGTAAGAATTTTCTATTTAAAACCATCGCTAACGATGAAACACGAGTATGAAATGTACAGCATGTTTAACAGGGCGCACGGCGGTAAAACTTCTAAATCAAGTGTAGAATCCAACCTTGACGGTAAGAAAACATCTTTGAAAAATAAATAAAAAACAATCGATATTCCATATTAACAATAACGTCTGAAATATTTGAATTGCGTAATAGAGTGGATAAGACGATATAGAAGCAGTGATATTTGGCAGGTCAAACTAATTTATGAGAAAGTATGGTCACACCTGGTAAGACAACCACAAAATTTATTTTTCCGTGGATAAGCCTATTATATGCAAGGTGTAGTCACCTTATGATGTGAACACGTCGTCGATTGCTTCCACATTAACTCGATCGATTAAATATTAAAAATATTTCTAATAACAAATAATAGACATATATCTATATAATGACGTTTAACCGTGTGTATTATGTGTATTCGTTTGTATACACTTAAAATACAATTTCAGAATGTTATTGTTAAAATTTAACGATTTTATCTATGGCTATTGTGCCACTATATAATATATAATATATAATTCGGATAATCCAACGATATGTCAATTGCCAATTTAAAATACAATAACTTACTCAAAATCTTATTGCAATTAGACGTACAAATGAAAGGTATTAATTCTCTATGCATGCAACCTTTGGCGAAAAAATCGATGACCTCACCGTTAGGTGGCGTGTACATCATCAAAAATAAAAGTAGTGGAGCAGACAGCCAAAGCACGTCGCTAATACTGTGGTTTACGATGTATATTCTATACAAGGCTCCTTTTTCAGCAATGAAAACCTCTCTTCATGATGTGAATTATAGTATTTGACGGTATCGAGCTGACGGTGTCCGGCAACACGGCAATATCACTCCTCTCTCCCTCTTGTTCACTCTGTTATGGCCACAACGCGCGTACATCTGCACCTCGTAGCAGTTTCCTTGTTGCGTGATGATGCTCTGGGATTCGCTCTACTACGTCTCTTGAGATTTTTCGAGTATGTGTGGCTGCTGACCGTCGACTCGTGTTTTTTCTCTCTCTCTCTCTCTCTCTCTCTCTCTCTCTCTCTCTCTCCCACTCACTCGTTTCATTTCATTCTCTCCCTCTCACCCTCTTTCATTTTCTCTTTTCTCTTTTCAATCTCTCTCTCACACACACACACACACACACACACACTCTCACTCTTTCGCAATGTGAATTGTGCGAGTTATGAGCGTTCATCTGTACGTTCCTCCAAGCTGTTTCCATAGCCATAGCTCTGCACCCAATGTCTTCCGATGCTGGTATACATGTATTTAGCAGTCATCTTCTACGGCAGAGAAGCTGTTGAGAATTATAATTCTTCGTACGTATGTATCTCTTCCTGTAGCATTGCTTTCTTTTAATATCCAGTGGTTAGAAAGCTATCATTGTTATATTCTTTTTTATACGTAAATTAGTGCGATGCATAAATGCATTTATTTATTTACAAATTAATGAGATACCACAATAGTAAATTACTTTATTTCATTAATTTTTTACCGGCTATCCCTAATACATAAAAAATAAATCGATACAGGAAACCCATTTACTTGAAGTACTAATAATTTACAGAAAAGTAAGAGCGTTTACGCAGAATTTCTTATATATGCTTTTTATCTTGGTACTTGCAGTCAATTTTTAGTATAAAAGAAAACTATTTTCTTCCTTTCTTTAAGACTTTTATTCCTACTTATGAACTTCTATCAAATCACAATACATACAAAGTAATTAAATGTTTCATTTTTTCCATTTTGTTTTGTTTGTATAAATATACACATCAAAAATATATATATAATAAATTTTGTATTTTTAATAAATGCAAAGGAATATTTCTACACACACTGTTATATATATATATATATATATATATATATATATATAGAGAGAGAGAGAGAGAGAGAGAGAGCTCTTTTATAAGTATAAATGTAAAATAATTAATTAAATATAATTCAAATTATTAATTTTAAAGATTTTATAACTGTATAAGCTATTATTTATACTCAGATTAATGGATTACTATAAAACTACTGAAATTTTAATAAAAACAATCCTTATTATTTTCCAAAACAAAACATATAATTTAGCATAATAATTATATAAAGATCCAAAAAATTTAAATACTTTTTATTATCTTTTCCTTTTTAATTATAAACATATTATATGTATTTACATATTTTATTAATGAAAATTAATGTCGCTCCATTCCCTATATCAAGGAATTATTTTATAATATATAACATTAATTTAAACTTAATTATGTAGTATTAAAGAAATTTTATAATGAAAACCGATATTCTATTTGTATGAATTATCATTGATAGATATTACATTTACTACTTTCTTTTACTTCATACTAATTTAATAATTCCGAGTCAAAAATATTTTATCTGACATAAAAAAAATGAATGAAATACTGATATAAACATTCGTAAGAATAAAAAATGAAAGTGTTTGCAATCCGAAAAAATAAAAAAACATTCCAATCATACGATCTCAGACTTACATGGATATTTATTTTGTATCTATTTTTTTTTTTACTTTTATACAGATATGAACTTAAGTCTAATTGAAAAAAGAAACAACTGTAAATCGTTTGAATTTTGTGTTATTTCTTCAATCCAGAGCTTATGCTATCTACTTTATTTAATATTTAATATATAGACGAATAAATTAATGTAAAATGTTGATTTTTACCTTACATAAAATAAAAATATAGGAATTACGCGAACTGATAAAACTACTAATTAACAAAAAAAGTTATAATATTTCCATTAATTTTCATCGGTGTCGCTTACTTATTTTGACTACTTCGTAACATACATATTCTTAAATCTACCATATCGTGATGTTTTTTTACACATATTTTATATGTACAAATGCTAAAATATAATAAAAAATATCGTTAAACGAAAAATGATTTTGTTTAGTAAATTATTTTTATAATTTTAAAATATACGGTGATATATTTGAATTGATACAAATTGCATTGAAATTCAATTCAACAAAATATTAATAGATTCGTAAAAACAATGATTGTGATTGAAAAGCTATTATAATCTAAGCATTTTGATTATATTTAATAGAATCAAACTATTCATATATCAAATGTATTTTCATTATGCTAGACTCTTACTGGATGTGATTTTTTTTTGTTTGACACGTCACCATCGCTGCACCCTATCTCAAAAAATGCTTTAGCCAATCCTAACGCTGCGAAGTAAATACGATGAAATGAGAGAATGAAATTGCACATGAATCCTTACCTCTTTATTTAGAAATAAAAGAGAAGATAATTACACGAATGAAATTGTCACAATATATGAACATAATAAATACTTTTAAGATTATTTTAATCGCTTCTGTTTATGTAAACATAACATGGATAATTTTAAAATAACCCTTCGGACCGATTTTTAAATAAAAAATATTATTTTAAACGGTGACTCAAATATTAACAGGGTAAATGATAAATAATATTCCCAAAGAAATCACAGCAATTAATATACGGTAGTTTGCTTATCGTCTCTCTAAGCATTAATATCGGATTAATAAATTTTTCTTTTTATATTCAATTATATCGATAGTTTTATTTTAATATTTATTTAATTCGAGCCCCTATTAATAGTAAAGAAATTACAAACTAATATAACAATATGAGTTGAATTTTACTGAAAAAGGTCTGTAGATATTATGAATAAGAAAAAAAAAGATATTAATAATCTAAATAAGTAAAAATTTAATCTAATTATACCGAAGTATTGTATATTAATTTACATTAACAAACTGTCAAAGCATATTGTTATAATTAAATTAATACAAAAGTATTAAGACTATTCATGCATACTGTGTATAAAAACTATTTACCTTATTATATTAAAATAATAAATGTATATATCGAAAATTGTTAAAAAAAAATAATAATAAATAAATATGCATATAAATATTAACTTTATAAATTTTATAAAGTGCAGACAAATTATATAAATAAAATCAAATGGTGAAGTATAATAAATTTCATATTAAAATAAGGTAATAATAAAGCAGATAAATAAGACAAGAATGATAACAATTTTTTTTAAAGCTTCAACAGTCCTAGAGAAATTGTAGGAAATTTTATAAATATGTTGTTGTTGTTATAAAATTTGATATATTAATATCATTCAATAGCGAAATATCAAAAAAAAAATTTTAATTTCAATCATTTAATTATGAACGAGATAATGAAAATAATATTTTATTCAAATTTTGAATAAAAATCTAATTAGCAGTCTTGATTATTGACAATAAATTTATCTGGCTGGAAAAAATAAGAGTCACTTTAAAAATTAAAGATAAATATATTTCGGTTGCAAGTGGGATCAATAAAAAGGAAAAATAAAAATGTTATAGGTTCTACATCGTTTTAATGATTTAATTGTATATCAGTTATCGATTTTCTAAAATTAATTTGAAATAATAATAACAGCAACTAAAAATATTAACGTAAAGTAGATTTTATTATTCGGAATAATTTATTTTTAATGTGAGTTGAATGATTTCCGAAATATAAAGTTAGTTCGCCTCGTTAAAACTAGATAGCGATAATGAATTAATATCTAAAAAAAAAAAAAAAAAAAAAAAAAAAAAAAAAAAAACAACAAATTATAGAAAAACGTATAAATGCAGTTAAATGAAAACAATATAAAATGTTAACGAAAAATAAAAATAATAAATAAATAAATAAATGATATGGCAATGCTTAAGAATCAGAATTCGTGCCCGATACGCAAAAAGCAAAGTACAGCATGAAACGTGCGAACAAAATAAAAGACATGAGCGTATCGTGAAACTGAAGGCCACGTGATGAAATACTTTTCGTAAATATCATTCGCACTTAGGTTGATAATAAGTTGCAACAATAAACAAAAACAAATCAACCTAATCAGATGTTGCAAATGAATATAAATGAATTTCGCACATAAATAAATACACTGACATATTAATATCGATAAATAAATCAGATCTGAAAAATTTATGGACAATTTAGTTTCCATTTCCATTAAGATTTAAATATGTACATTAAAAACAAAACAAAAAAACAAAAACAAAAACAAAAACAAAAACAAAAACAAAAACAAACCAAACAAAACAAAACAAAACAAAAATAAATAAATAAAAAAAAAAAATTTATTCTTGCACTATAGTCACGCGATTGTTTCAACATGTTTTCATATATACTCACACAGGCGCAATTGACGCTAGGCATAACGCGAGCTTTTATGGTATAAACTTAAATAGCAAACGGTCGTACAAACGAACCGAAACTACGTATATATATATATATATATATATATATATATATATATTTCCATAAAATCTGATCGCGATGTCCAAGCCCTCGATTATGTTTAAATATTTACGTTCATTGAGCTTCAAGGATGACTAACGATCATCTTTGCTTTTCTTTCGATTTTCGAATGAATTTCCTCTCCCCTTTCTAAAAATATTTACATTACTTATCGTCGAGCGCTCTCAACCGCTAAAGTTCTCACTAAAAATTCAATTTAAATTAGTAAAACTATGCTATAAATAGTTATTGATTCCACAAAGGACACATACAATAAGGTATTTCCTTACAAGCGTATGATTGACGTTGATGGTACTCTCTTCTATTGCATCGCGTCCTTGTGCTCGTATAATCCTACCCCCATGTATTGAAAACTTAGGTCACATCCGGTCGTATTTGAGGTTATGAGCTTCTTGCGATGAAAGATGCCGAGCGTTCACCCACTCGTCCCGAGTTCCTACCACAGCCAAATCTGCTTAATGTCCAAGATCGATCATAAACGGCTGTCGCTTCTAAGCTATTGGTTGATGATAGCTGGCTTGTAATATTAGCCGCCACGAATCCCAAACTATAATTATCATACGAAAGCCTCGATAGTGTAGGCAAACAAACATTCATCGCGAATATGAAAATATTCATCTAGATAATGAAAAAAAAAAAGAAATACATTATTCATATCATGTCCGAAGTTTCTCATTGCTAGATACAATTTAATTGGTTATTTATTTTATTTTATTTCATTTTCGTTTTTTTTTTATTTTTTTATTTTTTTATTTTTTTATTTTTTTATTTTTTCCTCACTAGTAAGGAAAATTTGTAATGTGGTATTCGTGGGGAAATGGATGAAAGTTATGCTCGATCGTGTGCTCCAAAAGAATGAATTCTGGGGTCTTTGAGACTTTGAGCTGCTTTTTATCTTATGCTTGCTTATATATTTTCATATCTATAATTTTAGAACACATTGCCAGCCGTCAGCTGTAAAATTTGATAAGGCAGAAATCATTACCGAGTAATTTTTCTATAATATAACATTGAAAATTCGCTGCTACGTATTCAATGTTTATGAAAAATTAGCCTAATTTGTCATTAATATTGAGGTAAAAGAATTATATATAATAAATTATTATATATTTTTTTGCTAAAGACTCGAAATGTGAAGAAGATGTAAGTAAAAAATATCGACCCCACCATCATGATATAAAAATCTCGTCGATATCGATCTGAGTATTAGTTATAAAAATCATTTTTGTACCATTTATGCTCGTTTATGTAACACAATGTGACTGATTAAAAAGAAAAAACAAAAAACAAAAACTTTGCGGTTTTTTTATCGCAGTTTTAAGTTGTAGACGTTTTTGTAGCTGAATAGTCGATATAATAGTAGTAGAAAAATTCACGAATTTTGAATAATTACAGGTAGTTAAAAGAATTCATTAAGAGATAGCTTCGTTTGAAAAGTAAATGTATACATGTTTCAAATTCACTTTCATGTAATATTATTTAAAGTCATTAATACGAGTTTTTTAATTTATCAAATTTTTTTTTTTTCTTTCTTTTTTTTCTTATATTGTTTAAATAATAGTAATGTAAGAAGCTAAAGTATCAAATTATTTTTCCTTATTTTAGTATCAGATATTATAGACTCACTCGAATTGATATACATAGAGATGCTATTTTAAAACATATACATTATTTTTCATGAATTCGTAATTAAATAATTATTAAAATTTAATATAATTACTAATTTTTTAATCGCTCATACGAACGGCGTAAATTTTATGGACATAATAGAGAAATAAAATAAATTGTTTACTAAAAGTTTATACGAATGGAACATTTTTGCATTTGCCTGATAGGCATTATTTTCTTATTTATTCGTAAATTTGAAATATTTCGAGGCATATAATATAAGCTCAAAATATTATAAACTATAAAACCTATTAATATTCAATTAAAATGCAATAAATTTCAAATTTTGCAATAAATATTTCAAATAAGGCAAAATTTTATAAATAATATAATTATTATCAACTGCTATACTATCGTTATTTACAATTGTGAAATTTACTTTATTTATATATATAAAATTTCGATATTTGAAATGATTTGGACGTGAAAGTTTGAAGAGGCGAATTATTTTTAATACGATACACTTATTAATTGTATTAGAATTTCAGTATATTACATTTTTTCATTTTTAATTTTCAAGACATTTTAAATTGTATATTATAGAATTTCACGTTTCAAACACTCGTTAATGCGTGTGGTGATTGTTACAATTGAAAAGACTTCCTACGTAATATTAGACGACACAAAACATGTTTAAATAAAATTTAAACGAAGCTCAATTCTATCGTCTGGAAGCGACTCGACTTATACGTTCTTTCCTTAACAATGTCAAAAGTATTTCCCTTTAGTTTAATGTGTCACGTTAATGCAATAAATCACAATTAATTATCTTGATTGTATTATATTTGTCATACTTTTAGAACGCGTAGTTATCGTATATCGATAATTAGCCTTCTGATTTTGTTAGTAATTTGCTGGTCAAAATTGAGTAAAATAACTGATTTAATACTCATGTATGCTAAATATTAAATGTCCCTTGCACAGGATCTTCTTTTTTTTTCTTCTGAATATTCGTGATTTATCACGATGGTATGCACATAAGTGTGTATAACGGAAGAAGTGGAGGAGTTAAATATTCTTGATACTTCCAGGAAGCGATTAATGAATGCTCTCAAAACTGTGACCAAATATTTTTTAACTGTTTACAGTCCGTTACTAGGATTAATGAGTCCTATTTAAAAGCAAAAATCAGCATATAAAAAGTCCCTTCTACCAATTGAAAGCGTGAAAATGACAATATTAATAACATTTCTACTTTATTTTCGTTTATTATCGTCATTTAAATTAAAGCTCGTGCAATAGCAGATAAGGATTTATCTGTGAATTATTTTCTTAAAACGAATAAAAAGAAATCTCAAACGTTTCAAGATATGATAAAAATTATTTTCCTGAAACATAGGACGCTTTAACGCGTATTTTCGCAATATGCCATTATGCACATGACTCCGGGTGCTATCGTCCGTTCGATACGAAATAGTTAATTTATACGGACACACACACACACGCGCACACGCACACACGCAGACACGCACACACGCACACGCACACGCACACATATATATATATATATATATATGCTAGACATTTAGTGGGATTTTTGTAAGGGAATCATCATCCTCTTGGAAAAGAAAATGGAAATAACGGAATGAAAGAAATAAAGTAATCGCACACGATGAAATCGGGCTAAAATCTTTTGTCGTCTAATACTTGACTGCGAAGAGGCTATAATTCAAGGCGCACGCTTATATTTATCAGCACATATATTTTGAATATAGAAATGAAAGGCTGTACGCGCGTCGTAAAACAATCCATTAATATTCTGTTTTTACGATACCGAGAACGAGTATGGAAAGATTTTCTCATAAATAATACGCAATGTGTTAGCCATCGATCGACGATGCATTATTATAAGATTTTCGAAATCGATGGCAGGGGCATGATTGGGGAACCAAGTTTTTACGGGTTAGACGCGAGGAATCAGAAAAAGTTGGCCGCGAGCATGTAGCCGAGCATCGGAGGCGTTTCCGGGCGACGAATTCGTCAGGAAGAAAGAAAATTCGTCTTCTTTCGTCGGCCTCCGGTCTCCTCTCTCCACGAATCGATGCGCTTACGCATCTTCGGTACGACCGATGTTTTTCGAAAAGTCCCCGCGGGCCTTGCAGCCTCTAATACCAGGAAGGACCGAGCGCCTCTTTAAAAGGACTCCGGAGGCGCATTATGCGAGCGAAGCAGCGGCAGTGGCGGCAGTGGCGGCGGCGGCGGCGGCGGCGGCGGCGGTGGCGGTGGCGGTGGCGGTGGCGGAGACGGTGGCGGAGACGGTGGCGGAGACGGTGGCGGTGGCGTGGCGGCGACGGCGGTGACGGTGGCAGCGACGGTGGCGGCAGCGCGCGCAGCCGATCCTTCCTTCTCTTCCTGCCGATCTTTAGGCCCCCCTCTCGCTCGCTCACTCATTCTCTTATTCTCTTATTCTCTCATTATCTCTCTCTCTCTCTCTCTCTCTCTCTCTCTCTCTCTCTCTCTCTCTCTCGTTCTCTCTCGCCCTGTCTCTGTCTCCTCTCACCCTCTTACTCGATTTTTCTCTTTGTCTGCGTCTCGCCTCCCGTACCCCGCCAGCCTCATCCGACTACAGCCGCCGTCACCCTTGACTATGCGGGGTTCGTCTTTCCGTTTGCTCGGGCTTTATCGAAATACGTGCGGGAAAGTAGGAGGAAAAAATACTACGCCATACGCTGCTAGCCAAGCTACTGCTCATCTCACGAAAGATGAAGCGCAAATGTGAATTCTCCCTTGGACATTCGCCTCCTTTCTTACCCCACTTTCTCTCTTTTATTTAGACGGATGACTGTATGTAGACGTTTTTCCTTGGTCTTCATTACCCGAATCGATCGATACACCCACTCGCGCGACTTATCGACAAGCTCGCGAAGAGAAGAGACTTATATGTGTAGCTTTGTCTCGTGCACTTTCTTGGCATATTTTTCTCTCTCTTTTTTTCTATTTTATTTAAGAGCAATAGTCAGGAGAGCATGAAAAATAGAGTTTCCACGATTTGTTAAAGGTCTGTTATTGGCTATTTATAACGTTAACGCGATACGTTTAACGATTCGATTGTTCTCTTGAATTTGAGTTCCGAGGAGGAAGCGGCGAAACGATTAAACGGTACTTTTAAAGCTTTAAAGGTATGTTTGTACTCGACAGTGAAATACTCGGATACAATTTTTATCTCGCAGAAATAAACAGTATGTTTCAGTACAATTACCAAGCATGTCGTCAAGGGTCAAGGCAATTTCAATTCTCTCTCTCTCTCTCTCTCTCTCTCTCTCTCTCTCTCTCTCTCTCTCTATCTATCTATCTATCTATCTATCTATTTATCTCCCCTCCCCCTCTTCGCTCACCATCCCGTGATGATTTTTGAGATAAAAAAAGACCAAAGTGGTTATCGAAGGAGTATTTCAGTCCAGCAATCAGCGGAGTCATCGAAAAATTGCATTCCAACAGGTGTCGAATCGATGCTCCGAAAATTCCGAGTTATCTTTTGAGCTCGACCTTCGGGCACGAGTGGCCCCGAGCTTGAAAAGAATAAAAATAAAGATTAAAATAGAAAAGACGAGGTCCACCCCGTGTTGTATATTGTACCAACATTGGGTTAACGTGCATATTATCGCGCGAACGACTTACTACGTACTTTGGTCACGGGGCAGCTGTAGATCATGAGAACGAGAAGCGAGATCGTTGGGAGAAGGAAAAAGTGCACAGCAGGCGTCGAGCCCTTGCGATCCGATCTATAAACGATAGACATGGTCTTGGGATTCGTTTTTATCGCCGGACTTTTCCTGCTCTCTATACACACTCATGCCTTAGCGCATAACCATATGTATATATATATATATATATATATATATAAACATATTTATACAGACACATGCACGCACCCGCAGTGAGAGAGAGAGAGAGAGAGAGAGAGAGAGAGAGAGAGAGAGCGAGAGAAGAGCGCGCATGTGTGAGCGCATATAGTGCATTATAGACGCCTACGTGAGTGCGTATGCACGGTTATACACACGACATCGGGAGAATGCACATTTCGGAATGGTGTTTGTAAATATGTATATATATATATATATATATATATAGTGCGTGCATCAGAAGCTGAAGGAGAGCGTGAGTATGGGAGGAGATGGAGTGAGAAAGAATGAATGCACGAGGGGTGGCGAGGGCAGAGAAAATAATTTCGATCGGCGAGAGGCGCGAGTAGCGACGCGGTGACGGCGGTGGCGGCGACGGCGGCGGTGGTGGCGGCGGCCGATCCCCGACAATAAGTCGGTTTGTTGCTGCCAAATGATGGACTAAAGGACGCCTGTGAGCGCTCACTACCTCTCCCTCGTACTTGTTCTCTCTCTCTCTTTCTCTCGTTTCAACTTCACTAGCAGTCTGGCAGTAGCGCGCCGACACGACCGTTGGGTGTATAAATAAAGGCGAGCGCATACGCGCGCATGCATACACGGAACGCCGAGCAACCAGAGGTAGGGGCGAGGTCGAAAGCGAGAGAGAGAAGTCACCCGTGTTACAAGAGCGCTCCGCTGGGCGAATGAGCTGGGCGGGGGAATAGGGGGGAGGGAGGCTTGAGAATACTGTTTCGGTGCGTGAGAGCGAGCGAGATAGCGAACGATATTGCGAGGGGGTGGGGTAGGGCGGGTAGATATATGGAGAGCCGGATTCCACCCAAGAAGAAAGAAACGCCGCCGCCGTGTCGTGCCGAGAGCGCGAGCGCGTGTGCCTCCAGAGGGAGAGGATATACCGTATATAACACATCTTCAAGCGAGAGGACTATTGCGTCTGTGTGCACGGATTCTCTCGTGCACTCTCTCTCTCTCTCTCTCTCTCTCTCTCTCTCTCTCTCTCTCGTTTGCTCGTTCTGCTCCTCTCCGCCTGCAACGCGCCCCCGCTATCGTTCAACTCCCCTGCCGCCGCTGGATCCCGTCGTCCCACCGTCCCCCGAACCCGTCGTCGACCAACGGCAGCACACGCGCTCTTCCTTACTCCCTCACTACAGCTCTATCGCTCTATCTCCATCACACTCCTTCTCGCTCGTATCTCACTCACTCACGTATACGCATTCGGTCTCGCTCTCTCGCTGTCTCTTCCTCGTATCCGTTGGTAGTGACGCTCTCCTTCCCTCTCCAGGGCGATCCGTTCGCCCCTCCGACGCGACCCGACTCGCACGTGCGCGCGCGCGCGCGCGCGCTTCACATCACGCTGAGTGGGGTGGACAAGGGGCAAGTGGAAGGGGAGGACGGGGCGACGGTGGCGGTGGCGGCAGCAACGACGGCGCACTGCCAGCCCGAAAGAGTGGTCCGAGGGTGGATCGAGGGGCCGGGGTAACGTCGTGGTAGCGAGATGGTGAGGAGGTGAGGAGGCGCAGCGGCGCAGCGGCGCAGAGCCGAGCGTGGGAAGGGGCGAGGCGCGCGCGTGCGACTCGGTGGGGGCAGTGGTGGGGCGCACGGGTCGTGACGAAGAAAGGAGAGCGCGCGAGCGCGAGTGAGAGGGAGTGAGTGACCGGGGCGAGGGCGAGAGCAAGAGCGAGAGAAAATAGCGGGCCGAGCGCCGCGGCCGCAGTGGCCCTCGGCGGTGGTGGGGCTCGGCCGAGTGAAACGCGCGCGTTTTGACGTTTCTTCCGGCCACCAGTCCGACGAAGCGCCGCGCGTTCGTTCCGTGAGCAGCGGTAGGCCGTCGTCAATCGGGCCGCGAATCCTACGGCGGCCGTAACCGAGCCGCAGTCGAGCCGTAATCGAGCCGTAATCGAGCCGTAATCGAGCCGTAATCGAGCCCCACGGCTGCCTAGTAGGACGTGTCCTCGTCTCGCAGCAGAGGCAACCCGCTTACCACGAGAACCCCCCTCGGGCTAACGCAACCCCGTCGCCAGTGCAGTGTCTAACGTTCGCGGGGCCTTGAGCCGCTCGGTACTGTGCGCGAGTACGACCCGGGCGAAGGTCCGTGAACTGCTACCAGTGCCGGGAGGAGGAAGGCCGCGACTCGAGTCTCGGTGTCAGGGTGAACATTCGCCCGAAGTCGATGACCACTTCATCGTGGAGAGGTAGCTGGCACCGTGGACTCGTACCACCTCCAGCCTCATCAATCGCTTACGACGACGTTTTGGAGAACCGAGAGGACGCGGTTCGTCCGGTTTGGCGTAGCTGTTGCTGATAAAGCCGTTGCTGGTCCTCCTACCGTTGCTGATGAAACGACAACGACAACGACAACGACAACGCCAACGGCAACGGCAACGGGGAAATTGATAGACCAAGTCGAGTCGCAGCGCACCGCACGTACACCTCCCCAGTGAGTACAAATTCGTAATTGGAGCGTGTGCGCCACTTTGGTCGGACTTCGCTTTGAATTTCCCGCGATGGCGATAAAGCGTTGACCCCAACGAGAGCGGTCAGACGATCGCCGCGCCGTTAACTGGCCCCCGTCACTTTCAAGCGCACGCGAGTTCCGATAAGTCCCCTCCTCCCCCTTCCTCTAGCTGCCTGCCCCATTCCCCCGACCCCGACCCCGACCCCGTTCCCGTCCCCGTCCCCGTCCCCGTTCCCGTTCCCGTTCCCGTTCCCGTGCTCGTTCCTGTCCCCGTACCCGTTCCCGTCCCCCGACCCCGACCCCCCGGACGGTACTAAAATAACCGCGCACCAGGAATACCGATTCGCCTCCGAAATAACCGAGTTGAGATTACGACGTGGCGTTGGCTCTCTTACTCGCTCGCGTATTCGCCTCCTCTCCTTCCACTGCCCCGACGGTGAGGTGGGTGGGTGGGTGGGGGGGGGGGCGTTCGGCCCATAGCTTTTGTATGTTTGCTTTTCGCCAAATTCAGCGAGTATCGCCGATCGCTATCATCCTGGAGCGTAATGTCATATCAAATTCGTCGTCATCATCGCGCTAGTGACTCATCGTCAACGCTCGAGTTTCCTTCATTTCTGTTTTATATTCTTTGCCCGATCCACACCGATCAAGTGCAAATTCCCGAAATAGAATATTATTTTTCTCTCCTTATGGAGCGAGAGCGAGCTTACCCACCCCCTCCCTCGGACAAAGTCTATTGTACCACGAGATATAATGTGTAATCTCATGAATTTGCATTTTTGCGATAATCGCTTGACGATAAGTACAGTATTGCAATTCTTTCTGTGGTGCAATCGCGCATGATAAACTTATCTGGCAGTCGCGATAAACCCCAATCACCGACGCAATTACAGTAATACTTGCAGAGACCACAGGTGGACTAAAGTTAAAAAATGTTGGACTGGGGAGAGAACCAAATGTCGAGCAAATACTATATCTCGTGTAAAAAAAAAAACTCGACGTTTGTCTCTCTCCAACTCTCTCTCTCTCTCTCTTTCTTTCTCTCTCTCTCTCTCTCTCTCTCTCTCTATCTCTCTCTCTCTCTATCTATCTCTCTCATACACGTTGTATGCGTCAAGAAGGTTAGGCCAGACTATATGAAACGAGAAATAAGTTGAGGAGGAGAGGCAAGCAGTAGTAAATCTGCTTCTTCCCAATTGGCTTACGCACCTATGATCCGCAAAGCTAGCTATGTCGTTAAATCATCGATCCTACCGAGTACCGAGAATAATAAAGGAGAGAAACGCGGAGAAAAGGAAAACCACGACGCTAAGGAGGTGAAGAACGAGCCGAGCGAGTCAGTCACTGACGTTCGCGCTGATAAAGATTCGAGAAAAGGCATTGAATATGCACGAGCCGCAAGCCTCTTCTTATCGAAATACAAGTCCTTGATCTTCTTTCTTTATCTCCGTATCCCGCATTTCCCCGCAATTCACAATATAGAATGACGAATACTGTGAAAGTTGTATAGTTTAAGAAGGCAGGAAGAAACCTAGATAGATAGATAGATAGATACCTTCGTTCCGCCCCAGCCGGTGGGGAATTTAAAAAAACGCGGCGTTGCGCGGTAAGTCAACGCTCGAATGGCCTTTGTAGAAACGGGTGTGTGCGCAGAAGGAGTCGACCGGTGCCTCTTGGCACGTGCGTAAACGGAAGGTGAGAGCGGTTTGATCCCCTTGCCTCCCTCTCGTCGCCCCTGCCGACCAGCATATTCGCTTTACCGCCCACCACAAATCGTGACAGTTTCGTATTTTATCGTCATTTGCGTCGTCGTCGTCTTCGTCGTCGTCGTCGTCGTCGTCGTCGTCGTCGTCGTCGTCGTCGTCATAGCCATCACTGCTGCTGCTACCACCGCTGTTGCTGTTGCTATTGCTGCTGTTGCTGCTGTTGCTGCTGCTGCTGCTGCTGCTGCTGCTGCAGCTGCTGTTACTGCGTTTACGTACTTCATTGGCTGTTCTCACTAGGTGCACTTCCGGCTTCAAGACTTACGCATTAAGAAGAGGAAGCCGATCGCTTTTCTGCCTCTCTTGCGAATCGGCATTAGGCTGAGCGGAGGGCGCTGGCCAAAGTCGTAGAAGGAGAAGGGGCATGGAATTCATCGTTAGCTTCGTTATTCTCAAGGCACGAACTTTAACGACACAAATGTCAGAGGACTGGACTTTGGAAACCGACTTTAGTGCACTCGGGATATCCGTCTATATTCCTATTTTCAGTTTTCGTTCGGCACTCGATTTGTCGTATGTAGCCGGCGACGAACGAACCAATAATATGGCTGGTTAATCGAACTCTGGTATATTATATCATCTACATATGCAATTACTTCAGGCTCTTATTTGTTACATATATTAGGTAATTGTGATTCTACGTAGAATATTTATTCGTACAGCACACGTGAGTCCAGTCTGGTGATAAAAAAGCAAATTTATTATTGATCACTGGGTTATTTAAAATGTCGAAAAGTGCTATTTACTTGTGCTTTGAAATGAATGGAAATTATTGCTTATACGGCTGGAGCATCTTCCAGGGGGAATGATCTCACAAAAAGATTTAACGCCCATTTGAAATTAAATGGGGCAAAAAAAAAAATGCGTTGTACTTTGCGATACAATTAAGAAATTTACTTTTAAATTGCTTAGGAAACTTAAATCTCACGTCAAATCATATTACATTACATATTTTATACATTATTTATATAAAAAGAAAAATATTTAATTCTTCTTCTAGTTACGGTAGTATAATTTATTCCACACTTGATAAATCGATTTAAATTGTTGTAAACAGCAGAATAAAACTTTATATATATAGATAACATATACGTAATAATAATTATTGTATAAATAGCAGCAATAATATGAAGAATATTTGAAAATTGCACTTGCAATGATAAATTTCTAAAGCAGTCGTCGATTATTCACAGCCCTGAAAATTAGTAACAATTATATTTTATGCAATAAATCTATCTCATTATCGGCATTATGGTATTGGAAATAAATATTACATGCGCTAAACTTATGCCAGTATCATTAGCATGATAAATAAATATTTTAATAAAATTTATAAGTGATTAATTATTTTAGAAGAAAAAAAATAAGCCTGTACCATTACTGTCTATCAATCATTCTCAATATACAAGTACACTAGGCTTTGGATTGCTTTAAATAAATTTAAAAAATCAAACTAGATTTATTAGCAATTGACACAATATTATTAACTATGATGTGCATAAAATAAATAATAATTTACTGTACCAATATCCAACATTGATCCAACAATGAATTATTCAATTGTTTTCGTGATAATGTGTTACAAATTATTTTGGATAGTTCAAAGCTTTTATGCGCGATAAATAAACTATTAAATAAAAACGTAAAATATCATCAATTTTCACGATAAAGCATTTTTTAAACGGCTTACGTATATTGTACATTTGAAATATCCACATAGAAATATACTAAGTGAGAATATGAAAATATGGGTAAGGTGAATTTATTCCATTTATCCAACTCTGCCACACGACAAAAAAAAAAAAGTTATTTCAATATTACTTCAACGCTGCTCTACTGTAAATAACAAATTAATTGTATCCTTTGTAATAATTTTCATATACTGTTTATGAAAATTGATAATTATTGTGATTGAGTTTAGAAGAAAATTTAAAACTTGTACTAGTATTTTAATTATCCTAAAATAATATATTAACAAAGATTTAATAAATACTATTTAAGAAAAATCAATATTATTTATACGCGAGAATTAGCTTTGTTTTTACTGTTTAAATAACAAAAAAATTAAAAAAGGACAATTGTGGCATTTATATTCATTTCAGTTTAAAACAGAACATTATATATACAATACGTTAAAAAAATTTATATATATATATATGTAGTAGGTATAAGAAAACGTTATTTCCTTTGTATTTCTTAATAGCATCCTAAAACGATAGTAATATAACCCTAGTGATATTAATCTCAATACGTTTAAATTATGATTATTTATAATATTTTCATACTAAGTTCAGCACATCATTGTCATTTGTTATTAACTAATCGGACTTTTTATCCACTCTTTCAAATATATCCATAAATTCTGTAATGTAGTACTTCAGAAGTAAAAGTACGATATAAGGGTCTGGCGGCATGCAGGGCGGTGAAGAGGTGAACAAGACGAGAGGGGAAAGAATGTAAAAAACGGTAGAAACGGAAGAAGGTAAAAAAGAGAATGTAGCGGAGAAAGAGAGAGAGAGAGAGAGAGAGAGAGAGAGAGAGAGAGAAAGCAAGCAAGTAAGTGTGAGGGGAACGGTGAGCATACAGGTAGAAATACAGGAGAATACGAGAGAGAGAGAGAGAGAGAGAGAGAGAGAGAGAGAGAGAGCGAGCGTCGATATTGGTACAAAAGCGTGAGAAATGCGAGCGAGGTTCTGGAAGGATAACGACGTCGCCACGACGACGATGACGGCGGCGACGAGGTTTGGAATGAAAAGACTGGTAGAAAAGGAAAGAAGCAAAGCAGACTCTCTCTCTCTCCCTCTCTCTCTCTTTCTCTCTGTGCGCGCGTTCGTTTTTGTGTATGGTACGTGTGTGAGTGCCTGCTCCCGTGCGCTCGTGTATGTGTCAACGGGGCGGGGGGGGGAGAAAGAGAACGACAATGGCTCTACATTACGTAGGTCGGCCAATCCCATTGAGTCCGTTTTCATACATAAGGGCGATATTGTTCTTCTCGTCGTCCGAGATACCGTTATCGCTTAGAGCTAACGATAAGATTACCGTTTTGCGTAATATTCCAACGCTGACATCATTATTAATACTCCTTACATCAGCCCTCTCCCCTCCCGCATATTCCCGTCCACTGCCCGTTCGGCTCCCGCCACCACTTTGACACTCTTCCTCATTTCTTTTTTTTTTTCCCATGTCCTCTCGTTCTTTCCGCTTCCTTCCAAACTCCGAATTCCTAAGGAGATCCTTTTTCGCGAATTTTCGATCGCTTATTTATACATCGACATTTCGCGTCGCGTGTACGCCGCGCCACCACACGCGTTCCGGTTCTCGAAGAATGCAGACCGAGACACCATGATGATTAAGTTTTTCAAGGCTGAGCGCACTTCGACCCAGCGTGTGTTATGAGAACGCGAATGTACACGCGCGCACGTCTGTGTATGCAAATGCCGAGCGATACAACAATGGCTTTCGCAATCGTGCGAAATTTACTACTTATGATTCCTTGCTGGGAGAGCGATCCTTTTTATTCCTCTTCTTCCTCTGCTTCCTCTGCTTCCTCTGCTTCTTTTCGTAAACGCTTGCGCTGGTATTATTTTTTCCTTTTCGCTCTTCGTCCGATGATGGCGCGTCGTTTTATATTAAACGGTTGACGGGTAGCTCAAGAGCATTATCCCCCGATCATTGGCTCTCCGATAAAAAAAAAAAAAGAAAGGAAAATGTCCATTTGCTTAATTCAATATTTGCCAGAGTTTTCTTGTTTGCAAACGAAGATTTCGAAGGCTCTTTGTTTTGAACGTAATAATACGGCGGCGGGTGGAGTAGGGGGAAGCCGGTGGCGGGGGAGGTCAATTTGTTTTAATTTGAATATTAATTCCCTTTCCCAATGGCAGACAAGTTCAGCCTTGCGAATAATTCAATGTAAGCAGCGATATTCAGTTACTTTAAGGTTAAGCCTAAAAAAATTCATGTTATAATGGTATAATACAAAAATATTAAACCTAGCAAATATTTACTGTAAAGCCTCGTTATTGAACATAATAATAACATAATTAATAAGCGAGATTGGTTGGTGATAGTGTGATGGATAAGGGGAAAGAATCGTCAATGTTGAGGATACGTGTAATATCGAACAAAACTGCGGCTTCTGTCGTACCGACCTTACGCGTATAATCGGCTCCAATAAAAAAGAATCTTTGGTATTCGTGCAGATTTGAAATTTATGAGCGTTCGACGGGGCGATCGGTACGATCGGGCCAAGTTTCAGGTTAAATTATCGACAACACCTTTATGTACAGTTGAGAGAGCAAACAACAAAGAAAACGAGCGAACGGGAAAATCGACAACAATTAATGTATGCGCCAGCAATGAATGCTATGTACGGTGGGCGCGCGCGCGTATTCGCTCACTCGCTTTAAAAACCTTGTCGAGTAATGTACGGCCGGCTGCAGTAGCCGAGGGCCGTTGAATGCGCAACTTGCTCCAGTAAATTATTATATAAAAAGCGAATTTTCTTCATTTTCAATTAGAAGTCGTCATCGAGTGCGGTAGGTCATGCATCTTTCCGAGCTAAGCCGCCGTCTGCCCACATGATTGAACATAATTCTTCGAGGCGCGCGATTCGCGACGTAAACAATAATATTGGTGGAGTTGACGACCATGTCGCGGAGGAAGACTTTTTGTCTTTTTGTTTTAATTTTGTCGAGATGCAGCCATCGTTTCTGCAGTTAATTTTAAATCGCGAGTATCAATGAAATCTGGCTCGAGTAGTAGGTTTATATCCAGAGAGAGAGAGAGAGAGAGAGACGCGTCGATCATTATTTCCTTATTAGTCGACAGGCCGGTCGCTTCCTATCGTCGCCTCAGCGACTGCTGAGCGTTTTAAGAAAAAAACATCGATTCGCATGATCTGCCCTCTTTGTCACGTATGGCCTCGAGACTCCGCGACATTCAGGCGCTCCTCGCATTTCTGCGAAAGAAGCGTGTGCTGTAGGTGTGGTGGGGACGACATCGGTATTGGCGAGGGGCGGGGGCGGGTAGCAAGTGGAGGGGTCGAGCAGGGCAACCACGGAGAATGAGTTAGATAATACCGCTGAAATAATTTTTCTATTTATTGCTGATCGCAGACGTCGACGTATAACGTATCCGTATATACTGCAACGCTAAGATCCATTTGTGAATTGGTTCTCTCTCTCTCTCTCTCTCTCTCTCTCTCTCTCTCATTCTCAGGCACACACAAATACATGTATACGCGAGCGCATCTTAAACCCGTGAGGGAGAGGTACTGGATACTAATATAATCCGATTTAATTGATTCCAATACAACAATGTTATACATTCTTGGAATTTTTTCGATTCGACATCGTTCATCGTCATTTTGTATCGTAAGCTTTACTTACCTCGACATTATTCTTTATTTCTTTGTTTTTTAGTTCTTTGCAATTTTGCAGGAAATTAATATTAGCATCCTTTGAAATATATAATATCTTCCGAATGGCCGAAGATGCACCGGCACGAATATGTTGTTGCGTTCGCTTTAATCATCCTTCATTGTAAAAAAAATTAGTTTCCTTTTCATAAAATTACCTATTGTTAATCTAATCTTTTTTATTCTGTCGTGTCGTAGGCTTTAAAATACGACACTTAAGTATAAACATGCATGTAAAGAATACGATATTTCTCTCTTTCACCAATACTAAGAAGATCAATATAATTAAATTTTCTGGTAAATGCATTTAGTACTCAATTTTTATTGACTATATTATGAGTTCAATCTTTAAAAATGAAATTATTCTGCCGTAATCTTTATATACACTATGAATTGAAGAAAACATAAAAATGTATATTCTTTTTTCTTTTCTTCTAATATTTTTCATTACATAATATATTTGTAAGGATAAAATACTTAATAATTGAATATTGATTTTAGTTAATAAATGAACATTTTTTACAAAATTGTATTGAAAAGATGGAAATATTTATTATGAAGACGGAAAGCATAACTGAAATACAGCGACAATTCGCGTTTAAAGATACTTTTATAGCACGTCTATAATTCTTCACAATACGTTTGAAAACTAGGAACATGTCGATGATTTCCATGAAGTATGGCATCATTAGACTATAAATAATTCCAAAGGATGTCGTCATAACAGGGAAAAATTTGCAATGAAACACGAACAGTATCATTCAGCTGCAAAAATTGCTTAAGATGTTCTGACAAAATATTTTGCATTTCAAATGGTTAATTGAGTAAGAGTTTGATTACACTTTTTCTCCTCTCTCTCTCTCTCTCTCTCTCTCTCACACACACACACACACACGCACGCACACGCACACGCACACGAACACGAACACATACATACACAAACAAACACTCTCCTCCAGTGAATAAAAAAACGTTACAATAATTTTAAAAAATGCCATGTTAACCGAACTGTTTTTTTTTCCCATCGAAAAGGAATAACAGCACCGTCTCCGGTCGCACACACTCGACATCACGGACGCACTTATACAATGAAAAATGGTATTCTTCTTTGCCCAACAGCGCACACATACTATAGTATATGTAGACGATCGCGCGCGATGATTGTCGCTGCATAACTTAATGAATGAGCTCCCTATATCCTTCCCCTCTTCGCACTCACATAAATATACTCGCATTCGCTCTCGCTCTCTCTCTCTCTCTCTCTCTCTCGTTACTTCTTGACGCTGAGCATGTACGTACGCTTATGCGTGGAAGTACATTCGATCCTTCGAGAACCCGCACCGCGCGCGTACACGCGAAAGTGCTACATACACAAGCGCGTAAACGAATATTCACCCAGTCGTTCGGGTGTATACGCCATTGTTGCGTGTTGGGCGGGCTGTAGTTGACGAAATATTGACATCTAAGAATAGAAAGCTATACAGAAGGGTCGTCGTCGTGCACTGCGGGATGGTGCGACTCTGAATCACAGTGCGCAAGTAAGAGAGAAAGACTGTGTAACAAGGGGAGAAAGCCACATGGAGAGAGAGAGAGAGAGAGAGAGAGAGAGAGAGAGAGAAGTAGGATGAATATTCAGACGACAGCGGGAACGTATTGGAAGGGAAGAGAGACAGAGAAGGACAGAGGCGAGTAATGCCGTTTTGCGAGAGAGAAAAAGGTTTCTCTAACCAGCCAGAAGGGGATGTTAAGAGGGAAAAAGAGAGAAAGAGAATCGGGGGATCGTTGAAGGTTAGGTCGACCGTCGATGGGAATAGGGAAGCATATTCAGCATGCAAGTTAAGGGGTAGCGACGCGTAGATGACGTCAGCCCGGGGGGTTTTTCTCTCTCTCTTTTCTCTCGCTCCGTTACTACAGTAGTCGGCACTTTTATATAAGCAATAATGAGTGCGTTAAATGAATCTTTCACGCCAATATGCGGGAGTATACCAAAGTAAATTCTCTCTATTATTATACTTGCGCATTTTTCTTTCTTTGTAATCGTTGTTATCATTATTGTATGGTGACTGATGCTGAACGTGGGTGGGGATGACCGAGTATATTGTATATATAATACTTGCGTCATAGGGAAAATGAGAAAACATCTTTCGCATGATCATCACGCGGCCGCGTTGCCAGAGTTTTGTGGACGTATTATTCCGCGCATGGCACGTTTCAGAAGGTAATCAGTGTTGTTTAAATCACAGCAATGAACGTGCAATTATTGCCCAAGGACTTGAGCATTACTCGATGAGCATGAATTTAAGTGAGGCCAATCATATTGTAGTTTTTCGGTGCTAGCGAATAATTTCCGTACGACTTTTTGTACATAATATATGGTTTTTTTTTTTTTAATTTTTAATTTTTTTTTTAACGTTATTTAAAAAATTCAAAGTCAATAATGCTAGTTCTACAGCCAGCATTGAAAAAAGAAATGTGGTAACGTATGAATATTTCATTTTAAATTTGCGATCGTTTCGAATTTTAAGTTTTTATGAAATAATACAGTTGGTATACTTTCTTATTATATTATTTTAAAATAATTTAAAGTCTTGTTGTTTTTGGAATTATGTTGTTTTTTTTTTTTTTTTTTTAATATTTATTACAATCGTTGTTCTTTCTTAATAAAATTTTATATTATATAAAGTGTTGTTAGATAATTTCAGTAAAATTTTTATTTTGAAAAGATGTCACATATGATATAAATTTAATTGTTAGTTAATTCCGATAGATTTCATGAAACAAGGCAATCATGTGATTAGGAGCATGCGACCGTCACAGTCTAGTAGTCACCTGTCAAATCCCGTTCTGTTTACAGTAGCAATAGATGGTTAGCCAAGTCACTTAAGCTTCAGATTTGTTAGGAGATTTGCAGAGGATTTTGGCAACAACTCTTGAATAACGTCGTTTTCAATTTTCACATCACAATTCGTAATTCAATTTCATTAAAGACATTTGATATTATTGGGGAAATTTTTTTTTCTTCCCTTGGCATATTACATTTACAATTAAGATAGCTACCAGATGTTATTGGAAGAGCGAACAGCCAGCCCAGCCTTATGACATTCCAATTGTCATTCTCACATGTATAACTTCAGTTTATTCAATTCGAATTGTCATTTCGGCAACAAAAAACATCGATTTATAATCTTGGGATTCTTAGAACTTCCAAGTATTTGTTTCGCGCATTAATAATGCAATCAAGTCTCTGTCACCGAAGCGTACCGAAGAGATACGGCTATAACTGTAGTGACAGTCCTTTCCAGCGAGAAAAGACTCGGTAACATCCTTTGGAAAATAGAAGCCGAGACTCACCGAGGTAAATATCTTTAAAAACCCCACGTAAGATTGTCTACCTGGGCACACTTCGGCAAACATTGTCAATGGTTATGCGAGATAGAAAGGCGAGGAGAAAGAGAGGTACGGTGAGGGAGTGGGCGAGCGACGGTGGTAGGGTCAAGAGGGGAGGGGGCAGGAGGATGGGAGAGTGGCTGAGGAGTAGGAGGTAGGTAGGTGGGAAAAAAGCAGCCTCTACTTAAACAAGGCTGAAGGAAAAGCAGCCAAAACTTGGGAATGCCGGCGCGCCTGTTAGCCCTCGGTTTGGTGCATGGGGCTCTCGCGTCCGGAGGCGAGGCGATCACAGACGGGCCGACATCGTCTTCGGAACCGAGGCCTCGGGGCCTTTTCGGCGGCTCCTCGCGCATTGTGTGGGCGCGCGCTCGCGCAAACTGAACGGACGCGCGTGTGTGAATAGCGAGCACGTGTATTTCCCACAGAGAAGAAGGCAATGTGAGCGAGGGCCTTCGTAGACGCCAGGGCCGCAGCTGCTGTGCCCGCACACATACGTATGGGGCGGCAGTGCATTGTCGTGTTCCTGTGTGTGTGTGTGTGTGTGTGTGTCGCGTTTCGCGCACAGAGGCCCAAAGAGTGGCCGCCGAGCGAAACGGAAGACTCGTCGTATTCCCCGTGAGGAGCGTCGAGGTGAACGCAGTTTGGCCGAAAAAAAAAAAATGAGAGTGAAAATCGTACCGATTGCCCGGGCATGCACACTTACATTTTTATTCAATCTTTATGCACATCATACATGTACGACTTCGTACAGTATAGCGCGTATTGTCATTAGACAAAGAGAGAGAGATGGAGATATATATATATATATATATATATATATATATATATATATAGAGGGGGGGGGGGGAGAGAGAGAGAGAGGGGGGGGGGTGAGAGATAGAGAAAGTACACAGGGACTGGCGCGCTCGCGTAACTAGATAGGAAAGCAATTTTCTGGCGACGTTCTTATAGAGCGAAGACTTTTAATTGTTGTGTGACTCGTATTCGTAGCGCGGCCATCACCGACATGTTTTCCCACTCGGATTTTGCGATTTTTCACGAGCATTATTAGGAAAAAGGTTAGATAGGCCAAGTGACCTCGCTTATCATTGATTATTAATTTCCGCCTTATTACGTTACAGAATTTTAATGCGCCTTTTATAAAAGGCATAAGGAAAAGCGAAACGCTTACATGATCGGCTACGTGGAACAACCGCAGTTTCTCCACGACAGCTTTAACGTAAGAAATATTTTAGAAATATTCTTCACAAATTGTGTATCCTTAGGGTTTGAATGTAGAAAAATACTTGCTCTCGGGGAGAGAGGAATTGCCGGAAAGGAAAGGCAGTGATTGCAAAATAGAAATAGCGAAAAGGGCCGGTCGAGGGAAAAGTAAATATATGCTGTACTTTAGTGTCTAGACTGTGGGGAAGGAGCGGATACACGTGCGGTGTGGCGCGGAGAAGGGAGAAAGGGCGAAAAGAAGAGCGCGGGGAGAACGAGGAGAGGAATAAGAGATGGAAGT
>NW_011948413.1:5887220-5919666 GCF_000503995.2 Ceratosolen solmsi marchali
GACAGAGACAGAGAGAGAGAGAGAGAGAGAGAGAGAGAGAGAGAGAGTGAGTGAGGGAGGGTGATGGTGAGGGATGCAGGGTTGGGGGAGGGGGAGAAAACGCGGGTAGTTCAACGCTACGGGGGTCCTTTTGCCGAGGCTTATGTACTACTTCACCGTTAATCCTTCGTACCTTATTCCAGTACCTTGCTGAAGGATGAAGAAAAAACACAGGCCAGGCTGATCTCTATACACAGTTAGTAAACGTTGGATAGAAAGGGAGAGGCGGACGGATCGTTTGAAAGAGCAAGGGCGGGGAGGTGGGAAGGCGAAAAGAGAATGAGCAAAAGTTGACTACCACCTTTATTAAATGGCATTTTGATGGCGACGGAGACGCAAAAGCCCCTGGAGTGACGACGGTAGCGGATACGCTCGTTATACGGTCGACATCTGATTTGTAGAAATAAACAAAACTATGTAATAATTGCAATCGTAAACATAAATTGGCCTTTCTTATAATGATCTTAGCCAGTTAGACGTTACAGCTCACGTTAAAGCTCGAAGGCGGAACCACCGAGGAATATTACCTAATAATAATGTAGCTATCTCTCGGCTTCCCTCCCCTCCCTCCCCCTCTCCCTCAACGCTCAACAAAGACTCGACGGTCGATGAAAGTTTTCCATCCGAAAATCGAATGTCCGACCCGACAATCTACTGTTCATCGATGCCAACGCGTTAGTCGATCGAAGTGTCGGCGGCCATGCGACAATTGTCCAGATTAACAGGTAGTCCCAAGTTTACGGGAAACAAAATAGAAAAAATAAATGTTGAAGAAAATAAAAGTATCGTGAACCATTGATGAAGCTTAGGGGCGTTGCAAATTCAAACGAAGAAGCGAAGGTCGAGCGATATATCGCCATGTAAAAATTTATCTAAACGTTTTGTTACTCGTCCCCCTTCTGGCCCTCTTTTTGGGGTGGAGATCTTACCTGACCGCTCAAAGTTTAAGTAAAGGTCTCCTTTCCCTCTCCCACTCCCTCTCCCACTCCCTATCCTTCTCCTTCTTCGTCTACCTATCTTTCTCTTCTTTCTTCCCTCAGCGTTTGCGCGACACCGCCATCGTCGAGGCTCGGGAATGCGAGAGCGGCAAGTTGCGCCGCTACGGCCTTCCCAGGAAATGCGGTTGTGCCCGTTGGGTTGACTCGACACCCCATTCAGATTCGCGTTTGTTGCGAGAGAGTGAAGGGAAAGCGATCGAATGCGCCCGGCGACTCTTAAAGAGAGAGAGAGAGAGAGAGAGAGAGATAGAGAGAGAGAGAGAGAGAGAGAGAGAGAAATAAAATGAGTATTGCAATTGCGGCTGAATTGAGACAAGTTAATAGGGCATTATCATCTTGTTCCTTCGTCTAAATTCTTAACTTTCGAATTACACTGGCTTTCGATTCTTATCTCCCTCTCCACTCTTCACATCTCCCTCACTCTCTATAGCTCCTCCCCCTCCTGCGCGCCCCTACCTATACCCGGACGCTCAACCGCGCGGCTTTCGCAATTCGCTTCTCTTGCATCCGAGATGGAGTTGGCCGTTACTTTTTTCTCCTATTTCATTTGAATGGTTGTCGAAGCAGAGCTTGCACATTAGTAGCTTAATTTGGCGTTAGGACGAACGCATAGCGACGAGGGCACAATGAGCAACATTATAAGTCGTTATTACTGTTGTTCAGGAGTATTGTCGTCGAGATTGTGCTTGCAGTAGTTTTACGAGCTCGTCCGCGGTAACGAAATAGAAAAGCCCTGGTTCTAATGTAAATTTGTATGATGACGAGGACGACGACAATCACTAAGACAAATTACGAATACTAGGGAAAAGTAAAATTTATCGACAGAGACGCACAAATTAAACCTCCCAGTCCGACGTTCGATGATCGGTGAAGTAATGGCCTGGGGATTAATTGCCCCCCCCCTCTCCCCTCGCCGCTCCCTATTTCACGCATCCCACGCTTTCGGACGTGTCCGCAGCGGCCGCACGCGTCAAAATAATAATCGCCCGACGACGCTACCGCCCGGCAAAGTAGCATATCATCCAAGCGGCACCATAAAATTTAATTCCCACTGACGGCCGATAACATGAAACGAGGTGTCGACGAGGAGAAGGGGGGAAAGTTCTGCTCGAGCCGCGCGAAACGTTGCCGTGGCGAGCCGCGTGACGAGCTTTTGCCTCGACACGGCAATGAAGCGTCGTCGCGTCGTCGCGTCGTCGAGAACAAGAGTCCGTGAGCGGCGGGGTGGGGGAAAGGCGAGAACGAGGCGAAAGAGAGCGACATAAAAATAAAAAAGAAAAAAAAATGAAGCACGCACGCACGCAAGCACTCGTGCAAGCGTACGTACGTGTGGACGGACGCACGACGCACCAAGCGAGCAGCGAAGAAAGCAAGAGAGAGAGAGAGACAGAGAGAGAGAGAGAGAGAGAGAGAGATTGAACGAGCGAGTGTGCGTGCGTAAGGCAGGAACCGAGGGGTCAGAGTCGCAGCGGCGAACCAACAAAGATAGACTGATATATAAAGATAGAGAGATAGAGTGTGCCTGTGCCTGTGTGCGCGCGTGTGCGTGTTCGTATGCGTGCGTGCGCGTGTGTGTGTGTGTGTGTGTGAGAGAGAGAGAGAGAGTGCGTGAGCGTTTGCTTTTGCGTGTGTATGTGGCGTGTGCTGGAGCGAGAGGGAGGGAGCAAGCAACGCGGCGCCCAGTCCGAAAAGTCGCCATCTGTCTCTCGAGGCGTTGTATTTCATTTGAGCGCGCGCGCTCGTGCGTGCCTGCGTGCATGCGCATGTGCGTACGTGTGCGTGCGGGTCGCCGGTGTTGGTGGTAAGCAGCCGTAAGAAGGCCGTGTTTCGCTTCTCGTTTGCAGATGGACTGTGTCGCGTGGAGCGGGAACATCCACTAGTGGGCCCGGACGGACGTCGTCTGCTCGGTTAGCTGGAAAGAGCCCGGGGCTTCCGAATCAGTCCGAGCAGGAAGGAGAAGGAGGAGGCAGAGGCAAAGGCATCCTCGGCGCTATTTCTCCGGAGTGAGTGGCGGTCAGTTGGCAGGCAAGCAAGCAAGCAAGCGGCCAGAGACAGGCGACCCGACGTCGTCGGCCAGGAGGAGGAGGAGGCGGTGGCGGCGAGTCACAGACTGGCAACGTAGCAGTGCGGCTCGCAGCGGCGGGGGCGTAGAGGGCCCGAGGAGGCCCGGAGCCGATCATTGCCGCGCACGGCGATGGTGGCAGCTGCCACTGCCACTGTCAGCGCCACTGCTGCTAGCGTTAGCATGGTGGCAATGCAGGACCGCCAGGACGTATCCTCGCAGTTCAATCACCAGGTATATATCATTGCCCCGTTCCTCTGTCCTCTTTTGCGTCGGACTCTGTGCCTTGTACTCGTTAACGCGGCGCGAACGCTCGCGCGTACCCCATACCTGGATTCAGATTGACGGAGAGCGCGATAGAGAAAGAGACAGTGCGTGTTTATGTGTGAAAGAGAGAGAGAGAGAGAGAGAGAGAGAGAGAGAGTGAGTGAGAGTGGGAGAGATAAAGAGAGATAAAGACGAGTACGTTCAAGAGCAGTCGCCGCGAATCGGCGGGACGCTCTCGAAATTTCTCCCGAGTGAAAAACTCCGACGCTGAAGTATTTTCACGAGATTTTAGCTTTATTTATAGAGCAATCACTATGCACAAGAAATTTAGAGAGCGCGCCGAGTTTGCTACTGTGTCAAATTAATTTTGAACGTCATCGGTCGCGCGCACGCGCGATCTCGCAAAACTTTCTTTGGGATTCGGACCGAGCGTGTAGGACTCTTTCGTTCCCACGGGATTCAATTAAGGACGAGTTCGTACGTGCGTGCGCGAGTGTGAGTGAGTGAGTGAGTGAGTGAGTGAGTGAGTGAGTGAGTGAGTGAGCGATTGTGCGTGCGTGCGCGCGCGCAAGCCTGCCAGTGTATGTGCGTGCCTTCACAGGTAATTTGTTCACATTTAGGCCCTCCTAGTGGCAAGAAGATTCGAAAAGCAATTTTGTGTTTGCGGCTTTATGACGCTAATGGGCAAAATATTTCTCTCCTTTTTCCTTTACAGGAAAATTCATGTCAAGCCGTGTCGACAGCTCGAAAACAATCGTTCTCACGAGCTACATTCAAATCTTCCGTTTTACGAGCATTACCCTCCCTCCCTCCCTCCCCCCCCCCTTTAAACATTCCCCGCCATCCCCACTCCTCAGACACGCACACGCATACACATTTCCCTTCATTTACCCGTCATCCCGTTTTCGACAATTTTTAAATCGGCTACTTTCTAAGATCATTCTCACGCACGAGAGCAAGTGCTTTGTGGATTAAGCATGTGTAAGGTTAAATAATTGTACATCTCCCTTTATAAAATTGAAGTTGATAGAGGATGATAATCGCTGATTTTTCTAGTTATTCTGTTTTAATTTGTTGACTTTTGAAAATCTTTTGTATTGCTGTTGATAGTAGCGTTAATTTTTTTTTGCTGGGGGCGGCGGCGGCGGCGGCGTGGAAGGGCGGGGGGGGGGGGGAACTAAAGAATGATATCGAGAAGACGTAACTGATAGATATTTGATATAAATATATAAATATGAATTTTATTAATATTCGGTATTTGAGGCGCGGCGAAGCGCTTTCGGTTGACCCACGTATTTTGCATTTGCGCTCGGCCAGGGCTTATCCGACATTATTAATGCCTTCTTAGGGAGTCGGATGCCTCAATTATCGGTGATCAGTCGGTCTGGCTGATAACAGCTTGGACGTTCCATGTTGTTCCTTTGGGAATCGTTATTACTTTTAGAGCTTTGCAAAATACGATAAGTAACGTATAAAATACTTGTTAAACCTGTTAATCGCGGAGTCATAAAATGAAAATTAAAAATTAAAAAAAAAAAACAAAAACAAAAAAACAAAAGAAAAGAAGGGAAAATATAATGGAGAATGGCAATTGATATATTATTAAAGTGGAATTAACATTATTAACTGATAATTAACATTATTCGACTAATGTTAATAATAAATTTATCATCGTTGTTTAAGGGCCGAATGAATGTGCAAGACGACAGCGCAACAATAACCGAATCAGATAATTTCTAATATAATCAAATCAATATTTTTTTATTAAGTTACGACGATAAACCGCCAATGAATTGCGATTAAAAGTATATTAAAAATAAATCAATCAAAGTAATTGAGTTTAGAAATAAAGAGAAGCCGATAACCAAACCATATCGCCTTTGCGTAACGTTACAGATGCAAAGTCAGCACGCAATGGCACACCAGACGTACAACGCCATGGGTTACAACCAACGGAGCCCAATGACAGGCATGGCCCCGATGGGCATGAACAACTACGGGAGTATGGGCTCGGTCGGGCCCATGATGTCATCCATGAATTCCATGAATTCGATGAGCGGCATGAGCAACGTCAACCCAATGAATCACATGATGATGGGCGGCGGCGTGAGCAACATGAGCGGAATGGCGGGGATGTCGCCTATGAACCCCATGGGCAACATGAACAATGTCGGATTGATGAACAGTGCAATGAATTCGGCTGGAGTGCCCATAAACAAGATGAGCATGCAGGTGAGCTCGCGTCTCTTTTCTCTCTTCGATATTAGTGTCAGCGGGTCTGGCACACGCCGCTCGCCAACTCGTGCAACCAAGGAAAATAGCTTTCTATAATTGACCCGCACACGTGAATATTTGCTCGACGATTAATAGCCGACCTCCCGTGTTCGCTTAACCACCACCCACCCACTCAGCCGCCACAAATATTTCCCCTCTCTCTCTCTCTCTCTCTCTCCCTCCCTCCCTCCCTCCCTCGCTCTCGAGCGTCGTATAAGTTACGACAGCCAGAGATTTCGAAGCACTTTTGCGTTGGATCGCGAAAGGAAGACGGCGGCGACGACTTCGATTGGCCAGCTCGTTACGGCAATTATTCGACGCTCGGCCGATCGGTAGAGAATTTTCTTGACGCGTGCTACGGCTCCCCCCCCCTCTTCCCCTTCCCCTTCCCCTTCCCCCCTCCCTCGCCATCTCTCGCCACGAATCTCACAACCAAGACCGTACTAAGCCATGGAGAATCGAGAAGGGCGTCTATCTTCAGCCGATAACATTCACTGACGATCAATGATCTCTAAAAATCTCTAAAAATCTACTTCACGCGCCTACCTTCTTACATTATATATTTCTCTTCACCTAGGAGTCTTAAGTAAATACGTCGTACCACCTCTATACGGGCCGCCTCTGCGAACATACACTATCCTAAAATCCTAAAGCAAATAATTTATTCGAGAAATTTTGAGTACGCGTATCTACTGGTTAACCTGGTTATTCGACAATCCTGTGAATTTCGGTTAGTAATACAAAAAGGCTAGCGCCAAGCTAATGCATGTTAATAAAGAATTCAGGCTAAATTTTTAATTCGTTTGGGCGACGCGTGCTGTGGTGGGGACCGGTGACCGGTCGGTGGGGTTGGGAACTGGGGAGTAGGAGTCAGGTGAGCGGAGTGGCTAATTATAACCAATTAATCAAATTAATAACCGCAAAGCTACTGAAAAACTGGCGGGTTAGGTATTTTCAAGGTAAGTCGCTAACTCGACGAATAATGCCTCTCGAGCACTTGTGCCGCGTATTTTCAGGCATTTACGCAGCAACTCGTTATTTCGATAAATAATATATTCCTACTCGTCTAATTTTATCCTCAAGGTTTAATTTCGTCGTAGTTGCGGCGCTAAGATCCTATATGTCATATGTCATATTCATGAATTCGAACATCGTAAGGAAAATTAATAAAGCAATTTTAATATGGTAGGCTTTTAATAGGTAGGAGCAATGCTCGCATTTCACGAATCTTTTTTTAAAAACAAATTTACCTTCCTTACGTTTTATAACGTCTAGCGAAAGCTAAAAATTCATTTGAAACTAACGATCTATTAACAATGACTTTTTGCACTTTATCGCCGAAGGATGTGAAAGTCTTTTGATAAATGCAACGTTTTAACGATTGAACATTTAGCATTTGACCCACATAATTTAAGTTGCATAAAATGGCTTAGCAGTAAAGTTGTGCGTTCGGTAATCTGCCAAAGTTAAAGCTTACTTTAGGAAATCATAATAACTCTAATTACAATCCGCGGTTAATTATAAATCAATGTGGTATCGATGCACGGGGATAATGTAAGAAGTTGCCTTTACCGACCGGGGACTTTAACAATCCAATGTCGACTCGCATTTGGAGCGCAACCGTTCCGAGTCTCGCGGAACGAGGGGGAAACCGTGGTAGATAAGATTATAAAGGCCGCCGTAACCGCGAATGACGAAAATGCGAGAGAGAAAAACTGTTTACTTTGCAGCAGCAACAGACGCAGCAAGCGTATGCGAGGCGAATGGTTCCCTACCCGAACCCAGCGATGCACGTCACGCAGAAGAGGATGCAGCAGGCCCAGCAGCAACACGTTCCTTACGGTGCCGGGGCCCCGACAACGGCCATGCAACACGGCGGCTACGGTGGCATGACCTCGGGTCAGCAGTACCCGGGTGGCTACGGCAGCGCGGCAGTCGCGAGGCCCAACGCATTCCAAGCCCAACAGCAACAGCAATTGCAACAGCAGCAGCTTCAACAGCAGCAACAGCAGCAACAACAACAGCAGCAACAACAGCAACAACAACAACAACAACAACAACAACAGCAGCAGCAGCAGCAGCAGCAGCAGTACCAGCAGCATCAAGCCTCGATGCAGCAACAGATGAACCCGGCGGCCATGTCAGCGACTGGCTACCCGACGTCGGCGACGACGGCGATGATGCGCGGTGCCAGGCAACAGCAGCAGCAACAGCAGCAGCAGCAACAGGCAATGGCACCGAGCTACGGTGGCGTACCCAGCCAGGCTAGTCAGTACTACAGTAGTCAGACCTCGGCGGTTGGACCCGCGGGCGGTGGCGTCAACGTCATGCACCCGCACCCGCACCATCATCAGCAACAGCAGCCTGGTGTAGGCGTGGGCGTGGGAGTTGGCGTTGGCGTTGGCGTTGGTGTAGGCGTAGGCGTGCCTCAGGGTAATCCTAACGCGATGGTCGCTGCCCAATATCATCCTGGACATCAGCAGCAGCAACAGCAACAGCAGCAACAGCAACAGCAGCCCCAGCCCGTTAATTCCGGGGTCTATGGCCAGGCAGCAACGGCTTACGGGGTCAGCAACGGCCAGTACCAGCAGGACGGCTCCCCCATGAGGTCGGCCGCCGCGGTTCAGGGTACCGGCAATATGAGCTATCAGCACAGTCCCATACCCGGGAACCCGACGCCGCCGCTTACCCCGGCCTCCAATATACCGCCTTACGTCAGTCCCAATGCGGACGGTAAGCACGGCTTCAACGACATCAAACCCATGATTCCAAGTGAGTTGGCAACTCTGCAAGGGCATAGGGATGGGCGCCGATGTTCTCTCGGGGCTGATAAACCTCCGGGGCTCGAGAGGGCGGGTCGTCCGGGAAGCGTGACCGTACGATGTCGAGGAACGGCGGGCGTGCGCGCCCGCATTCACTCACTCACTCACTTACTCTTCTAAGATGGATAAGCCTCGGGCCGTAAATCATATTTTTGTGTCGTGGGTTCGTTGTATTAGGACCGAGGCGGCGAGGATTCGCGTCGGGTTTTTAGGCACTTTATGGCGCTGAAGCGCAGGACGACTTTTTCCCGCTACCTGATGACAATAGCCCGGAAATTTTTGACGCCGGACATCTCGGCCCTCCGGGAGACAAATACCGTGGCCGGCGGTCTTCCGACGGCTTAAATCTATGGCCTTTGCTTGGGCGGAATATTTTTCGGCTCCTCGCGGCTGTGTTTAACGATTCGGTCGCACGTGACATCCTCGCTTCTATACAATTTTGACGGCTCTGGATTTTCACGTTGGCTCTCGTTCGTCAAGGCTGCTTTCTAAATTCGTTTTAAGAAGCGTAATGGCACGACAAATTTCTTTAAGGGCTTCTTTCTTTCTTATTTTTATAACTTAAATACGATTGGCGCTCCAGTGCTTAGCGGCGTCTAATGAGTCGGGAGCGATTAGAGGAGAGATTCGTGTCGTCCGCTCGGCGAGTGCGATTCAAAATAAAAAAAAAAAAATAAAAAAAAAGACCCCGACGTTATTCTATAAGAACGACGAAGAAAAGTAAAAGAAGAAGGGAAATAGTAAAAAGATAAAAGAATGAAGAAAAAGAAATAAAAAAGATTGTTGGAGCATTTTGAGGAATTTTATTTTTACCCGTTATTTATGGCGTGGCTGCTGCGCTATACGATACATAAGCCTGAGTGGCCCGAGCATCGTGCATGAATAACAATGGGGGCAAAGCCGGTAGCTATAGCGCTCGTAATTAAAAGTTCCCTTACTGCCGCGCAATAATAACTTTCCGGACTTTATTTTGCAGAAGAGGAAGAATTGAGATTAACATTCCCCGTGAGAGACGGCATAATCCTTCCCCCCTTCCGTTTGGAGCACAACCTGGCTGTGAGCAACCACGTATTCCAACTGAAGCCCACCGTACACCAGACGCTAATGTGGCGGCCGGACCTCGAGCTGCAGCTCAAATGCTTCAACCATCAGGACAGACAAATGAGCACGAATTGGCCGCTGAGTGTCCAAATATCGGTTAATGCGACGCCTCTCGTCATTGACAGGGGTGAGGACAAGTCGTCCCACAAGCCCCTCTATCTCAAGGACATCTGCCAAGCCGGTCGTAACACCATACAGATCACAGTGTCGGCCTGCTGCTGCGTGAGTATATACAAAATCAGCGGAACTCTTTAACGACCTGCCTACTGCCGATCCCCTGTTTATCGATTCACCTGTACATTACTCGGGCGGCATTTCCCTGCCCGAGAACGGCTCTTAAAACTTTGTCCCTGAACCACGCGGCGGGGGGGAAGCGGTGGTTGCCGAGAAAAGACTGCCCCGTGGCGGGGGGGGGGAGGATTTACACGTGCCTGGTTATCCGGCTTTCGTTTCGCCAAACTGTCATCGGACGTGGGAGGGAAAATCGGAAAAGCGTTTATTAACGCACGATTCATATTATGCTTGCTAGAAGGCGCGCACCTCGCGATACTACGCACCGTCCGTTTAAACGGAAACTGAATATTCTATTATAATTCAAGCGATTAACGTCGGGTTATTATGCTTGCCAGTTGAAAACGTACGAAAGCTATTAGAAAACCAATCAATTTTGAATGGGAAAGTGCGTGCGCGCGTGGATGAAGCGACCGCGGGGCGGGCGAGGCGGGAGGACGGGTAGGGGGGAGAGAGAGAGAGAGAGAGAGAGAGAAGTACCGCCTATAAAAATGAGTGTCTTTGTTTCGTTCTCGACAAAAGCACCAGCCATAAAAACGATAAACACGCGTCTCTTTACGACCTAGTAATGGCAAAAGCATTAATAAAAGAATAATCCGGAGTAATTTCTATTTGCTTTTACAGTCGCACCTATTCGTCCTACAATTGGTCCATCGGCCGAGCGTGCAAAGCGTATTGCAGGGACTATTGCGCAAACGGCTTCTCACCGCCGAGCATGGCGTAACGAAGATAAAGAGAAATTTCAACAATACCCTGCCCAGCAACGGGATTCCGACGGAGAAGGACGTTGTCGAGCAGACGTCGATAAAGGTGATAATCATTTTTTGGACGCCAATAATGCCAATGTGTATGCTTCGCATTGCCCCATGCCAATTTACTCGCGCACAGTGCGACTTTAATTCGAGATAAAATTCTTTCAGGTGTCACTTAAATGTCCTATAACGTTCAAACGAATTACACTGCCGGCAAGAGGTCAAGATTGTAAGCACATACAGTGCTTCGATCTCGAGTCATATTTGCAACTCAATTGCGAGCGAGGAAATTGGAAGTGTCCAGTGTGCAGGTAAAAATAGTCTCGACCTTTGAAATTCATAAGCTTTTTCAATGCAATCGGACGAACGTTAAAGCGCGTTTAAATTAAAAGTCTTCTTTCGCCTCGACGATTTAAGAGAATTTAAATGTAATTTAATTAGCAAAAGCTTTTGAGGAGAGCGTTGATCGTTCAAAGTTCGAAAACCGTTGTAAACTTTGAAACAAGCGTGATTTTATAGTCCTACATAAGCTAATAATAATAATAATAATAATAATCGAACATTGTCATTGATAATAGTAAACCAGCTCAACTGGAAGGTCTTGAGGTCGATCAGTATATGTGGGGTATCCTGAACAATACGAACTCGCCGGACGTAGAGGAGGTAACGATAGACTCGTCGGCCAATTGGAAACCGAAGAAGAACGAGGACGACACCGAGTGCAAGAGAATGACGAAGGCCATGTCGCCGGGCAGCATGAACATGCCGACGATGAATAGTTGGATGGACGCGAATCAAGCGATGAGTCCTTACATGCCACCCGACATGAACAGCATCGTCAGTGGCTCAATGATGAACGGCTCGACATCGCAACAGCAGCAGCAGCAACAACAACAGCAACAACAACAGCAACAGCAGCAACAACAACAACAGCAGCAGCAGCAGCAGCAGCAGCAGCAGGCGTATGGTAACCAGGGACCGGCTGGCCATCGGAACCCTGGTACACCTTCCTCGACGTCTGTCTCACAAGCGAATAACGTGAACTCCTCGAGTATGGCCGGCACAGGGATTGGCAATCCCGGAGACATGTCGATGAGCGGTAATTCTGGACAAAACGATTATTCGGGAACGGGGCCGCTCTCGCACCTCAACGACCATACCAATTCGCTGGATCACTTGAATGCCATCGACAAATCATTGGGAGATCAGGTAAATAGATACCGTTTCAACTCTTTTCCAAATAATTCACAATACGATCGTCGGTATTAGGATTCCATTCACATACCTCTATTTATATTTATGTTTTTAGTCATTTCAATTATTTAAGCACAAGTATTGTGATTACATCGAAATATAAGGATTTTATAATTGGAGCGATCCGCGAGAGAGGGGGGGGGGGGGTGCGCAGGATGTGTGGATATGGACGACGAATATTTAAAGGACATTATGAAATAGCGGCTAAAAGCTTGCCGTTGAATAATTTATCCTATTGATCATTCGATTGAGTCTCAATGATTATTTAGTGCATCAAATAATACTTTACAACCACATTTATAATTGCATTGTTTTGAGAAGGAGGAAAGGAATAATATCCTTATGCTATCGAATACGTAATTTATGCAATATCGACGGGCCGTACTTCGTGAATAATAAGGAGCGTTGATTTTCCATCCACTGGTTGAATAATGCTGAAAATGTCGAGAATCTATCGCGAGGGGCTTACGTGCCTACAGATCTCATCCTATTTATATCGGCGCGAATGCTTGGCCCGCCAAAATAAACCAAAGATCAAAAAGAAGGTCCAATAACTAAAGTAGGTTTATTAGAAATATTATCGAATATAATGCACGCGTTGCCCGAGTCGAAAATAACCGAGATTAATAATAGGCTAGGCGAGTGTGCTTACGGGGATGAGTGAAAGGGAATGAGAGAAGGTGGATCTGGTGGCGATGGTAGCGGCGGTGGTGGTGGTGGTGGTGGCGGTGGTGGTGATGGTAGTAGCAGCGGCGGTGGTAGTGGTGCTGCTGCTGCTGTTACTGTTGCTGTTGCTGTTGCTGTTGCTGTTGCTGTTGCCGTTGCCGTTGCCGTTGCTGTTGCTGTTGCTGTTGCTACCGCTGCTTCTATCGCTGCATCTTCAGCTGCTGTTGGAGATGGTGGTGGTGGTGGTAGTGTGGTGGTGGTGGTGGTGATGATGATGATGATGATGATGATGATGATGATGATGATGGTGCTAGTTGTGGTAGTAGTGCAGGTGAAGGTGTTGGTGGAGGAGGGGTTTTTCTAAAATTGTTGCTGGCGTTCTCTATTATGATGATGATGATGATGATGATGATGGTGCTAGTTGTGGTAGTAGTGCAGGTGAAGGTGTTGGTGGAGGAGGGGTTTTTCTAAAATTGTTGCTGGCGTTCTCTTGCAGATGCCCCACACGCCACATACGCCGGGCGGCGGTGGCAGCGGCGGCGGCGGAAATAGCGGCCCTCCGAGCGTTGCGCCCTCCGTATCCCAAGACACGAGCGGCAACAATCTCAACACGTCGACAGGCAGCGGTGTGCCGGGCGTTGCGGACACCTCCGACATCATATCCTCCGACTTGAACTTCGACCCCGCGGCCGTCATCGACGGTGACGCCGGCCAAGAGGCGCTCAACGTAAGTCATTGCGCTTAGCTGATCCTCGCCTAGGTCGCTTAAAATCGATTATGCTCCTTTCGCTTGCTCTTGCCCGCGCTACCGATTGCAACTCTTCCTTCCGCCACCCATTATCCATTACCTTCAATCCCGGTGGCGGCTCACCTTGACTTTTAACTTTTTATTCATTTGCACCCCGTAAGAGCTCGTACTCGCTCTTATCGCTATATATCTGCTCGCCCAATTATTCTTACCCTTAAAGTTGAAAGTCGCATGGCAATGGGTATCGATTGTTCGTAATACTCACGATGAAAAGCATAGCGATTTGAGGCAGTCGCTCGAAATTAGATGTCAGCTTGATTTTTTACCTTAGGACGTATTGTGAGGATTATCCTTACAAGTAGGCGCGTGTGTGTGCATGGGGTTATAGCATTATGGGAAGGAAAGGGAGATGTTGCGTTCGCTCGAGCCTTTCTTTTACCACGCGATTTTTAAGTGTAAGGCAGATTAGAAAAATATGCATTTAATAAAAATGGTTGTAAAGTTTTTGTTCGCGAAAGGAGTAACGAGGAGTAAGTAATAGTTGTGCGCGCTTATCAGGACGCGAAGACCGAGTCTATATCCGATACTACTATATCCAAACCAATAAAACCATCATCGAAGCTGGTGTAAGCGATGATTATTAATTGAACTAATTTTACGTCACAGCTGTTGCCGGACAACGTGGTCGATCCAATGGAACTTCTCTCGTATCTGGACCCACCGGATCTGAATACGCCGCCAAGCAGTGGCGCGAGTAGCGGAAATCCGCCATCGAACGATGACATACTCGCCCTTTTTGAATAAAGGTTCGGTGCTGCAGAGGTCCGGCTTGGTCAGAGACAAGGCCTCGAAGAAGGAGAGGGAGGCAGAGAGGCAGAGAGAGAGAGAGAGAGAGAGAGAGTGCGAGAGAGAGAGAGAGAGAGAGAGAGAGTGTGAAAGGGCGGACGAGGCTCTTGGAGCGCAACAAAGAGTAGCGGAGCTAAAGTGCGACGCGAATTCTCACACAAGGGCATCACTAATCGTTAAATAGTCTGAAGGTCTCGAGAGCGGCGCGAGCGAGAGTCTTAGTCGACGAAAATTGATTCTTGAATTTTTTCCAAATGTTCCTAATACAAGAAGCGGTATAAATCAATGTTAATGTCAACTCCTGCGTGGGCACGATTTCAAAGTAAGGGAGGAAAATTAAATCGGAGATGAAGATAAAAAATGAAAAAAAAAAAAGAAAGGATTAAATAATGTTGAACGCGCGCCTTCCTAATAAATTGAAGTTATGCAAAGAAAGCAGAACTTTTAAGGATAAATTGTCGGGATGCCGGTTGAAAATGATAAATTAGAAACGAGCAATAAATAAGTGAAAGCTTAGACGGCGAGGGAACGAAAATTTAACTTAAGTAGCCTAAGTTGAATGTTGCCAACTATTTATGGCTCACTGTGTATTATATAAAATGCACGCCACGTGGTACTTCCGACAATTTCATTCCGCATGTAACGAGGGACGTTGTACGCGCTCTAGCGCGACCCCATCAATGGTACAAACGACATTAGCTCTAATTATATAAGATAATAAGATTCCTATTGCGACGAAATAAAATGAAAAAAATAAAATAAAATAAAATAAAATGTGTATAAGAGCCGGCGTTTACGTGCGCTACGGCAACATACATATATTAGAGAACAATAGTAGTCAGTGTCACTGCTTCTATAAATGCAAAGTCTATAATACTATCGAAAGAAAGAAGGTTGGAGGATACAAGGGGAGGGATGGAGAGAGAAATGAGAATTAAAGGGTGTGTTGCTGCATGCGCTATATTTATGGTCGAAGCACGGCATTGGCGAGAGCTTTCGGGGATCATCGAAGTCGTCGTCGATTCTCTTCTCGTACATGAGATTTAGAAGCTTTTGGATACACGGCAATTTGACTAATAATACATAATTATTGCTATGATGAGAAAAAATAAAAAAAATATATATATATAAAAATATAAAAATGAAAAAAATTACAAAAAAAAAAAAAAACAAATAACAATAATAAAATTAAACGATGTACGACATCATAGGAATGCAAAAGATATAGAGAAGTTGGAGTGAATTTTTTTTTTTAACATTTCACGAGAGCCAAGTGATTATAAAATGTTTGATACTTTCTATTCGTCGTTAAGAATTATATATAAATTATAAGAATTACGTTTTTCAGATAAAAATTATGCACAGTGACTTGTTGATTTTCAATGAAAGTCAATGATTTAAAAAAAAAAAAAAAAAAAAAAAAAAAAAAATATAAAAAAAAATTAAAGTCCTGAAAAACGCTGGACGTTTTTACCATGTAAGTTTCTCGAAATTTTTGTGACTGCATTGACAGATATATAAATATATATATATATGACGTGTTGATCGAATTCTAAATTGCGTTCCTTGGCGATGATCGCTCCTTCACGTAAAACGAATAAAAAATTAACGACTTCAAAAGTTTCTTCTCTCACCGTTTCTTGTCTCGGAAGTTTTTCCACGCTGAACGTAAAGTTCGGGAGAACAAATGATCGCTGAAAGCTTAGCCGTTCAGCAACGACAATGCGCATGTGGCTTACATAAAGTAAGTCTATTAGTAAAGAAAAAAGTAAAAAAATAAATATATAAATTAAAAATGCAAAAAACAGAGAATGAGATATGCGACGTGGCACTTCTCGTGCGATGCAGTTTTATAAGCCAAATGAAATAAACGCGTGTTAGCTCATCATTTTAAAATGCATTTTCCATCTGCAAAAAAGAGATATAAGTCGCAAGCTAATAAAGTATAGCATGAGAAGGAAATCGTGTGTATATCTCGTGCGAGTAACCACTGCCACTGTGTCATCGTGAAACCTGACTTACAGTGTTATATCTTTAATGAGAAAAAAAGTTATATACACAAAGACACACGAAAACACGCCACACATGCATACTTACACACAGGTACACATAAACCTGCTTAGCCTAGTTAGATGTGCAGGTTATTAAAGAACAAAATTAATTAAGCTCTAATTTATAAATAAATGATTTAATGAAAAATAAAGAGAATGGAGCGTCTGACGATTAAAACAGATTGATTAATGAAAGACGTATTCGAATTAGCTGATCATTTCACTTTCTCCATATAAAAAAAAAGTCAAAGAAACGCGTAATGATGAGTAAATCGAAGAAGTAAATTGATCGAGCAAAGCCTTTCAAAAGAAAATATATAAAACAACAGGATTGAACTTTTTTTTATTTTTTCATCCTTATTTATTTATTACAACTACTATTATTATCATCATTATTATCATTATTATTATTATTATTATTATTATTATTAATATTATTATTATTATTGTTGTTGTTGTTGTTGTTTTCTTTTTCCTTCATTTTTAAAAATCATAAAGAAGAACAAAAAAATATAACCAATTCTACTCGTCCTGGCGCGTTTCTCTCGAGCTTTTATCGGAGATTTTTAGACATTACGTATATATGCAAATTTTATAAAAGATTGTGTGTACATAAAGACAAAAAAATTATACGTGATAACAATGTCATATACAATGCGAAACCACGAGAAAAGGGATTAATATACGTGTAGATGTATCGTTATAATGATAAAAAAAAAATCCATGCAAAAATACTTATTATAGCAACAGACATGCCTCCGATCAAGTTTCTATTGACGCAAATAGAAGAAATAACGTAAACGATGTTACTTTAGTAACGTGTATCTAGTTTAAGCAAAAATATTGTAAATATTAATTATTTGTACATATGAAGAATTACATAAATAATATTAAAAAAGTGTCAGCTATAAGTTTATCGATCAGAAAAAATTAGTGTTACTGTCCTTACAAATTTTATTTCCGTTTTTTTTATCTAATCGAACGACGTACATACCCATATATATATATATATATATATATATATATATATATATATATATATATATATATACACGCATATGGGTATAGATAGTATAGATAAACGTACACGCATATACATAAAGAAATGGACAAAACGTGCGCGCTCGCGCTCGCGCTCACCATTTATACGCATAAACACGATCCCATTAATACACTCATTATCACACTCGGCTGTGACAGACAGAAGAACAAAATTCCGTGTAACTCTTTTATAGCGACTGTCTTTATAAACATATTAAAAACAAAAAAATTACTGCTCCTTTCAGTCTGTACAGTCACATTAATTTAACGCATTAGAACCTATTTATTAACGTAAAAAGTGAATTCAGGGACATTTACAAAAACCAAATCCTAAATAAATTACATTAGTAAATTATCCTACTCGCAGTACATTATACACTCGTAAATTATACACTCGCAGTACATTATAGAAATGAACTATCTATAAATAAACCCGTAAATTGTATTTACAATGTAGTTATTTACATCAATTCACAAACGAAACCGCCACATTAATATCCTCAATATATAAAATGTCACTGAGCGTTCGGGCATGAATATTATTATTGCACAGTAAACTAGGATCACTTCTTCGCACAGTGTCTGACCAAATGAATCCTTTAATCTTTATTAACAGAGAGAAATTTTCTTATTGTTCCAAGAAGAAGAAGAACGTTAAATCGAATGCTAAGAGAGGACTTTCTTCAAATTAAAATTCTCTTAATTACTAAAGCGATTATTGTTAAATGGAATTATTACTTTCTCATCGCGTAGTATCAATCTTGTTTGAAAGAAAAAAACAATAAACAAATAAACACGTGATTGACTTTCTTTCAAAGCATTATATCGCTAAGGAAATATATATATACTTTTGGCATCGCCTTTAACATTATTCCTCTTTAACCGAACGTATACTTCTCTGAAGATTTTTGAAATCTATTTATTATTATTATTATTATTTTGTTTTTATTTATTTTTTTATTTCTAATTTATCTTTATAATCGATTTACATTATAGTCTTAAATAAAATACTTTTAACCGTAGTTATAATTTTTAGCAAAGCTTTTATTTTTCTCGCAAGTATTTTGATTAAATTTATGATATATTACTCTAATTACTTTACTCTTTTTAATATTATTATTTAGTGAAATAAATAGCTGTCTAGACTCTACTATTTTTTTTTTTTTTTTTTTTTTTTTTTTTTTTTAAAAATTTTTTTTGTGAATAACGCATTTTATCAAACGAATTTCTGAAGAGCTCAAGACATAACTATTTAGGTCTTTGGAAAACATAGGTATATTTTATATCTTTGCTCGTTTCTTTCGTCAGGGTTAGATAAAAATAAATATTTATTTAATTTTCTTATTTCAGTCAAGATTGTAAATGTATTTATCTATTCTATTGTTATTAAATTATTTGAATATACTACTTCTATTGAATGACTGTTTAATTTTATTAAATACCCGTATGATCATGAAAATTTCGCCTCAATCGATTCATTTGATCATATTTAGCTTTTCAGATGAGAAATAATTTTTATATTTTATTAGATGTGCATTAGATGGTATTATATCGTTATAAAAACAGCAAGAAAATATGGAAACAAATTTAACGTAAACGTTACCTTTTTGGGAAACTTTATTAATTATTGAATTTCCGCACCACTTCATTCGCCAGTCATTATTATTTCATCGTAATTGTAAATTATATAATATAAAAATCAATGTGTTACGGAAAATAACTTGAGCAAAATTGCCAAACTAGACCATTGATAATAAATTCTTTTAAATCAGTTATACGAATCTATTATAATGATTTGTACATAGCAAAATTAAAGTTTTATCCACTTTAGTTTTTTTTTTTACTTTTACTTTTATAACAAAATAAGCTTTTTTCATATAACGTAATCTTTATTTTATGATCGTATAAGAGTTATTTAGCTTGGAATTCTCTTGAATATCGACGAACCAATTTAGTGGCGTTCATACAAAAAAATCTTTTAAATTATGCATAAGACAAAAATTTTATTTATCCGATAATAATTTTCCAGAATACAGTATCATCTGTGTTTCAAGATTTTTTCTATTTTACATTCGTTACGATTAGTCACATAAAATTGTATATAACATTTTTCAAACGTAATTTACAAATTATTAAAGGATATGATTACTTCGTATGAAATATTTGCTTAACTAAAAGTATCACAAAATGATAAATTTTTCAATATTCAATAAAACAATACTAAAGTAAATTAAATTAGAATAAAATACAATTAATATTTCTATGACAATTTATGATTTAGTGTTGAAATCAATTTTAAAAAATTATTTTAATTTTAAATAAATTATAATAATAATTTGCTTCGTTTCAATTGACTTCGTTCCCTTAATAAAAATTTACAATAAATATTTTCAAGTGGTAATCGTGAATAAGGTACCACTAACATTCTTCTAATACTTATTGTTAAGGTTAAACAGCAATATTTGCTCTTATACTTTTGTAAGTGAAAAAAAAAAATCCCATTTTTATAATGCACCAATACTACTTGAGAGTGCATATAACAAATTATAGTAATAAATTACCGTTTAATAATAAGTCATTTGCTATTAATATTATCGTAATCATAAGCCAAAATTAATAGAAATATCTACAAAATACTTTTTTGTATTGTGTTGAATTTCGAATAATTTATTTCAAACAACTGTAAGAAATAATTACTCATTTACTTTTTAATAATAAATTTCATTTTAGTTGTATAGTTTTAAGTACTTTTCAAAATATGAAACGACCACTTCAGAGAGAGAGAGAGAGAGAGAGAGAGTGAAATTAATTGTTAAATAAATTCTATATATTTATATTATTTTGAAATTTTCTTTTATTAATTATTATTATATTCATCTCGTTCAATGATTTTGTTATTGTACCATTTGATGATTACATAGGTATCGGTAAAAGCAATTTCTATTCTAATATTGTTTTCCTAACCTAACATTTTTCCCATTCGTAATGCAACTGACATATTTAATACTTAAGTTTAAAAAATAAAATTTTATTCTAATTACAAGCATTAAGTGACAAAGGATTAGCAAATAAAGTGTATTATAAAACATTATTGATAAAAATCATGTTTGGGAAAGAAGCCATAAAACTAATTCACGAATTAGATCAATGCGAAGAAATAAAGCCATTTAACGTGAGTGCTTACTTGTTTACATTATTGAATTATTTATACTGGAACCTGCAATTCTTACATTATAATATAACCTTAGGAAGCAATATTTCAGCAAGTTTTGGAGGAAATCAATTCTCTCTATGAGCAAAATTCTAAAGATGTGTAGGTATTGACACAAATTTTTCTAACGTTATGAAAATATGTTTTTGAATTTTTTAACGAATTTACAATTTAGGAGTACGATTACTGAAACAAATACAGCACCTAGGAATTCGGTAATCGTTAGACACTTTGCCATGAATAGAAATAAGCGCTGTTTGTTGACATATCTTTATCATAGATTAAGAAGATTGAGGCAAATAAGATGGGAATTGGGTAGTATTTTACCATCTGAAATAACAGCTAATTTAGTAAGCGCCGAATCCCATTGGTTCCAAGCATACAGTAAATCCCTCGCTACGTATATGAGATCGATTGGAGAGGACGGACTAAATATTATGAATGATGTACATCCACCAAAATCCTTATATATTGAAGTAGATATTTTTAATCATATTCAGTAAATGAGACAAATATCAATATACCATTAATTTTCTGTATAATCTTATTACAAATAGGTACGATGCGTACAAGATTATGGCAAATTTGAGTTTGACGATGGTCAGATTGTTAATCTAAAAGAGAATACCTATCATTTATTACCGAGATCACAATGCGAAGCACTGATTCGACAAGGAGTTCTCGAGCATGTTTCTTCATAAAGGAACATAATCATTATTATATATAAAGTGCTTTATACAATTATTCAAATATTTTTGTATAGAGTTTATATAAAGATTTTTAATATTGTATTTATTCTTTTCTATTATGCTTAGTCTTAAAATTGCAAGCTTTTTCTAATATATAGTAAAATAGCTTTATTCAATAAATATATGAAGATACATTCAAACTCTAATTGTATAAAGCAGAGGAAATGTGTTGTATTTTGTAATAGAGATGAAAATATGTAAATTACAATGTTAAGACATTCTATTATGTTATTGCTAATTTCTTATATACAAGATATTGAAAATAATGACAAGTATTAATAGAAGCATATGTATATAAATTTTTTAATCGGATTAATCGAAATTATGAATGAAACTATTTTTAAAGTTTGAATTTTAATATATATTTTTCGTAATACTTTTGTGTGTCTTATATTACCTTTTATATTAATACTTATTAAACAATTATATTTACATTAAATAGTAAATAAAATCATCCATTATGATTATTAAGATGACATAAGATTACTATGCTTCTCGTACTCTTTCATCATCGTGATATAAGCCAATTGAACGCGCTCGCGAGCTCAAAATTATAAATGATTGTTTACCCTCAGCTTAATATATAAAGACTTGAGAATATTTTACACAGTTTATTATAGAATTGAATTATATAGATCGAGAATTACACCATAAATAATTCTTATTGACTTATGTTTTATGCAAGTAGAATCATAGATAAGCGGTAATTGAAAAATTATCGACATGAAATTGTCGATTTCGCGAACAAAAAAATGTCAATGATCTAATACGTTTCCGTTAAATTCACTATTAATTACGGATTTTATTTAAATTATTCATGTCTCTTGTTTTTCAGATTACTCGATTCAATTCAATTTACGGTTATTAATTAAAAATCATCGTTACAATTTTACGTACAATTGAAATTATAACTCAAAAGGAACTTTCCAAACCGATAAAGGATACAAACAATAATGTTGACTTTAGCCTCACCGACAATTACTCATAAAACTATTATATATTTAACTCTACTTGACTCCACCGAGATTCTATTTCTGACAATTATAATCTAACAAGACTTGTTGATAAAGTATCCGTTTATAAAAATTTGAAAGAATTTAAAGAGTATTTATTATAATAAAAATCTTGATAATTTCTTTTATATCAAATAAGGATGAAAATATGTCCGTATGAATATTTATTCAATTGTTTGTTTTTTTTTTTTTTTTTTAAATTATAATTGTATTAAATAGTATGAAACTATTTACTGCATTTTAAGTAAATTTCAGAAAAAATACTAAAAAATAGCATGAAGAAATGAATGTCCAATATATTTCATTGTTGAATAATTAATATTTATTGGCACAATGTAATACAAACATGAAAATTGCAATAATAATTTTGAGTAATGACATAATAATTATTTTTATATTCAATTTTATACATTAAAATAGACATAAATTGTTTATGAGTTATTTTAAAGCTGTTATTTTTCGTATCATAAATGGTAATTTATAAAGAGCAAGTTATCCTAATGTAAGTACAAATCAGCCAAAAATTGTTTCAACATTTGTTGTTTATGAATTACTATTCTATTAGTATTGTATGTGAAGAAAAATTATACAATTTATATTTCTAATAATGTTAAGTCCTTCATCAAATCTACGTTCAATCAGCATTTGAATTGAATTTGTTTATAGAAAAATTGCTGATTGAATCCAAATATTTAGAACAGCGGCAATAAAATGGCAAATTAAATGAAATTTAACCGTAATGTTATTGTATTTGTATTTATGAAGATAAGTGGAAAATGATAATATCAATTTATTTGAAATTATTTGCTACTGTATTTAATTTTGAAATTCAATTCTGACTAATTTGACAATTTAAAATAGACGTTGTAATGATAATTTGAAGATATTAAAAAAACCTATAAAAATTAATTGTGATAAAACTTATTTTTTAAATATATATTTCAATTTTTTGCTATGGAAAATTTAAAATAGATAAATTAATATTATGAATTATTGACGTTAAAATGATAAAAGAGGTAGATCGTTAATATCTTCTAATTTCTTCTTTTTATTTTAACAACCTCACATAATTATTAAACTGTAGAGAACATATTGATATTAATTGATTTTGATGATTGTAATTAAAAAAAAAAAAAAAAAAAAAAAAAAAAAAAAAATGTATAGTAATAAACATTGGAGAATTTTCCAAATTAAAAGATCTAATCGTCGTGTACACAAAAGTATGTAACAGTATAAAAAAAATTTGCGTTCGATTTAGAAATAAAACTAGTCGTGAAATATTTAAAAAGCTGACTTAGAATAAAGCATAAAGATCAATTTCCATCTTGGATTTTCCATTTGTTCACATATCTAAAAATAATTTTAAGTGAAATCCAAGTTTGGGTTAATCCCCAGTGTGAACATGACTCTACAGTTGTATTTTCTTGACCTACAAAGTCTTTTGTCAAAAAAAGAAACGTGCAAAAACTTAATATTTATCCAAGCGATTCCTTAATTTCACGCTGTGATAAATTTAATGATCTACGTGAGCGTGTGTCTACGTGCGTAACGACGACGTTAGCATTGTTTATTTTGGAAATTTTACGATCCTTAAAACTAAATAATTCATCTTGGACTATTTACATATAACATACACCTCACATTTGCACGAAGAATTCAATTATCCATGTATTTTTATTTTGTTTTGTTTATGTGTAATTCTCGTGAATTGTACGAGCGAAGCAAAACGGTTTTTCATTAAAATTAATTCTTCGAACTAAGCTGCAAAAGTACTAATGATTTATCAAATTACTATAAGGCTAATGATATATAAGCATTAAAACTTTATTCTTACTGACTCCGATGCAGGTACATTTGAAATGCCCAGCAATATTGGCAATTTCACTGTGACTGCGGTCACAATACGTGATGAGACATTTGCTTATTGGCCATTATTTTCTTAAAGATTCATGAACTATGAGAAGGCATTGGCGTTCTCGTATTTTTCATTGAAAAAGCTACATTTTAACGATTAAAATCATTGTCATTAATTTCAATTTTCATTAACATTCGCGTCTTTAATTATTAATCTGATTTTAACTCATTATTTATTTGCAAATTATGATTTCTACATAAGTCTTGTAATTTTTATCTCATATTAAATTAGATATATAATTGTATATTTGCAGCTTGCGATGGCGATTGAATAGGAGAGTAAATGAAAAATGATAAATGAAAAAGTTTATCCAATTTTTTATTGTTTTATAATTACGAGTTTGCGTAAAGGAAAATTGCCGGCACAATATCGTTTATTCCCTTGGGATATTATGCTTATCTGCAATAATTCCGCACAGCTGTGCAAACTAGGAAAAACAAAAAGCAACATGCAACGATTGTCTTTGTTTTTCATTAATGTAACGTTGTTGTGATATTATTTCCTATGATTGTGTATCTTGTTTCTTGGAAAGCGTTATTATTATTAATTTAAACATACGAATGAAATTTTAGATCATTTGTGTACTTTCAAAAAAATTTCTTAACTAATCGGGGCTAAGCTAAGCGAGAAACGACTGTAGACGTGAAAGTACTTTCTAATGCATGTACGACAAGAATTTTAACTAAATAATGTGCGATGGTTCGTGGTCTTCGTTTAAAATCTTTATCACATCAATAATATATCATTCTTATTTAATGTTTGAAAAGTCACCAAATCAAAATTTTATAATTTATTTTTAATTCACATATTTGTAGGAAGTTTTCCTATCGTGATCACATAATAAATGCTTAAAAGCCTCGATTAGCACGCTCATCGTGATCATTGTTATTTTTTTAATCGATTATCAAGAAAGTCAAGATTTTTAAGAAATCACGTACGCCGCGTGAAAAAAAAGAAGAAAAGTAGATTACGAAATTTAGAATTCATTATCGGTTATTAAAATAGCGAAAATATTATTAATGAGATATCGAATGTAGTTTATTTTGAAAAATATGGTAATAAAAATTGCGTATATAATATTATTTGTCTTCCATATCTATTAAAATTAGTTACATACATATATATATATATATATATATATATATATATATATATATATATATATATATATATCTAAATCTAATTCAAATGAAAAAATTTTTTTGATAAAATCGTACTAAAAAATATTTACGGCTTTAATACATACGTAACATATGCATGTCTACACACTCGTAAAAGAATCTGAAAATTATAATGTGAAACTCCAGAATAGTAAATCGATAAAAGATTAAACTATATTTAAGGAAAAATATGGGAGATTGTATGTATTAATGATTAGATTTGAATCTTTGGAGTCGGCAGAGGCCGTGGTTACCAGCACAGCGAGGAATGAGCAAATTTGTAAATTAATATGATATTATTTAAGATTATAAATTATTAATATCAATATCGGAGATTCGGCTTGGTGACAAATTCCATAGCTCGGCAGCTGAGGTGAGAAAATATTATGGAAAAGCTCGAGTTCTTTCTCACTGCTCCTGAATTATTTATTCGACAAATATACAATGGTAATGTAATGTAATGTTATGTAATAGATTGTAATAGAATTCTCAAAGACCAAATAAATAGCAACGAGTGGTTGTGGCGCGTGTTCGTGAGTAACCGGACTGCGGGGGTGTGGAGTAATGTAAGGGGTTATGCCCGTCACCTCTCTTAGCATTTCCCGTTGATCCTAGCTGAATGCTGCTCCGGGTGCTACGTCTAGTAGCATCTTGCACTTGGTCTGCCGTTATATGGTAAATTTCTTACGGAGCTCCAGTTCCATTCTCCTCGTGGCTCGATGGGCATTGTTTACCATTGTTTGAGGACTTGGTGGGCGATTTGCGACACGCGTTTGCTCGAGCTCTCGTCGTGCAGCACGAGGAAGAAAACGACGAAGGGGTTGCGGGAGCCCGGGTTATCGGAACATGGGGGGCGTGGAGCTTGGCTTGTGGCAGACGGGGGGCGGATTGGTGGGGGCCGCCGGCGCCGGGCTTGGAGACGGCTTGGACTGGCCCTCCTCCTTCCTCGGCTCATCGCACTTGTTCTTCCACTGTTTCTCAGATTTGACCCCGGACAAGTAGTTCACCTTCTTGTCGGTGTTGCTCTTATTCGGATCGTAGAGCAACCACAAGGACGGCGACCTGAAGAAGCGCAGGAAGTTGTGTGTGATCGGTTCTCTCTCTCTCTCTCTCTCTCTCTCTCTCTTTGTGTATGTGCCTGTATATGAGTGGGTGCGTGGGTGCCCGCACGCGTACGTGTGTGGGTATGGGCGTTGATGTGTCCTATGAGCGTTGCGGGGGCGGGAAAAGGGGGTCGTGGGAGGTGGCCTGGGGCTGGCTACACGGCTTTTAGGATAGGATGCAATGACGTTCTGGGGAGGCTAATTGGCCCAGCGGAAGGTTAAGACGCGCCTTTTTTTTTTTCCTTTTTTTTTTGCTAATGACAGTCATTCGTCTTACCTATGGCTATCCAGTTCTCCCTTTCTCTCATCTTATTGATTTTTGTAATTCAACATTTGGTTATTTTGTTATAAGAATTTCAAAAAAAAAAGCTTTGAGTGACATATTATTTATAATTTCCTGTCTTAATAAAATTCGTATCGGTTAAATTATTATTGGCCACGTTATTTGCTAACGATTCAAATATCGTGGATTTGATAAAGAATCGCTATATTAATGTAATTTTTTATTTTTCACATACCATTACCCCATAGTTTTATTAATTGAATTAATATTGATAACGGGATTTATGTATCTAATATGAGGGATGGTGTAGGATCCATTATATAAGCGTAAATTTTCTTCGATTCTATTTGTGAATGAGAACTTAATCTTACATTGCGCGCGTACATCTAACCGCGATCTGTTAAAGAATTGGATGAACCTTTTGGAAATTCCCAGCCAATGTATAAAACGTTCGAAACCGATCGTACGACTAATAAATAGCACGAATGACATCATAAAATAATTCGTTACTATGTGATTTCTTTCATTTTTCCCACTTAAATAAAGTATCTTGAAAATATTTAAAAATTACTGGTCTCATTAATATATGTATGTACATATATACGGAGGGAGGGGGTGTCTTATACATGTTTGTTTGTTTGTTCGTGTTTGTGTTTTGTGTTTTGTGTGTGTGTGTGTGTGTACAGAAATTCTGTTTTTTTTTTTGTTTTTTTTTTGTTTTTTTTTTTTAATATTAGCATTATGAATATTAATTAATTATTAAGTATTTGAGAGCGCTTGTATTACATTTATATTTATGCTTATTAATTTATTTAGATATTAGTAGCCCCGATGATTCCGTAGCATTATTTTTTTTTTTTTTCATTTAAATATAAGACTATTATAATTTATTATAAAAGGAATTTAAAATTAAATTTTAAATGAAGACTATGCTCGATAGCCTGTAAAAGATATATGGAAAAAGATAAAATTCATGGGATTCCCAGAAATGTGAAGAACGTCTGGAAATCTACTTTTTTCAATTTTAAATATATCTTGCATACTATATTGCGTAAATTAAAAGGTGACGCAAAATTTAGAAAATGAAGTTTTACGTCTAAATTTATTATTATTTTCTTCTTCTTCTTCTTCTTCTTCTTCTTCTTCTTCATTTTCTTCCTCGTCGTCTTCTTCTTCATTTTCTTCCTCGTCGTCGTCTTCTTCTTCTTCTTCATCTTCTTATCGGTTTTATTTATAAATAAATAAAACGACAATAATTTCATACGATCCAACAATATCCAAACATTTACTTGAGAAATTTGCGTGTATCGTTGAAAAATGAAATTTAAATATCCGAAAGTATTGTCGAATTTTCTTGTTTATCTACACAGTTTGTAATATGATATATTAATTTAAGACTTGAAAGATTTATGATACTTTCATTACACATTATAAAAACTTACACAACAAATTAATAAAGCATCGATGCATTTACGTTTTTTTTTATATATTTAAGCGAAAGTAACATCTATTATCCTTTGAATAATATGTGATAATAGTTGACGAAATATTTCCTTTAGTCTTGTTTTGTTTAGATTTTATTTTCTTCTCCCATGCCAATCATTATGTTATAGAATATAATTCCTTTAATCAACACGTGTAAACGTTAAATTCCCACTCATTATTATAATACTTTCAAATTCATAATTTCCCTAATATGCTTTATACGATCGACTCATTAATCCGAAATTTCATCTTCAAAACAATAATTTTTCACTCCCGTGTATTTATCGGATGAATATAAAATGGTAAATTCTGTTAGCATTGAGTGACGATTGAATCGAAGTATCTCATGAAACTCGAATGACCGGTCAATTACACGTTGATTGGCTAAAATTTCAAATCTCACGCGTGATCTTATACTACGTACTAGTAGGCATACAAAAAAATTGTAAAAAAAATTTTTCCACTTTCTCGCTTCGCTGTGACGATCCTGCGCGGAATAATAACCAAGTACAGGAATAATACCTTACAGAATTATAGGCAACGGTTATTAATTACCAATTTACATAAAAGTTTCTGATACTCATCGTATTGAGATACACAAGCTTCTCAAAATTACTTAAAGTTGTTGTAAAAACAATTTTCTACGAGTGAAAGGTGCGTAAAATTATAAGGCCAATGGAGGTTTAATATCCGTTTCTTAATTTCTATTCAAATTAAGCATGAAAAAGCGCTAATTAAATACGGCCAGTAGGGTTTATAATGAATTTATAAGGTAGGGAAAGGTTGATTGGAAAGTAGCCTCAGATCGTACATAAAAATGTTATATCCTTTCCGTATTTAAATAGAGAAAAGTAATTCCTAGTAATTACTTGGACGAATCAAAGCCAAGTGGTTGACCCGCATTGCCAGGTGACTTAACCGAATTGTGTTGCAACCGTTTCTTTTACCTCGAAGAACTCCTTGGACTTTTATGTCCAAGAGGCAAAACGCGCCTCGGTGACTTTGGCGCGCACGGGCGACCAGGTTTGCCGGACCAGGTCGACGAGTGACTCGCGAGGTAGTTTGCGCGACAATGGCCGAGGCTCACCAGGGAGTCGACGACGACGATCCGAGCCTAGACACCTGTGTTGCCATGCGCCGGAAATGCATGTTCTCGGAACTAGGACACAACGGATGTCGACTGACATTGTCGTGCGGATGCTTCGGTGCGGCGCTTTGAGGAGATATTACAAGTGCGACGAACGTCCGCATTTACGGTTACCGTGCCGAAATTGCTCGTGTAATGTCTAAAGGGCAGATTTATGGCCGAGCTTAGAGCAATTACGGTGGGCGATACAAATTTTTGCGGACTTTAAAGCCACATAATGTACGTTAATTTAGAGGATTTGAGCATAATGTACATCGGCTTTAATTTATATTACACTCCATATATATGCCTCACACTTTTCGAGGTAATCGCATCGAATTTAATGATATTTCGTATAATTAAAGCATCCAATGCCACTGTCGTTTGCCAACAACTATTTACGTGGATTATTGATGAGAGCTGTGAAAATGTTTTAACACGAATTACGATAAACTGATTAAAAGCTAAGAGCTTCGATTAATGAGAAAGTGTTGCATCCTCGATGCGTGAGAGCTATATATCCAGATATATCGTGGCTTCTTCATTTTCAGCAAATTCATCATCGACCACTCGTATTATGATTTATCGAATATTTCATTTTGCTTTCTCGGCTTACGATTCTGCTACTCTACGTCATTATCGACGTTCCATAATTTTTTACGTCTTATTGACGTTAAAAAGTCATTTTTAATTAATCGCAATTGTTTGAGTTCAACTTCAACTTGTCCATTGCTCGTGCGTTTGAAAAATTATAAATAAAGTAAGTAGTGAGATCTAGGCGAATTGATAAACTAAAATATGATAACCAACGTTTGATACTCAATTTCCAAGTAGTTGGAATTTGTCGAATTAGCCAATGGCGTAATTAAGTCCTTAGCCCTAGAAATCTGTTATAAATATAACAGTTAATGCCAATTAAGTAATTACGTTCCTACATAATAATTGCAGTGATAAAGAAAGTTAATCTTAGCTTTATGATAATATGTGAAACGAAGGCCATGGGGGGCTCTGAGTTTCCATTTTGTTAAAAATATAAATATTTACAGCAGCTTATAACAGGCAGAGTAGTTTGAAAGGCAAAAAATATGTCAATAAAAATTCTTATGAAAATTAATTTAACGAATATGTCAGTCGAAAGTATGTAGTTGTTTCACCAATTTAGATGATTAATTAATTTTTCAAAACGGCTAGCGAAGAATTTGTTAAAATTACGACGATTTATATACACGTGCGCTCGCATGGGCGTGCATCCGTTTTTGCAAGCAAATGGTAATGAACATTGGCAAATGTATTATATGACGAGTTTGCAAAATGATCTCGAAGCCTAAATGCGTAGTGAATATTTCTTGTGATCGAAGCGACGTTAAAGTACTCGATAAGATATGCCTTATTATTATTATTATTATTATTGACGTTAGAAATAATATTAGAAATAAGATTTGCTTATTACTCCAAGAATATAATATAATATAGAACATTTTTAAGATATAGAAATTATTTACAAAATATTCAATCGATGTTCATCACGGTATTATTATTATTATTATTTATTTATTTATTTTTTATTTTTTATTTTTTATTTTTTATTTCATTTGAAAGCCTCGATAGATTGATAAAACTGCGTCGTTCATATGCCAATTCATTTTCCTTTTGTTAAAAAAAAAAAAAAGAAAAAAAAAAGAAATTGAACATATTTTATTATTATTTATCGATGAAAGTGAGCGATACTTTCCTAATAATCTTTTCTGTTTCTGCCTCTGTTCAGAAAAAAATCTCAGTAATTATTTATATTTTATATTACTTTAAATTTAATTTAATTTTACATTTACAAGGATTATGTAACATTGATGTTTGACAGGGAGTTTGTTGGTAAATTTATATTTATTTATAATTATCTAGTCGACGAAATGCCATTTGATTATAATTATTGATTTTCATTAATTTTACAATGAGACAATTTAAAAGCAAACCTGAGTCGTTAGTGTATTATCATTTGTTGCGAATTAATACCGAGTTAATTGACTATTCATCATTCGGAAAAACCGGTTCCCCTTCTACTAGTCGCGATAATTTTTAATCCATTTTTTTTCTTCTCAATCGTAAGCCGATAGAAGCGATTGATGGATCCGAGAAGAACGTCATGTTTTACATCTGCCAATTGATGATGTACGTTTGCCTCTATTGTATGATGTGAAAAATGTATTTTATTACTAGTGATCCTTTGAAATTTGGCGTATGAAAGGCTGAAGTCGTAAATGATACATAAGTTTATGATTATAACAATTGTGGGTCAGAACATTCAGGTAATTAAAGCTTCCGGGAAACAATGTAGATGCGTATAGTACCTGAAATTTCCTAGCTTCTTCGTAGAGATAACAATTATCCACAAGAATGGATTATAAATATCATTGTACACAATGGGCACATACTCGTATGCCCAAAAATATCCATAAAAAAATATATTAATTTCCTGATAAGGAACAACAACAACAACAACAACAACAACAACAACAACAACAACAACAACAACAACAACAACAACAATAATAATAATTTATGAGTTTTAATGCGCGATGCAGATAATTTACGTATTGGATTGTGATGTAATTTATTAGATTATATTACATACTTCTTAAATTTCATGAGTAATTAACGCTGCCGAGAATCATTCCGCAAAATGTATTTTCATTCGAGGTTTCCAATACACTATGTTTAATTGGTAATATTGAAAAGTAATTTCAACATTCGACTGCAATCGTACAATTAACTTTTTATCGTAATTTAATAATATTATAAACGTGTGCTATTAGCGTTGGATCGTAATGCCAAAAAGTCATTTTTGCCGTTGCAAGATAATATTGCTTGAAATGGGAGAAAATTAAGTATGTAATAAGCATAGTAGAAAGTTTTAAAGTAAAAAATCCACGCTATTAAAATATTATCAATTGACGATTAAAAAATACCGGTTATATCACATAATTTAAAGAATATTTACAGAGAATTTACATTTCGCAGGGTTTTTAGTATATAAGCATTTTTTACCTACATCACTGCAATATCCGGAAATTCGAAATTTCACACGTACAGAATTACACCTCCTGATAGTGATTATCTATTAATTTTCCCGGTATTACGACATGAAACATCTATTTAAGATGGAACTGAAATGAATTTTAAGGGAAAAGCGGT
>NW_011948413.1:5919748-5952248 GCF_000503995.2 Ceratosolen solmsi marchali
CCACCCCGCATCCAACACCAACACAGCTACTAGCAATCCAACAACTTCAATACACTTTCTCTAATTACACAGGCTTAGGCACGAATAAATCGCTTAGATACATTTTACTCGAGATATCCAATAAATAAATGTTAAAATAAACGTTAGAAATCGTGATGAGACGTCGATGATGCAACGAATACGATTGGCAAAATGCAATTTCACTCAATGTAGCGAGAAATTAACGGGCAAATGAGCGCATTGAAATTGGAACGAATTTTGCACTGTGAATTTTGTTGTTTGATTACCGTAGCCCAATGGTCACTATAATATGGCTGGATCGAGCTGAAAAGCATTAAAATGGTTTAACGACGGCCAAGTTGTTGGGCTGGATAATGTATATTTTGGCCATAGGTGCTTTCGCGTTTGCGCTAAGCGACACGAGAGAACGACACAAGCTCAAGTTTTTCAAATAACGGTCATCCTTCGGCATTTATTTGAAAGTGTCGAGTCAAAGGATCGGAGAGAGAGAGAGAGAGAGAGAGAGAGAGAGATAGGTACTCGTGGAGGAGATATAGTAGGTGGAAAATTTTTTATTAAACGTAATATTGTGCGTGCGTTAGTCGCTCGTAGCCACGACGAACGCGCAGCTCTCGTAATCCGCCAGCAGTTGGGAAAGCGCAAGGCGTCGGGGCCCTGTGGTGGGCGGGTGGGCGAGAGGCGCTGAAAGGTTGTAGGAGTGGAGGAAGTAAGGCCGTGAGTCGCGGAGCTATGAGAGGAAAGACGAAGGAAAAGTCGAGAGGAAAAAGGTGCCGAAGGAGCGGCGAAGTACCGTGGCCCCGGAAGAAACGCGCGAACAAGGTTTGCGGTCTGGCCGGACGGTGGCGCGTCGCTCGCGAAAGTCGATGTGCGTCAGCGGAAGCGGTGCCGTGGCTCGCTCGGCTCTTGGTCCCCAACGACGAGGAGCCGCCACACTGCCGTGGGTCCCGAGGGACGAGCAGTCGCTTTGCTGACGTCGAGAATGCTCGGAGGGACGTCGTAGCGGAACTGAGAATTATTGTTATTTGCTGTTGTTGCGCTCGAATTGAGCTGAGCGAGCGCGGGCGAATATTTGAATTGATCGGTCCGTCGCTCGGAGAAAAGTCAACTTGATTTTCCCCTCTGGTGTTTAATAATCGTGGTACTCGGCACGCGAGTTTACGCGTCGACGCGCGCGCCGCACTTTTCATTTGTTTCTTCAGCTCGTCACGAACTAGGCGAGAAGGAGGAAGAGGAGGAGGCGGAGAAGGAGAAGGAGAAGGAGAAGGAGAAGGAGAAGGAGAAGGAGAAGGAGAAGGAGGAAGATTGAGAAACGAAGCGCGCGGATTATGTGGAGGAAAAAGTGACGCTTCGCGCGCCAAATACCACTGGGAGGAGAGATACATCTTGTCGAAGGTAAGCAGACGGAGACGGAGTGACGCGTTGTACGACGGAGCGTGGAAGACTGGAGGGGTGAGAGTGATAGAGTGATAGAGTGAGAGAGTGAGTGAGAGAGTGAGTGAGAGAGTGAGCGAGAGAGAGAGAGAGAGCGAGTGACGGTATTATAGTGCGGTCGCGAGGGGACGAGAAAGGCTGGGACGATGAGGAGGAGGAGGAGGAGGAGGGGGGGGGCGAAAGAGAGAGAGAGAGAGAGCGAGAGAGAGAGCGAGAGAGAGAGAGAGAGAGAGAGTGAGTAAGAGGGCAGAACGGCGGCGGCGAGTCGTTGTCGTCGCTGCCTTGGGAATTTGGGACTCGAGTAAGGAGGAAGGAAGGAGTTGTGCACGGTCTGGAGCGTCATAACGTCCATCTCGACTGTCCTGCTCATTTTTGTGCTACGTCGTCTGCCAGCCACACGAGGCCCTGACAAATGTACGTATGTATGGATTTGTGGGCGGATCTCTTTTATGATCGCTGAGTGCATTATTACGATTGTGCCCCGTAGCCGACCATAAGTAGCTAACGATCTTTTAACGTATTTGTGCTTGATTTGAGAAGTGATTTCGAAAGCGCCTGGGCACGAGATTCCTGCTTAAGTAAACACTCGTACGTATTGGGAATATATTTTAGGTGTTTTGAAAAGTCCAGGGACGACCTTCTTGCGGATGCGATTTTCTCGTTCGATAATAAGCTTCATTTTTCACTTGGTTGATCGGTTTAAAGTACCCTCGGTACTCCCGAGCCCTCAACGAGCCCTCAACGAGCCCTCAACGAGCCCTCACCAGTCCCATGGATCTCGCATTATTCCTCCAGTCCCATGGAATGTCAATTATTTATTACGACGATATGATCGGCTAACCATTATCGAGATTATCAAGTCATTTTTCATTGTCTAGTACCATAGGAATTCGATCTCCATGTGGCGTGCGCGAAATTTGTTGTATTTGACTATGTCGTGGTACAGCGTAAGGATAAATTGCCATTGCAACGAGTCTGTTATTGTATTTTTGTGTTGTAGTTGAGCTTCGTAGAGGTGCTTCGCTGCTGGAGAGAAAATGTGGGAACAAACGATGAAAGACTGCACAGATGGAGCAGTGAATATAGACAAGAAGCAACAGGTGGACTCTCAGGGAGATTCTGGCTTCTTATCGGGTAGTAATTTGGTAAGCTCCGAACTGGATATAGAGGTGGAGGATGAGGAAAGGACGGACGAGCAGACTACCATTAAGATAGCACCGGAACCGGTGAGAGCCATCGACAGTGGCTTGGATCTTGGGCTCAGTAATACATTGAGTCAGTTATCTATCAAAGGGGAAAGCCTGAACCCCCTCGACAGTGGCACCATTCACCCGGATAGCGAAGAATTGGCAGCTGGAGAGGTTAAGAACGAAGATTCCCAAGAACCATGGGAGATTTATTATACCCAAGACGACGATGGCGATACGTAAGTAATTAAAGGGAATGATTAATGGAGCGTTTATGTACCACTACTTTATAATCTGAAAATTAATTTGCTCTTCTCTTTTCTTTCTTCAAGGCAATTGCATATTTCAATAATTCAGGGATTCCTCGAGGCAGCCTTTTTCCTCGTTAGTATGGCACCGCACCCTTGCCTTCTCAATATTTTGAACGACGATGCTCAAGCAGCGTTACATCTTGCGGTATTGACTCAGCAGCCAAGAATCGTACGTCGATTAGTTTTAGCCGGAGCTGATCTTACGGTCAGAAATTTTAGAGGAAATACGCCGCTTCATCTTGCCTGCATTTCTGGTGATATATACTGCGTTAAAGCTCTAACCAATCAGTTTACACCAGCCGAACGAACGTGGTTGGAACCAGGAAAGAAATTACCATCGCTGCCACAAAATTTGGAACAAAGAAATTACGACGGTAAGTTAAACAAAAAATTCTTCGTATTTATCTCGTGTTTTAAAAAAATAAATAAATAAATAAATAAAAAAAACACTACTAATAAGCGCATATTATTATCATATTAATATTATTATTTTAATTGCTCTTGTATTACAAAATTTGTTATATGGGGAATGAAATTAATAACTTAGCATAACATTGAGTGGTAATTGTTTAAGAATAAAAAATCATTCATATTCCTCAAGTATATTAAGTTAGTTTTAAGAAATAAATACTTGAATCTTTTAATCGAGAACAATAAATGTTAAGTTCCACGAATGAACTATTTAAAAAATACCATATTTCCTTGGGTTTCATTAACCAAAGTTTCATTATTAATCCTTTTTTCAATATTCTACAATATATTTTTTACTTTGTTGTAAATAATCCAGTAACAAACGGTTGTGCTAAAATGGGAAAATAATTAATTATTGATTTTTATTTATTGAAATCAACCTAAACTTTTCACATACATATTTGTAAAAATCATCAAAATTAGGTATTAAAACAATAATATTAATTTTTTTCTTTCTTAAAATATTTGCATACATATTGTTGTATTGTGACTGGGGAGTAACAGTTTTTCATCTCATTACTTTCTAAAATCTTGGCTTATGTTAAACTTGGAATAAAAAAATTTCATTTATTCAATACAGTAATTTCGTATACGGCATAACCCAAATATAATAATAAATTACAAATATTGAAATTAATTCAGTACTCTACTTTATTTTTTATAATACCAAAGTTAAATTTACATAAAAAACTAGGATTATTTGAAGTGGCTAGTTGCCTTTTCTGTTGTGAAACATCCTATGTTATCGGTAATTATATGTATTTTTTTCAAATATGGCTGTCGATCAACAAGAACGTTCTTTAAAAAATGTAACTCTACGTTCAAAATGATACTATTTGTATTTGTGAAATTTTTTTTTATATTAATAAGATGGATGTTCGATGATGTATTGTAAATATTTGTTTCCAATAGAATAAATGTAAAATTAGATCATTTATACGTAAATGTTCTCTTCGGATATTTAATTATTAAAATAATTGTAATTTTAATCAGATAGCGATTGCGAATAATTTATATTTATTAAGCACATGTGCACACCCACATATGAGTGGAGTGGAGTCAATGTGGCGTGAATTTTTTATTAATTCGTGTCGATAATCTAGATTAGTTTCGTTTTAGTTTATAAATGTTGGCATAGCTTTGATTTTTAAATCTCAGATATTAATGATTGCATTACAAATTTGGTGGTATGACATAATTATAATAAAGTGCTCGTGTTAATGATAAATATTTCTTCGTATGATTAAGAATACAGATTTTTACAATTTTATTATTTACTACGGATTGAGTTGAAAGTTTAAAAGTTTAAATTTAAAAAAAAAAAAAATTTGTTCGAATTATAATAACCGTAAATTTTAGGTTTTTTTTTTTTTTTTTTTTTTTTTTTTTTTTTTTTTTTTTGTACAGTAAAATAATTATGCTGATTTTTAAAAGTTAATTTTAGGTTAAATCGAGGTAATGTTTTGTATTCGTTGATTAAAACTGCAAAAGCATATATCGATTAATTCGGTCATTTTGAAAAACAAAAAAAAAATTTATATCGTTCATGTTGAATCGATTAGATGCAAATCTTATGTAATATTCTATTTTATCAATGAGCTTAATTAAAATAAATCACACTATCGGTAATGATGATCATTAAACAATAGATTTTTCATACATTTCTTTGAATTTCGCAATTGTTAGAATGTCAATTTATTTGTATCGAATATTATCTAAAATAGCATATATTAATGAAAGAGTTGCGAAATAGAAAATTATTTACCATTTTTAATATTAGAAATTGAATTAGTTTTTATTTTGTTATTAGACTTTCCAGCTTGTACTGATGGTTTTTTTTTTTTTTTTTTTTTTTTTTTTTTTTTTTTTTTTTTTTTGTACAGTAAAATAATTATGCTGATTTTTAAAAGTTAATTTTAGGTTAAATCGAGGTAATGTTTTGTATTCGTTGATTAAAACTGCAAAAGCATATATCGATTAATTCGGTCATTTTGAAAAACAAAAAAAAAATTTATATCGTTCATGTTGAATCGATTAGATGCAAATCTTATGTAATATTCTATTTTATCAATGAGCTTAATTAAAATAAATCACACTATCGGTAATGATGATCATTAAACAATAGATTTTTCATACATTTCTTTGAATTTCGCAATTGTTAGAATGTCAATTTATTTGTATCGAATATTATCTAAAATAGCATATATTAATGAAAGAGTTGCGAAATAGAAAATTATTTACCATTTTTAATATTAGAAATTGAATTAGTTTTTATTTTGTTATTAGACTTTCCAGCTTGTACTGATGGTTTTTTTTTTTTTTTTTTTTTTTTTTTTTTTTTTTTTTTTTTTTTTTAATTTAACTATAGACGAGCGATTAAAATAGTCCTTAATTATTATTAACTTAATGAAATTTCAAAATTTCATTTAGTTTTTCGGCTTACGATTGTTTTTGGTAGCTCGATAATTTAGTGCATTGAAGAAACTCTAGAGGAAGTTTAAATTGTCCGAGTACATAGCGTTGCAGGAAGCAACGACTGTTTTATATTTTAACGGTAGCTTATCTGACGATTAGAATAAAATATGATTCAATGTTGAAAAATGCAAGGCTACTATGATGTCACGATTTGCTATCAGTTGGTTGAGTAAGGAGGAGCTGCTTCTCTGATATGGATATATTGGGATTACATTAAAGAATCGCCAGGTCGGAAAGCAAACGAACTTGGATCATGAAATTTTTGGTAAATAAACTTCGATCGTAGATATTCGCGCTAGAGACTAGATATATTATCATTAGATACTTATTATTATAAAATAGTTTGCGCAAATTTCCATCCGTCAAGGTCGACAAATTTCTTGACAAAGTTCTTGCGGTCATTTGTTTGCATTGGCTTTCCTCAAGGATGGATGTTATACATACACAAGAGTGGTATGAGAGATTTTTGAGCCTCGGAATTCCCACGTGATGTCACTTTATAACTACTTTGCGTCGCACTTTTGCGCTCGCGGTCTCGTTAATTCATTGTCATCGCCGTTTCCTGCTATCTTCAATAACAATCAGCGAATTAAGTTGTCAAATATATATATATATATATATATTATGCACATATGAATTTTTTTTTATTTTTATAAATAAACCAATGTGCATTGATGGTGCAACTAACAATTGAAGCACGCACGCTTGCGTTTCTCCTCGGTATTTCCCCCATTGCGTGACAGTTGGAGAAAGTAATAGCGCCGAAACTTTAGTCGAAGAATCGCCAATACATATACTTGTACGCTTGCCCGTTGTCAATGCGGCAATCTTTCATTAGGGGAACATGTTTTTTTTTTTTTTTTTTTTTTTTTTTTTTTTTTTTTTGTATCGGCTGCTCCATTATAGATGCTTTTAAGGGATTTTATGCTTGAATACCGTGAATTTAACGAAACTTTCAGTATGCTTTTCGACAGGTTGGCGAGCGCCTTGATAAGTCGTACCAAATTCCGTCATCACTTAACGTCACGTTACATAATTCTCGGGATATGTTTGTGGCTGTGACAATATTGCTGACATTCGTCGACGAATGAGATTCTTCGTTTTGTTCCCGATATTAAAATGCATACGACTCTTAGTCATTGATTTATCTAATGCATTCCATTATCTTTGTGATATATATATATATATATATATATATATATATATATATATGCGCATTGTCGGAAGAATTAATTATAGCCATTAATTAATTTATTGTATTTTTACGAACAATTGCCTTATAATTGCATTTTTATCGTATCAATTGAAAAGTTCGCAGGAATATTTTTGTTATAGGTTGAATGGTACTCACTTATTTAATTACATTTTTTTCTTTCTTTCTTTTTTCTTTTATATATATATATATATATATATATATATATTATGCAGAGAGAGAAAGAGAGAGAGAGAGAGAGAGAGACAGTATTATTTCAATTTGTTTTGCAATTACAGATCAAAGTAACGCACTATTTCCGTCCTTGTAAATCAATAGTTTTAAAATTGCACGCTAGTGCCATATGCACTTTGTAAGATTACATAATTGATCACGATATATGATAAAATCAATGATCGCCATCATTAAATAATATTAAACGATATTTCACTATTAAATTAGTATTTAAATTTAAATGATATAAATTTTATTTGTTCACTAAGCAACGGTAATCTTATAATCGGCACGATTGACGTGGAATAATAATTTCAAAAATCTTTTATTCAACTGGAAAGTACATACAGCACAGTTGCGTGCACATTGAAATTTGTAAATAAACATCGTACACGACGTATTTTCTTTGCTTCGTGAATCTCAAGTTAAGTAACCGAAAGAATTTGAGAAAATCGTTTAAATAAGACCTTGATCCTTTTAAATTATTGTTTTAACCTGTTTAGTCTTTAAAATGTAAAGTAATATTGTTCGTTAGCAATTCTGTTTATTCAATGTTGAAATATGTTGAATTAACCTCGTTCAAAAAGCGTATCAGTTATGGGCAAAATAAACTTAGTGTTAAATGCGATAATAAATTAAAAGACATGAAAATACTTCTCTTTTATAATAATGCCTAAATTGTTATATATATATATATATATATATATATATATATATATATATATTCTTGTAGTTAATTAATTACTCCTTCGATAGATATATTTGCAATTCTCTCTGACTTATAGTCGAACGGATATCATTGATTATGGACTTTTTGTATTTTGTAGTAATTAATATCTTTAAATTGTTCGATAGCCATTTGTTAGCGAAATTGATGTCGAAGTTACGATCGGCATACAATAATCTAACAATTCATTGTAATTTGTAGTTTTGATAATATTGTGCCTCGATGTTTGCCATCCGGATAAATAATTTCGATTGCCAATCACGACGGTTCTTCTCTTCATCATTCAGTCTCTGAACTTTTTGTAATTTTCTCTTTCGCGGGTGTATTATAATTGTTTTGCGTTTGAGCGCGTTTTCGCGTTAAATGAAATTTCTCGCGAAGGCTAAAACAACGTTGACTTATTTAAATGCAATTGAAGCATTATGCAATCTGAGATAATTCATTTTTAATTTCCTGCCAGCAAACCTTTGACTCGTAATAGGTATGACCCGATCAATGATGAATTTCGATAGAGAATGTTGTAAAATAATTAAGAATCCTCTGGCTGCTCGATGCAACGATTTTTCTCTTTTTTCGCCCGTTTTCCCGTACCGTGTACTGTAGCATCCAGGATCGAGAAGCTCGTGTTAAATGAAAATGTGCAGAGGTTCAACACTTCGGCTGAGGTCATTGGGTTCGTTTGCGAGGGAATCGCTTGCCAGCAAAGTTTTATTGGGGATTCCCCGGTGAATGTAATATAAACGCGCGCGCGTATGTAGTTTCAGTGTGCGATCGCTCGAAAGTTTATCCAGCGTGTATATCGCTTTCAGTGGGCAACTCTTATGGCCTCATACTTAACCTTAACACGTGTACATTTTCCTCGACATTTTTTCCAATAGTCACACGGTGACTTAGCCCCCCCCCCCCCCCCCCCCCCCCCCCCGCCCCCCCCCCCTCATCAAGCATCGTTTTGGCCCGCCTTTCGTTCGTCGACTTAGGCAGCTTGAAAGTACGAGGAATAATCGTTTCTGGTCTTCGACACTTTCACGATAGTAATTTATTTCATTATATATGGTATTCGTTCGTCACATATCTACATCCTAATCTTAGCTTACAATTGATTTTGCCCTAATTAATGAATTGTTGCGTTGGTGCATTGTTTTATATATCAGCCGACGTTTTGATCGCAAGGTCTTTCATTGTAAATGATTGTTGGGTTTTGTTTTGTTTTGTTTTTTTTTTTTTTTAAACTACAACCTTGGGAAAAACCAATTTTATCACCACGAGGCTGTACCATATTCATCTTGCAACGGTAGTTTACTCACATTCATCTTTCAACGTTCGTTACGTGGCAATGCAATTAAATATTTGCTTTTAAATTTAATTCGCACTTTAGAACATCGTTTTACAGCTGACGCGACAAAAGTCTTCTTTCAGAACAAGTCCTATTGACATTTGTTGATATTTTCCGAACAAACAAGATCATTATTATCTCTATTAATATTTCTAGATCTTTGATTAATGATTTTTATAATGCGTTTGCCAAGGCAATCCGCAACAATCTATTAAAAGACAACAAATTTTTTATAACCGAAAATTTTTCAACTTGATAACTGTTATCTATAAATCGACTTTTATACGATGCAAAGGCTATTATTGTACAATGCTTATAACGTTGACAATTATCAACTTTGAAAGACTGCATTTCAATCGTCATTTTACATCATTATGAAGTAAAATCGTTACGTCAATTACTACGAATGTCATCCAGCTTTATTAGTATATTAATAGATGCAGATTAAGAATATCGTTACTTCATAAGCGCTTGAATGCTTTTGAAACGGCAAAATGCGCGCTCGATGCATAAAAACAGTTATGAAATTTTGCCTTGATGGAACAAGCTGAGAAAAAAGTGCACAATAAAGCGTAAAGCTTAAGTTAAAAGACGGCGTTTCTCTGCTGTTTGCGCATACATGGTCGTATGAGAGTAAGTTTTACAAATTAACAGTAATAAAAGGCTTTTTAATGGAAACGTCCAATGTAAAAGTTTGTGCTCAGCCGCTATCAATATCCCGTTCTCCAGAAAAAGCACACCATCAATGCACTTCCGGCATAACGGGAAATCTACTAGTGCAAAAGACTAAGTTTCTCGCTGGTGAAGAAGCGCGAGCTAAGTGATGCCATTCGTAAAATATCGAGAGAGAATATTCATAATCCGTTCGAGACGAGGCATTCGGTAAAAGTCTTTGTGTGTGTGTGTGTGTGTGTGTGTGTGTGTGTGTGTGTGTGTGTGTCTCTCTCTATCTCTCTCTCTCTCTCTCTCTCTCTCTTCATGCTTTACCATACGGAGAAATGTTTCTCAGCGGGTCCGTGAGATGAGAGAGCGAGCAAGAAAACACGTCGTCGGCGGGCCGGCGAAATGTGTGGCAGCTCCGAAAAAAAAGAGCTAATCCCGGGGAATTCCCCGGGAGCGGCGAAGGACGGCCGGAAGTCTACTTTTACTCGAGGCCTCGGGCTCTTGGCCGTGCGTCGCCGCGCCGAGCAAATAGAAAAGACACGACTATCACGTCTCCTCCTCGTCTCTTCCTGCTCGCGCAGGCCGTTACGTCAGGCGACGCGGGCCGTCGCGGCGCCGGATCACCGTCCAGACCACAGGTCGCCCTCGTCGGCTATTTGCGATCACGGCCTCGGGAAAAGCCCGCGGGCATTGCCATCGGCTTTCGCGGGACGAGACTTTGGCATGTGAGTGGGGGAGGGCGTGGCGAGGGAGGGTTGGTACAGAAAGCCATCGACGATCTCTCTTCGTGGAAAAGTTATGCCGTTATCCACGTGCGTGTGAGCGTGTTTTTTATGTATGTACGTATGTAGGACGTGGAGTAGAGTGGATTACTGGACGACGCTGGACGATGCTGGACGACGCTGGACGTCGTAAGCTCGGTACTGAGACGCGAGCGACTCCAAGGCAAATTTACTGCCGTCTCCCTTACTTACGGCTCGAATTGCAATTATCGACATGCTACTTGCATAAGACAAAAATCTTTGCGATTTTTGCTCAACCCTCGATGCAAAAGCAGCCTCAATGCTATAAACCAAAGTATCGTTTGGTCTCGCGTGGTCATTATGTTGGAGGTCGGTTTTCTTGCATAAAATGCACCGCGTATCGTTCGATCCGCGATCGTTATTTGAAAATGCCCCCGGTTTCTCATGTTACATTAATACTTAATACAGCGGATGCGTTACAACGAGTGACTACATCGCTGGCGCATATGCGCTTAGCGGATCTGTCGTCACGAGTCAGTCGACGAGTTAAGTAGTTATAAAAAAAAAAAAAAAAAAAAAAAAAAAAAAAGAACAAGTGAGGGAATGGAAGTGACGAGGTAATGTGGTCACTATTATTCCTTAGCTACACATCATCATCGGCTTGGAGCTCCTCGAAACGTTAAGAAAACAATCTCATCGATTTTAACAAAACTACTGCAATTACGAACATACAAATGCCACGATAATTAGGGTCGTTATTGTTGGATGTGTTGTTTTTTTATAAATGCAAATCAACGACGATAAACGAAGATGCGCGTTTGGCCATTATAAAGTATTATTATCTCGTACAACTTATTGTGAGGAGATGTGAAATCCCCAGCCCGTAATCGCTACGAAACCATTTGTCCTACATGCTTTACAGTCACCATAAAAAAAAAAAAAAAAAAAAAAAAAAAAAAAAAAAAGAATGAAAGAAAGAAAGTAAGAAATAAATAAACCAAGACGCATACATTCGAAAATACAGTGTTATTTATAAGTAGCGACAGTTAGAAATACCAGACTCGAATTTTCAGCGGCGACGGGAATAAGTTTGAGAAAGCCAAGTCGGAATAGCGAGGATAGCCGAGTCGTCGGCCGTGGCCTGGCCATCGGCTGCCGCTGCCATTGGCTCGTACTCTCCGTGATGCAACGTATATTTAACGTAGCTCGCGAAAGGAAATTCTTCCATTAGCAAAGAATAGAGATGGACGAGGGGTGGCGGCGGTGTCCCCGAGGGTCGTCGAGTCAGTCGAGACGGTGTAATTTTGGCAAATGCGGCACTTTGATCGGGACCGCGAGCCTACTTTAGCCGCTTGGGATGCGAGCCGATACTCGCCGCCCCCGCGTCTGCCGGGAAGGGAACTTCCTCTTCCACGGCGAGGCGATCTAGCCGCTTTGGGCTTTTCTTTTTCCTTACGTTACACGGTCGATGACTGCTGGCTGGCTGGCGCTATTTTCGCGTTGAAATACCCGACTGACGGATACGCGTGCCATTCGGAAGTCTAGCGTACTTTGTGAATGAACGCTCTTGTGGATAAGTTTGGTCTTGGTGTTGGGTGGGGGAGGGGGACCGAGGAGAACCAAATGCAGAAGACGGCTTATTCGGGATAAAGAGAAAGGCTGTATTGTAATCGAGGCGGGTCGGCATTTTCCTTGCGCCTAATTGTATGGGCAGCTTACATACGGCTTTAAAGCTTTTGAAAGCTGATTAATTATTCGGTATTTACAAATTATAACCCGTCGACATTCCGGCAATAAGTGGCAGTTTTATTGAATCATACTTAAAAAAAAAAGAGAAAGAGAGAGAGAGAGAGAGAGAGAGAGAGAGACAGGAACGAACCATCCTTGTGTGACGACGTATTTACAGTTTTGTAAAATTAAAAAAAAAACGTTGTTTTAATATATAATAATAAAAAATGGAGATTAATGCGTGTTATGAGAAAGTTGCAAGTCCACTGCAATAATTTCAGGATCAATATTTATTTGTTTCTTCTTAGCTAATTGAATAATTATGCCAATTGGAAAAGATAGTTTGAATGATGAAAAATTTAAAAGATCAAAGATAACGATAAATAGCCGTCAAAGTTATCGGTATATCGATTAATCGTATTTGTAGAACTTGAGCAATTGCTGAACTTAACTGTCCGCCTGATTTATTTTATAATGTTAGTAGGTGAACGCAATGGTTATCGATGATACGAGGACACCCAAGGATAATATATATAAGTGTGATATTAACGTTACGTAGTAAAATTCCAAACTAACGGAGGAAAATCCATGCCCATAAATTAAATTATTCATAATTAAATACCTTCGATTTAAATATATGTGATTAGCGTTTGACCTATATTGCCTCATTTATTCCATAAATATTTAACAGAGTTAGTTAGATCTCAATCAACGATTGGATTTATGATCGAAGCGTTATGAATAATTATTATCCAATACCTTAGGCGATCGAACGTGAGCGATCAGTCTAACGAGATAACTAGATTATCTTGCACGAGATGAGGGAGCTTACAATTTAAAAAAATGTGTGCATCCTTTATTTTTCAGGTGAGATGTGCCTGCACATAGCCGCGGCCAAGGGTCACGTGGAGCTCGTGCGACACCTACTGCAGCTTGGCGCGAACGTCGAGGCGCGCGAGGGTCTCGGGGGTCGTACGGCTCTGCATCTCGCCGTCGAGCACCGACGTCGAGAGGTCGTGCACCTGATTCTCAACGAGTGCCGGCCCCAGCTTGAAGCGCGCACCTACGCCGGCCTTACGGCATACCACCTCGCCCGCTGCCTCGACCAGCAGCTCGCGATGGAGCTCGCGAGGTACGGAGCTTCGCCCTCGACGCCGCCCGACCTCGTCAGCGACACCGAGAGCGACGAGGACGAGGACGAGGAGGAGGAGGACGGCAACGGAGGCGGTGGCGGCGGCGGCGGCGGCGGCGGGATCGGGGGCCGAGAGGACAGCGCAGCCTACCGAATGGCTCTCGCACGCTTCAACCTCGCGTCCAAGAACGTCACCGCCATCGCCAGCGCCTAACGCCTCGGGCTCCCTGCACTAGGTCCTTGATATATATACCCCCTCCTCTCTCTCTCTCTCTCTCTCTCTCTCTCTCTCTCTCTCTGTTTTTCACACACACACCGTATACTTATGTACTTGCCCGCCCTACCCTCCCATCCCCCCTCGTATTTCCCACCCCTCCCCACCCCACCGCAGGCCTCATCAACCAGCCGTTACCCTTAAAATTCCTCCTCTACCTACCTACCTATCTACCTACCTACCTGCCTCCATCGATGTCTCTTGTATTATTGACGAGGGACAGCCGTAGCCCTGAATTATCTTTAAGGACTTTGGTCGAGTCCGCTACGGAGCAAATTAGTCGAGGATAGCAGCGAGTCTTTTAAGGAAATAGATGCTGCACTGCGAATAATGTAATCCGACGATTATTTATATTATATTAGTTGGACGGACGCGAGCTGGCAAAAATCTCGAAAAGCCTCGAAAAAATTTTCGTTCGAGTCGTCATCCTCTCGACATCCCTCAAGTAGATCATCGAAGATCATGCTGTGCACGACGTTGATGCACTCGCTGCTCGTCTATTACAGCTTTAATGGCCGGATCGCGCCAACCTCGTCACTGACGACCGAGAGAAACATCCGTTTCGGAGATTAGCCGGTGACGAAATAGTCGGCCACTCGAACCAGGAACTCCTCGTCGGCGTGTGCCGCCATATCGCTATTGCGCTATTCCGCGACACTTGAATATTCGTTTCTCCAAACTCGTCGGCTTTTAAAATGGTGTGAGAGACCGGGCAGACTGCGCGAGCGAAATGGAGCAAACGCCGCACGATCCAACGGGATTCATCTCCAACTTCGTTGCTCTCGAATAATTTAATCTCGTAGGATTCGTATGAACGCAACGTACGAATGAAAATTACATCGAGTAGATTTGAGCATTACAGTACTCGTCGCCGTTATTTATACATATGTTATACAAATGTCTGGTATTTATAACAATTTACATTGTTATTTCATGTACATTACATTCGATTGCGATTGTCATTCGGGATCCTTATTTCTCGTTAACTCGATGGTTTTTAATCAAATTTGAATCGACGGCGTTCATCGAAGTGCTGAGCGCTAAACGTTGGCGATTGTCATTGACACGGTGCGCCGCAGTCTCGCCTCCTTCCGCGTAATCTCGAAGCTTCTCCGGTGCGTTCTTGTCCCTGATGGCGCGGCCATTGAGAAAGCCGCCCTTGAAAAATACCCTCGCCGAGCTGCTTCGGGAAGTTATAGTTCGGTCCACCTCCTCACGACACGACACTTTCTTCTTTCTCTGCGATGTAAAGACTGATTTATTTTTTAGCGTTTATTTAAGATTAGTTTAACTCGCGTGCGAACAAACTTGCCTCAGCGCCAATCGCACTTCTCAGGGCGATCGTAGTATTGTGGCGAGGACGCCCGAGAGCATTTTATTTGGCGTCGCTCCCCTCTTCGACCTTCATTCGCATTAGCTATTGTAGTATCCGATAGTAGGTAAGAACAGAATTGCGATTATATGTTTATCCAGTAAAGAAATGGATGGGAATGGATCGGTGATACATTGAGGATAATTCTTGTAAACGCCCTTGATGCGTAGGCGCCGGCGATTTTCCGACCAATGGATATCAAATTAACCATTCGCCCCGACAATTGTTTCGAAAACCTTTTTCAAATTACAATAAAGTGTTTCATGAAATTGTTCAATTTTGGGAATAGCAATTTTGAAATTTAATATCGATTACCAACCGAATACTAACATCCGTCTAGCCGTTGCCTTCTATCTATTGAGCTAAGACGGCTCTTATTTGATTTATATACGATACGATATACAGATGTACAGATCAATAAACGTTAAGTGATTATTATTTTTCATAAAAAAAAAAAATTGTTATTTAATTTTATTACTATTTCTAAATCAGATTTGTATATATATATATATATATATACATATATATGATGCTTTCTGAAATTTAATCCTAATATTATGCTAATGATTAAATTACACTTAAAGTGAGCAATTATTCGTTTATTCGAATCGTAATTTAATAAAAGTTATTTTAAGCCGTTTTTAAATCTCACTTTAAGCTCGTTGAGATATTAGCGATCCGTTCAACATTGCAATAAGAGACCTCCGAATGTGGCTTAAAATCACCGGGCACACGGACATTTCGAAAACATCGAACGTGTCTGTACTCTGCATTCGCGCTAGAACTCCAACTCCCGTGTAAACATCCGTAATTTTACAAAAATTGTACCGTAAAACTCAGTAAGAGTAAGTATTTTATAATATATATGTTTACGTGCAATTTCAACTTTTAACTAAAATAAGAAAATACAAAGTTGTTGAGTTTTTTCAACTTCACATTATCGTACATACATGTATTACATTTCTTTGTATTCGACAAATATTTCAAATAAAAACAAAAGCGATTCACTATGACGACAAATGCAAATTTACTTATCTATCTTATCTTCTAACTGAAGTCTATAGTAGTCGAGATGATGCTCCTCGTGTGTGCGTGTGTGTCCCACTCTCGACTAAATTAATTATTTTTCACATCAATTATTGGTTACGATTAAATGATTGTACAGTCTTACTAATGACCATATTTCAATAAATGTCTAGAAAGCCTAAAATCAACAAGATTTAATTAAAAATTTATGCCTTGTGCGGAAAGTACGTTAAACGATGCCGAAGAGACGAGAAATTATTCTTATGTGGAAAGTGGTATGAGGTATTATTAACAGTGAGTATTCAATGAAGAGGAAAGCGTGAAATGAATTTTTTAACAGTCTATGTGATCCTATTCTTGTCCTATTAAAATAAAAATTTGGATAAAATTATTACAAAATCCTTGTGAGTCGCGTGCAATAGCATTCGAAAAGTGACACTTTTTTTTTGTTCAATGCAATTATTACGTTTCATGTGATAGTAAATACTAGTGAAAGCATAAAGAATTTTTATGGAAAATCGAATAATACACTTTTGGGAGTTTTATTTTCCATGGCCGATTTAAACATTTTTATTTCTACATAACTTTATATAAGCATTCGATAATCATTCAATTCGCTTATATATTAACCTTTTTTTTTTTTTTTTTCAACTAAAAACCAAATAATTTCTCGAAGATTTCAGTTAATATATAAAATAAAGATGTCGCTAATATATTTAGTAATCAATGACTAAATTTAACATTTAACGAATACGAAACATAATAATTCCCATAGGGATGAAATTATCTGTTAGCTTTCTCCTCGTTAGCTGGGATTTTCTGTTTCGAGTATTGGGTTTCTCTCATATATGTTTATCCCGTTTGTTGGCAGTTCTATTGACATTGGAGTAACGAGTGATTCCCCCATAATACATAAATTAATCTCTAATTTCACTACTGGGGATCATTATTAAACATAAAAGCACATAGATGGACGAAGTTGATAATCGAGCAATTATCAGTAGCCAATGGTTTTAATCATCTTTTTAATATATTAAGTTAACAATTCGGATGGGTAATAAGATACGATAACAAGACGATAAGAGTCAATGCGTTGATAATGCCGTGATTCCTGCTTTACTGCTTTCTGTCGATCGTGATTTAATTGCTCATTTTATATAAATAATTCTTTTATTAGGATATATTAGGTAAAATGTGTGATAAAGTTTTATTTTAAGCTTTGGATTATTTACATTTGACGAAGAAGATAATGACATTTCTTAATGCTTTGTTTGCCAAGATCTTTAGGGGGTAATTTAAACTTTAAATTAATTTACGAAATGAATTAATACTCGTGAAAAATTTTTAATGACTGTTTAAAGACTCTCGTGTATATATTTAATCGCAGGAAATTTTATATTTTTATCTGAAAATAGCGGCATCGATTGAAAAAAAAAATATATATATATCCCCCCCCGCCCCCCTCCCCCCTCCCCTCCCCACCCTACCCCTAACGCTCTCTTTTTCATTTAATATATCGATCTTTATGGTCTCACCACTCTGATAGTTTTAACGTCGAATCGTTTTAACGGAAAAGATAATAAAATTTTGATGTTATATTGCGCGAAAGTGTGAATTAGAAATTACTTTTTCCTTTTTCAATTGCCACTATACATAAGTCAATAATCGAACTCTTTGTTGGAAATTTGTCCAAAAAAAAAAAAATATATATATATATGTATATATATATTTTTTTTTTAACAATCAACGGTGTACAATTTATTCTTTCTGCGATTTATCTTATGAAATCATTTTTATGTGTGTTGCAAGTGCATCCAATTCATTACTAATTATTAATTATTTTTCTCGAGCGAAAATCTGTATATATAAATATAATCATTCGTTCAGTCAATGATGTATTATAATAACTTTCGATCATTGGCTATTTAACGCTATATGTAAGATATTGAAAATTCATGAACGAAGATGAAAGAAATAATTCGATTTAAAAACGCAAGGAATATTGACAGAACAGTGGAAACAAAATTAAGAAATTTCTGTTCAAAGTTAAGGGATTGTATTTTATATTTATATATTTACTTAACACATTTCGTAAATATAATTTGTAACCGACCTTGGAAACGTTGGAGGTCAAGAGCACCCGACGGCAAACATCTTGAAGCATCGTTACAAACTTGGCGGATAATCAATTTTGCATTATCGTTGACTATATTGGTTATTTATTCGAGCAATAACTTTACATTTTTCCTCAAACTTCTAATAGAAATACATTTTTTCCCAACATTTTATAATTGTAAATCTTACGCATATTGTATATACAATGAGTGCCATTGTTTGCCTTTTGTTTGTTTCGCGTGTACGCCAGTTGATATAATCTGTCTAATGCAGAGCTTAAATTTTACACTTCCAATTGAATAATCTTAATGTGAAAGTCAAGAATAATAAGTTAAGAATTTAATTAATTAATTAATTAATTAATTAAGAATAATGAATCGTATGCAAAGTGAGCCGAAGATATTAACGAATATAAATAATGTAATGTTAGTTTGTGGGAATTTAGTTGATGGTTGGTGTTTGGTTTGCTTAGAATGTTAATTTAAAAATGTCAAAGTAAAATTGAGGCGATAAGGGAATGCATAAATTCAGTAAAAAATACAATCGCCCATAGCAGTAAAATTTAAAATATCAACCGATTAGCGATAACCCGGGCTTAACTATTTTCATCCGAACTGCGCTCTTACCGTCGTTCACATGGACATGGAAAATAAAGTGCCGGGGAAAGTGACTCGGCTAAAACTCGATCGAGCAGATTGCTGGGAAGCGAAGGAAAGGACATGCCATAGAGAAGCTACCATATCAACTGCCACCTCGGCAGCTTTATTAACAACATCGGCTCAATGCACGTGAAGATTAGTCGAGTGGTTAGGGTAAGTGACCTGGAAACAAGCAAGCAAGTACTTCATTTAAACGGATTGCTTAGCCATGTTTACTAGATGGATTTTAAAAGTGAGGTAAGAGTAAAGGAGCACTTTATCTCCAGCTGTGTGTAATAATCGTCCACGATGTAAGTGGAAAAAGTCCGTTACCCAATTACCTTCCGAAAATCGAGATGAAAGTAATTTACGATGGCTGGCCCGCAAGAGGATGTCGTAGCATTATATGTGTATATATATATATATATATTACATCGATTATTATAAGCCGATAAGAGGATAAGGTTTGTTTTTTGTTTGGGTGAAATTGTCAGTGCGACGCATTCATAAGCAGTACATGTAATTTATGCCATACATTTATATAGAACATTATTGGCTTTGCATAATGTGTCTGAGCATGAATTACCTGTACGTATACCGTGCGTACGTATGCCAAGTGTACGTATATGAGCATAAGTATGCAGAAGGTGAGTCGGTCTCATACGGCACTTGTCTTGTCTTGTCTTCTCCCTTGTCCTTCGTAGCTGCACAAATCCATCGATGATTCGTGCGTCACTTTCGATTATTTGAAGCCTTCCTAATTTATGCTCTATCAGTCTTGACATAGCCGGCAGCTAAGAAAATATAATACCTCCGTAACAGCCTTGCACTTCGCTCTTACGACAACATTCAAAATCTAACTTTTCGTCGAAATATTTCATTGTAAAAGTTAGAATATTGTTTAAAATTTTTGCCTGCGCGCATGAAAAATTCCATTTTAATGATATTCCATTGTACATTATACTGTATTTGTCTTCATGCATTAAAGTTTAAGATGAATTATTAATATTTATTAGCGTGTGTCCTCAATAAAATCTTGTCCTTGTATTATCGTATTAATATGAGTTCAAGCTGATCCAACATCCGATTCAATACAATTGATTTAATTTTAAATTACATTAAATGTTCGAATGAAGTTATTTATATATATATATATATATATATATATATATATATATCCTTAAAATAGTTTTAAATCGGATTTCATAAAATATATGCATCGTTTGGTAATACTCGTAATATCGAAACACTATACATGTATATACATATATTAATTGAAAAGAGATGCCGAATAAAACTCTTTATCGTGCTGATAAAAAGAGGAAGTTGTGAAGTAACCAGTATAAAGTTGACATGACTCATTGGACCTGTACGGAAGGTTTGAATTATATTACAAGGTCATCAATCTTGATTTGAAACTGAAAAAAAATCAATGAATCCGATGAATTACCCTAAATGCGGAAATATTTTAAAATACAATATTCAATTTTGATAGAACGTGATGTATTTTGGTAATGTTTACTATACGGGAAGATCTTGAATTCCTATACGAATTATAAGATTGTTACTTATGGCTAATTTAAAATATCTCAATTCGATACATTCGCTAATTCAAGTAATAAACAAATGGCATATTTTTCATTTTTAAATGTCTCGATCAAGTTAATGCGAGCAACAGCAGCATAAACGCTTAAATTGGTAATTGCACATATGAAGCCTTTGTACATACATAACTATGAAAAGAGCATGTATTGTCTATTTAAATAATATATTGCCGAAAATAAAGGGGAATAGATAATAAAATTCTTAACATAGTAAATTATTTAACTAAAACTGACTGCCATCATTTTTTTATACATAACATGTAAAAATTAATTTGTGAAAAAGAAACTCGGATGGTAAATTACGATAATAAATTACAAGTATCCCAGTGGCTTTCCATAAAAAATATTAAGTATTATTTTGCAAATATAATATGTTAGATACAAAAATATATATAAATGTAATTAATTTAGTTTATATATATATATATATATATATATATATATATTTTTTTTTTTCTTTAATTTACCTTCCATTTTCATTCTCTTTGAGTTTTTTTCCTTTCACCTCAACTTTTACTATCAAATCCTATAATATTTTTGCATAATTAATTTATTATTATCATACTATCGTGTAAATACAATTTTTTATATAAATTTTCACATACTAATTTTTATTCTATTCTGTTAATATTTTTAACCGTACCCGTACTAATTACAACGCTCGTTACAATTTCAATTAAAATGGCAATTTAAGTTCTAATTAATTATTAATGGCTTCTACAAAATTCTATCTTCTACAAAGGAATAAAGATTATGTTGGAAATTATGTGCAAAGTAATATTGTTAATATATATTTTTAGGAATGCTCAGTTTTCTATTGTAAATACAAAATTGTAAAGCTACTACTATTATAATCAATATTGAATTTCAGCGGAATTTATTTATTTACGAAATTTTCATGGAATTTCATTTAAATAATAACAATTCCTAATTCGACGTACTTAGTAACGTCGGATGTATATTAAGTTGAATGTTAAATAAGTAGTGATTGAAAGGTTTGTGTTAAATAATAAATTTGGGATTAACTTTTTATGCTCATTGATTTATAGTGGATGTGGATTGTTTAAAAAAAATTTATACATATTTTCATTGAATAAATCGTAATACATTAATACATCGTATTGTTGCTATATGGACTTGCGGTATTTTAAATTTTGAAAGTTGTTTTAAAAAAGATTAGGAAAGTTAGATTTCTAATAATAGCAATTAACTTAAATTCAACATTGTCCCATTAAAGTGTTTAAGAAAAATATAAAAATTTATCTATTCCCTGAATTAACAGTGCGAACTTGGTACTCGAGGGAAAAGTGTAAGTACGACTGCTATCTTTAGTATTAGTAATATTTGGACATTTAAAATAATTAAAACGAAGAGGAATTTTTTTAAGAAATATACGTCTATAATGACGATTAAAATATTAATAATGTTCCAATCATTAATTTAACAATATATATTTGCATATATAATGGCTCTAAAATAATTTATTTGAATACGAAAGATGTTGATATTTTATCTTAAGAATTATAAATTACGCTAGAAAGACATTTAATTTCATTCAAACTCACTTTATAACAACACATTTATAACAATTATGTCTATTCGATATTTTATATTGGTAAATAAACATTTATCATTATACACTTGCATACTTAAATTAATCTTTACCAGTGTAATTCCAATTATTCGAAAGTTATATTCCGAAGAAATTGTTAAGCTTATATAAAACAAAATATGCAGGTATAAATTAATAATATTAATTTTCATTGAAAATGTGTAATCGTCAATAAGAAAAAAGTCACGGGTAACATTAAATTGTAATACTATTAATAACAATATTATTGGATTAAAAATAGTAAAGTAGAATTATAGTTATATCTTCTGCCTTCGACTCTTCAACTCATAGAGGAAGGAAAATAATTAATCTTTATAAATAATGCTTAATAGGTAGACGTATATTATTAATTATTATATATTTCTTGTCTTTATTCATTTTTATAACTGATAATGGCACCTCTAGTTAAAATTAATCACAAAGATACAAAAGAGATAACATATTTTCAATGAAATTGACCATAGAATAAAAACGATAAAATGAAAAAGTTCATTTAACGTGAAATGTAAAAATTATACTATCGGAGCAAAATCATAATTTATACGTTGAAAATGAACTATGTTGAATTGGTATTGAAATATTATTTATATTTTTTAATTATTATTTAACTCATTGGCACTGTTTTATCCTACGTGTTTGAAATTACAGAAAATATATTGATATGCATAATAGTATTTATTTAGATTGAAAATTGCAATAGTTTATATATATAATGGATTTATTTTATAAATTTCAACAATTGCGATTAATTAGAGGAATATCAAGTGATATTCCATAGTATCCTGACAGGTAACAGGAGCATTAAATTTCTATTTGCCGTCGGTATAGTAGATAACTGTGTTTAATAGTTACCTTACCAGCTTTATTATGCATGACCATAAGATTCTGTTCCCAATTCCATTGTCGGTAAGGAAGATATTACAGTTTTTCCTACAATTGGTACGTTGCTTTTTGCTCATCTTAAAGATCGAAAGTTTTCTTACATTAGTATTTGAAAATTGAAATTTGAAGGAAAATTTCAATTAAAAGAAGGCAGTTAATGTTATTAACTATATGATGAATAATATAGACTTAAAACAATATACCAACTGTCATTGCCATTGCACATAAGCAAATGGAAGTATTTTCAAATGCAGTTACAACTCAAATTCATACGCATGCGCGCCCATTTACCGGTATGCACATAATGCGCATCGCGCGCAGTTGCCATTTTTCAACAATTGTTTGACCTGTCATGTTTACATGAATGTGTAGATAACTGCAATGCTTTTCTAAGAAAGCAAATCCCCCGATGGATAATATTTGGAATTTTTATTTAATTGCTTACTATTCAAACAAAAAACATTGTGTTCGATGGTACAGTATTATAGAATAGTAAGAGATTCAGATATACAAAGTTGCATTTTGTTAAATGCTTTACTAAACAAATTAATTGATAAAAAAATAATGATATGGATATAATTTGATGAAAAAATATTATGTTTGCGTATATACATTTACTCGATCGTTTATATATTGAACAAACAATTCATATAAAATATTAACAAGATATTATTTATAATATTATAATATAGTATTATAATGACTGCTTTAGAGGCATACTAACTAGAGCCACCTAAAGTTAAATACTTTTTATGTATTTAAATACAAATACTTTTAAAATAATTAAGCAGATAAGATTTTAACGTATGATTGCAAGAAGAACAGTTTGTTTCAATAATAAAATCTATATCAGTAGCATTATAATCATCATAGTGAAAATTAGTAATATTTAATCATCAAAAAATGTCTAAAAATCTCTAAAAATGTCTAAAATTATCCCAATTAATGTCGAGCGTTGTAAAAGATATTTTACATATACATTTTTTTTAATCCATTTACCATATACATTTTTACATAATCATGTAAAACAAGCCAAGACCAATCTATCGTGTCAATTATTAAATAAATATAATGCTATAGTGTTTTAAGTACTATAGACGGTTATAAATATTAAGATTTACGTAGTATTTCGAAATAATATAATACGAATTGTCAGTACTATATTCGCTTATAATGTATATGAGTGAAATGCCAAATTTCGCCACAATTTTCTGTCAATTGTCCGAACAATAATTTTTAATGGTTTACCGATAAATTCATTTTGCAGAGATAAACATCCGTGGAATAATTAATTTATAAAATGGACAACTAATGTTAATTAATTACTTTGTGCACTCGATTGAAGTAACGAGTATCAGGAAGAAAGCATGTCTACTAGATTAATACATTAACATTACGTTGTAACTCCTAATGAATTCTAAATACGCGTATGTGCAAATCGAATTTAGAATTTAAGTTATTTGACCTGAAAATGTTAAGCTTTTACCCACTTTCTTTACTTTCTAATGGATTACTTTCGAAATAATTATTTTCTACTATGCATTACGATATTAGTAGTTGCAATACTCCTTTGTTTTTTTTTTTAAAATTATTTATCGATTAGAGGAATTATAATGCTTGGATTTGATTCATAGATCGATAATGTGATATAGGAAAATTGTATTTGTTTCCTCACCTTATTAATAATATCAATTATGAAACTTAATGTGCTTGATAAAGAAATTTTGACGTTCGCTACTTCTTCGTGTTGTTGTTTAGAAACAGAATATTACGAAGACTCATGGAGAAATCAATTGTTTTATATTCTTTGTATAAATTTTTCTTTAATGAAAGTGCAGTTTCACGAAACGCTATCATGCAAACAAACAACCATTAATTTTAATCATGAAAAATGTAAAAATTTAAATTTCAAATACATAAAATCTTGTAATATATACCTTCTAATCATTTTTATTTCCTATTAAGGCGTAAGATTAGAATTGACCAAGCACAAATAAGCAATCATATTGTTTATTTCAATGATGTAAATTCAAAAATGTAAATAATATAAATTCAGATTTGTAAGTAAAATATATTGGTTAAAACGAAAAATAAGAAAAAGAAGGAATAAAAAATGTAATTTATAATAGACTTTGAGAAACTTTTTTTTTTTTTTTTTTTTTGATAAATTGTTCGTCCCATTTAATAAAGTTATGTTAAAACCGTTTAAAACGTTTAAAAACGTTGTTGATTAATTTGAATAAACATTAGCAAAATATTGAAAAATATGCATAAACGGATGGAGCGACCGAATATTGAAATATAATGTCCATTAGTTATTTATAAAAGTAATGTCTGTCTCGGTGAACCGTCATCGACAATTGAATTCTATTATTCCCTTCTCATCGTATTTAATTATTACGATTGTCAATATATATATATATATATATATAAAATACCTATTGAAATTAACGAACAAATGGCAAACATCCAAGCCCAATGTGATACAATATTATATGGTAAGGAAAATTCGGCGGATAAACGATAAATTTTCTTTGGTTATTCGTTCAGTTTTCAAACAGACATCGGCTCGGAAAGTTGAAGGAACATTGGGAATCTATTGGATCGCGCTATTAAAATGCACGAATTTTCCAGATGATATGACGTAAGCACGTAATGCATCATACAACGAGTTTATCAATCTACGTGTATGCGCACGCGCGTATGTAATTATGGAAGGAGGCTGGGGTTTTCAGAGGTCCCGCATTCCTTTTCTGCTTCCAAGTGTCCTTTGTACTGTAAGAGATGCGCATTGATCGCTAGCCCCTATGAGTTCCCGCATCCACGAGATTTTAAACGAACGAAAGCCCTGACTTTTTAATCGCCGTCCTCTTGCGCGCCCGATAAACGGATATCAGTGGGGCAATCGATCGAGGGTGCCGTCGTCTCCGCTACTTCCCGTAGCAGAACGAGCAACGGCTGAACATCGGCCAGGGATGAATACCCACGTGTCTGCGAAAGCGTTTATCGTCGTCCCGGGAGCTCCTCGCAACTCGCTCGCTCTTAGCCACATTTGGGGAAAACCGCGCCAACATGTGTAGCTACCTGGGGCCGAGGATCCTACCACGCACGCGCACCACTTTACTGGTACCTAGGCATGCGTACAATGCCGTAATAATCCCATTCTGTTTGTCCACAGTCCAGTTGTACGGATTCGAGCTACTCTTCCTCCCTCCTCCCATTGGCAAACGCCAAAGACACTAGAACAGACTGGCCACCAGAAAGCGCCCCAAATGGGACGACGGGGGGCCCCCGGCTAGGACGTGAATTTCCCGGGGAATTCCTGACCGGGATTGCATTGCCAAGGTAAGCACCTAAATTACCTGCTGGTGGATTAATAATCGTCTCCCGGTTTTTTGTTCTTGTGCGTTGCCGGTGGCGAGAATGCGTTTCCCGAGGCTCCCTTCGGACATATGCAAATTTTCAGATCGAAAGGCTCCGAATGGCGCACGTTTTATGACGCGTACCAGCTAAGCCGAGGTTTATTGTACTCGGCGGCCTCACACGTGAGGCAATTACGCAGCACCGCTTCTCCGTGCATTGCCAGCATCGCAAAATTTATACGAGCCCGACATTATTTGCACGCGCTTCGGAGGAAGCTGGATTAGGCTTTGCATTTAAGTAAACTTTTGGAGACCGTAGAGGTGTGCCGTAACTAAGATAATCGTGACTCGTCGTCATTGGACCATTTAGGGAAGCGCGTAGAGCGCATATGGTAATGTATAACAAATGGCACAAGTATAACATTAACCTTCAATGACAATCGATGCTTGGAATTTTTCTTAATCACATATTGTATTGCATAACTTTCATTTTCCACCATTTTTATGTAATTAATCAATTATTTATTTATTATAGGTTTTTTTTTTTTTTTTTTTTTTTTTTTTTTTTTTTTTGTGAAATTACGTTTTAATTTATAGCCAATATCGTTTAGTCTGTGCGGAGTATGCAGAATTTTCCAAATATCATGTCTCGCATGAAATGCTTAAAGTAACGAGAATGTCGATTTATCGTTAATATTCAATTGTGTTAGTTATCATAGGCTTGGAAGAAAGATAGTTTTTAGTTCACTTTCATAAATACGTTTGCAGAAGTAAGTTACATATTTTATAAAACTACGTGTACGAATGGGGCGTATAGTTTATTAACTTATGAAAAATAAAAGAAAATAACAACAACAAGTGTTGTCGTTCTTATGTATTTATCAGATGATGATCAGAAAGAAGAAAACAAAAATTCGTTTAAATATTCTTCTTTTATTAATCGGGAATGCAATGGTCCGATGAGTCAATCAAATGTTTATTTATTTGATTATTGCAATTCATTTTATTATAAGAACTTCAACTATTTTATTATTTTACTATTATTACTCTTTATATCTCTGTGTCTGTTAAAATAATAAGTAAAATTTATTACTATTCTATAGTTATTCTTCCTCTTCTTCTTCTTCTTATTCTTCTTATTATTAATATTATTATTATTATTATTATTATTATTAGAAATTATTGTGCTTGTATCTGTTTGATGAATAACAATAATAATAATAACAATAATAATAATAATAATAATAATAATAATAATAATAATAATAATAATAATTTGTAGTAAATCTTTCAATGATTCATTTTATTTTTTAGCAATTTTTACTTATGATTTGTTTAATTATATTTTTATTGTCGATGCTTTATATGCATCTGGATCTGATTGAAAAATGTTTCAATTTCGTGTAAATGCAGAATTATTAAAATTTTTATTTATCGTTTATGCATACAAACGAATTAATTTGAATTATACAAGAATAAACATTTACAAACAACGCATAAAAATATTTTTTTGTATTAAATGTGATCTAGCATTTCTTGATTCAATTGCAATTCAATGTATTTAAATATATTCAAAGTATTTACACGAAATTCTAGATTATTATTGATTTTGAATAGTACCTACTTGGCAAATGGGATCAATAGGCGTAAATAAAAATCCATTTACTTATTAGCGTGAAAAATTTTTTTTTTTTAAGAACATTTACTCTCTCTCTCTCTCTCTCTCTCTGCGTGTGTAAGAGGTTGTATATATAATATCAAGCAATATGTAAAAAAGCGAATTTAGTTAATACACATGCAAATGCACGCGTGCGCGCACACACGCACACGCGCGCGCACGCACACGCATTAGCCTGTCTTTTAATCAAATAATTTTAATTTGTGTACATCAACAAATTTTTGCCCTATGGATTTCTCAAAAAATGAAAAGTACGTCAATAATTATATAATTATTGAAAGAAATAAAAGTTTTATCACCCTTCGATTTTCGTACATCGAGCATAATTTCATATTATCGAATTATCATAAATACGATCGCTGCACAATCCTCCTCCAAGGAAGAATTTTAGGAATGTTTTTCCCAATTTCGTCCGCGGCTAATGATCTTTTAATATAATTCTAAGTACAATGACATTAAATAAAGATATGTGATAGCCGATAAGAATGGCAAAAATATCCGATAGGAAAAAGCATTTATTACGTTAAAGCGCAGGTAGAGTAGCTCAACCTTAAAACAGGAATTATGCGGTCAATTTTTTAACTATCGTATTGCTAACGTAATAAGAAATTGTTGGGTCATAAAGTCAACAACGCACGCGGTTATTAATAACAAAAAGGATAGATGATTTTGACGAAACGTTCTTGGCCGCTCAATCGGAGACGTTTCGCCCCAAAGTCGAGCGCAGCTCCTCGCGCGAGTGCTCCCTTCCCAGACTCCGCGTACCTCTCGAAAGCGCGACTTCGCGTCCAGATGCGAGGAGGGGAGAGGAGACCAGCGCAGTCCCGTCTCCGAGTGGATTATCCGGCGCTCCCGCGCCTATACAACCGCTTCTTACCCCCGAGCAGAAAAATAACAAACAGTCGGTGAGAAGTCAAGAGGCTGGTTTAAAGCGGCGTTATCTCGGCGCCTGCGCCCAGGAAGCTCTTAATCTCTTACCTAATCGCGTGGATCACGAGGAAAGTCCCGTAAAGGCCGATAAGTAGACCGTCCGAGACTGGTGCCGGAAAAAGCACGTGATGCTATCGTAAAACCTAGTGAGATTTAAGCGCCCACGTGGCTGGGGTATGTGGAAAATGTGTCGGTGGCGGCGGCGGCGGGCTTTCCCCTGGCGGGGATGCGGCTTCGCCTCATACGCCCGGGACCTCGACGACTGTTTGCTTTGAGGGGGGTGGGGGCGAATTGAGGAATCAGGTATATGGTCCGCTCCAAATTTGGGTTTATCTTTATCCTCACGATTCGCTCTCGACCTTAATTGTCGTGTGGTGCCTTAACGAGCGGGCGACAATAGCGGCGTTGCGCTCTTTTTTCAACGATTGCGCATGCTTCCGCGAGTTCAATGGACGTCGTAACTCGCGCATGTTTTTGCAATGGCTAGTGCTTAAGGCCGTGCAAGCGTCTTTCTTTATGTTTTTCTCGTTCGCCGTGACGGCCGGTCGATCGGCACTCTTCGCCGTATCTTCGCATTTACTCGCCCCACGTGAAATCACTTTATCGCGAAACAAACCTTCATACTGCACGATCGAACAACAGCGGTTCGCTCGGTACAGTTATTACTCTTAATTGCGTAATGTCGATAAGCGAATTTAAAGATTCGTAGATTTTTTTTTATGATTGTCCGTGGATTTTGGCGGTAAGGGTCGAGCGATTGTCAGCTTCGAGTAGATTATATTTTAATTCGGTTTGGGGAACTTATGATACGTTCGTCTCATTGAAGCTGTGGGTGCGATTAATTGTCCTATTCAAAATAAATTTTTTTAAAATGAATAATATAAAAAATATTTAATTCGTTTTAAGGTTCGTGAAAATTTTTGTTACATGCTTGATCTTAAGCCGTAGTATTTATAAGCCAAAATCGACATCATTGAGAATTCAAAATATCCAAAGATATTAATTAGTACTCTCATGAAATTTTCTCTCTCTTTTCTTTTCGTTTATTTTCTCATTCGTCGAGACAGAACGAAGTATTACTCTTAAATAGAATCGATCGTATGAGAAATTTTTTTTTATGCTTTTAAGTTAATCCTAATAATCGTTAAAGGTTAAATAGTAATTCGATTAATCGTATCTTTTTTTTTTATGCTTCAATGAATCTTATTAAAGTGTATTTGAGTGGATCGACGGCTAATTCAAGTCTGCCGTCGCTATAACTTTACATTCGTCTTTTATTTACGTAGATAGTAGCGTGGACTGTAAAATAGTGTTGTCGCAACGATGGATAAAATAATATATTTGCTTGTAAATAATTAAGTATTTGAAGTTGAGGAGGAGGAGTAGGAGGATGAAGATGAATAAGAATAAGATGAAAAGGTAACAGTGATGGTGAAGGAGGAATATTTGCACGAAGCTATAATTATCGAATTTTAATTTAAATACGTTTTGAAGTATCGCTCGTATCAGTTGGGCACTACGTTGTCGACAATTTAACTGCCGTTTCATTCATTAATGCCGATTATTATTATCCAATGGCCGCGTTACGTACCATCAATCTCGAGATATCCGCACACCTTATTGAACCGACGAGTTTGCAAAAATGTGAGAACGCGAGTTTCCGAGACGAAACGACGTGGAATGTCCTACTCCTATCAATAATATTAGGAGGTAGTGACGGCGCGTTGTTTAACGCGAAAATAACGAGGCTACCTGCCACCACTGGCCGGACTTGGTCATCCCCCGGACGAAGGGGGATTCGCGCTTGGACGAGGCGTGCAAATCGCGAGTACTGTTTGACCGGCGTACGTAGACTTCAATGATACGATGTGCCAGGACGTGCACAGGAAGGGAAATTTCGAGTCAGGGCTATGATGACCCAATCATGACATTCCGAGACGAATGTCGCATGGGAGAAAAAAAGAGAGCGCTCGGCTGTTATGTAGCGCAGCCTGTAATTTTGAAATGTCAAACTCCATCGGTGTACGAGCTCGGCTATCGTTTCTCCCGGCCTCGCCACCTACCCCCTCTCATCCCATCGCCTAACGATTAAATTCAAGTAGATCGCATTTATAATTGCACGACTAATTTTAGTTATTACGAGTGGTCGATCGTTCGTTGGCTCGTTCGTTCATGAGCATTTATATCCCGAAAGCACAATAAGCCAAGCAAGTTATTTGCTGCAATTGTTAGCTGCTCGAGATATAAATGAGGGCGTGGAGGTAAAAATATTTTTAGACTTTCGGCACTTGTTATAATTGCGCGCCATGATGAAAATCGAGCGTGTAAAGTTTATTTTAAAATTTGTTTTGTGTGGGAAACAAAACCTCGAACTTCTTTTCCATTGCATCTCAATTATTCTATCGACAATAAACGCATCTGAACAGCTGATCAAGGTTTTTTAATACTTTGTCAGCACATAAAGAACGGTTTATTATCGATAATTAGCGTTAATTCCCTTTATTAATAAAATATAAAGAGGTATATTAGTATGGGTTAAGCATCGATGCAAGAGGAATGAATATTTTTGTTCCAAGTGCACCGTCGGAACGGCACGATTTACTTCGGCAAATGCAAACGACAAATTGCCTACTGTTTTTACAACGAATAATGCGAGTTGCTTTCCTCAAAGTCGAAACGCGTAAGATTATTTATTATTGTATACGTCGGACAGTCGTCAATAGCAACGTCACTCGAAAGTCCAATGAATAGATCTTAAAGCATAATATGGTTGTTCAGCTCAACGACAATGACGATTGATGACCATATTAGCAAAGAGGATGACTAAAGCTACACAACTTATCTCTTATCAATGCTGAAGGTCTCGCTAAGAACGAAATACCTAACTTAAAATAAATGTTGCTGTCTCGTATTTTGAATAATTTTCACTATGAGAAAGCTTGGCTCGAAATTCTTCAAAAATTGCTAAACATTTTTTAATCGTTCTTTTTTCTTCGTTCGTTCGTTCCTTCATTCTCTTACGTTCTCTTTTGTTTTTGTTTTTATTTTATTTTGTATTGTGTATGCGTGTGCGTGTGTGGGTGTGCGTGGTTTTTTTTTTTTTTTTTTTTTTTTTTTTTTTTTTTTTTTAACATACGGACAGATTTTTAATATATTTTTAATTTTTTCGTGCAGTGAAGAGACTAAGAGAGAAAAACTGTTATGCCAAGGAAATTCCATAATAGATTACTACTAGAAAAATATCGAAAAGGCCTTTCCATCGTGCTTTATTATTATAAAAATTTCATCGATAGATTTGATAAACTTAGGTGGTTAAACAGTTTATAAATTACTTTTTCTCTTAGCCGATGTTCAAAAAT
>NW_011948413.1:5953539-6041039 GCF_000503995.2 Ceratosolen solmsi marchali
CCCCCCCCCCCCCTCCTCTCACCGTCCTTGCACGACTTTTCGCTGCGCTGCACGTCTACTTCACCGCGTTCCCCGAAAATCTAAAGTTCGCTCGGCTGCCCAACTCGGACGCATATTATTTTTATAGTTGCTCGGAGAAAGGGGTGCGGGCGCTTGATTTGCATTTGTGTCGAGGAAAACGTTCGCTTTTCATCCTAGACAGACTTTTGCCGATGTCGCGCTTGCTATCTATTTTCGCAGGTCGATAAGCATGCAAAAAATAATTAAAGGGACATTTATCGATTTATCAATCGAACGGTTATCCATACGTAAATGGTCTTTAAATTTACGACCCTTAAGGCGTTACTTTTATATTACTCACGTTGCTAGACCTCTCTGTTTTACCACTTGAATACAGTCCCATTGCGAATGAATGTTTGAAATTACCCCCCCCCCCGCCCTCTAACACTCTGTCGCATTGCGTTCGCGCACGCACGTGTATAATTTTGTAATAAATGTGATTTTAAGCGCCACGATTGTCACGAATGGCGTTGGTTCTTTCCTTTCTTCATTTGAGATTTCAGGATGATTAGTGAATTTTTAGCGTAAATGTTGAATTGCTTACGCAATCATTATTTAAAAATTACATTGGCATAGATTATCATTTTAAAGGATAATTAAAGCTCGTTTGCGCTGGTGCATTCACGAGTTCAATTGTCTCGTAGTTACGATCCGAGTTGATCGGCTGCTCGTTTAAATCAAAGTCTTACAGAGTCTGGCGTGAATCTCCTTACCGTAAGAACGGCGGCGAAGCTTCCTGCGCTAACGGAATTCAACGTCAAAGACAAGTCCGAGGACAGATCGAAAAGTCGAGCTCTGTAAATTATTGCGAGCATGGAGTGGAATCGCGCGTGCTTGCATTCGTTGAAATGCGATTAGCTGTAAGAAGAGAGTGCGCTCGCACACCAAAGTCGAGGCTTCCCGAGGCTTCGATAAAATAACAAACATAAACCGAGAAGTCAAGAGGTAGCGACTTTTGCCGAAACAACTTGCGATCATATCTGGGCGCCCGCTCTCCTCAAAAGCCTCCGCGAACGCTCCTGCCTTAGTGCAGGCGCCCATCGATTTTTACCCATCAGTGTTTTTTTTTTTTTTTTTTTAGTTGTCGGGGGCGACGGTAGCGGTAGCGTTTGGCAGTTGGATCGTGGCCGTTTCCCGAAAGGGGAATCGGGTGATCGGTGGATTGCTGTGGAATGTGGAAGGGGGGAGGGGGTGGTTAGAACGATGAGAAGGAGGAAGAGGAGGAGAACGGAGATCGAGGGCTCGAAGTACCGTAGCCCCGTAAAAGCAGGCAAGTACGTGTTCCTCCCACGTGTGGCTCGTACTGCTGGGGCATGTGGAAAATGTGTTACACGGGGCTTTCCCGTGCCTACACAATCTAAGCGAGGCTCAGGTATATGGGGTGGAGGTCTAATTTTGGGTTTTTCTGGCCTTGGCTTCGACTGGTACTTACATGCGTCGGTCCTTCCCCCGTAACGAGTACCGGATATCGCTTCTTTTTTTTTTTGCCCGTGTGTGTACACATGCCGAGCCTCTGGGGCCGTAGCACAAGCTCCATTGTTACGAGTTGGGTTTCCCCCGAAGCAACATGTTTCGGAACATTGCGTTAAGCGGCCCCTATGCTTTTTCTTCTCTCTATACTCCCGCGATTTTGCATTAGTTACGTAGTTACGCATTTACGTCGTTATTAATAGTGCGGCATTTGTAAACTGGGACTAATGGCCGAGAATACAATTAACGACTGCCTATTACAATTACATTGGTTTTTATATATAATTTATTTATTTATTTATTTATTTATTTTCTCTTCTTCTTATTTTTCGTTCAACTCAACAATTACGCCTTTTCTAATATTAATTTTCTAATATTAGTTATAAAGCTTTATTATTCTAGCACCACCGTTGTTCATCCCGCTCCCTCCCATCCCCCACCCCCAGCACTCCAGTGTCTCATACATTTGATGATTTTAAATTAAAAATGGAGTATTTCGTGCGAACGAAGCCAAGGGGGACAAATTATTTTTGATTTTTATATTGAAGGGACAAATTCCATTAAGTTTCTCATTCTAATACTAGTGAAACCATACCCATCCACCCACACACCGTACACATTTTATTTCAAAATACGGTATTGTTAATGCAACGCACACAATCATTAGGTTATACGGCATTTCAAATTCATATGTAGATGGAAACTGCATTGGCCGTAGTCTTTTTGCAAAGTTTTCCAGGCTTACAATATGCATACATGGCACATCTGAAAAATTAAAATACATTGTTTAGCATTTATTATCGATATAAATTATCTTTAATTTTATAGGCCACATAAATGGTCCGCCTTGTATTAATATGCATCCTTGCTTGGTGCCGTTTGTCACGTACATATAGTAATAGTACGCCATATTGGTCTGTCCATTATCTAGGCTCATACTTTATCATGTAAGTAGAAAATAGATAAAACAGAGTGCGAGGTATGCAGCAGTCCCCTAACAATTATTTATTATAATCCTCATTATTGAATGTAGAATAGTAGTGGAACTCGAATAGCAAATATTCGAATTGCATAACAAAGTTTTACGGAAGATCACGTGTCATCTTTCAGTCATTTTTAGTAGAAAAACAAATTATAATATTATCGAGATTTTTTTTGTTTGTTTTTTCGATAATTGATGAATAACAACGATCAAGTAATTCGCCCAATAAATGGATCTCTCCGTAGTTTTACTTGTGTCAAATTGCAACCGAAGAATAATATTACATTGCGATTTTAACTCTATTATAACATTGACAACGAATACTGACTCGAAGCGAATTGCCGCTCATTCGAGCAATGAACAATGCACTTGGGTTTCCAACATGAAATTCTTCCGCGATTCTCAGCCTCTCTTTATTCAATAATCAATCGACTATATTTCATTTCTCTCATTGATTTTAGTGAGAAGAGCGCGCCCCTTGCCCCCTCATCGCCAGCTTGTCAAAGAAAACTCAAAATCCACGGACGGCACATTAAAAGAATGTAAGAGTCATTGGTAAAGGAATCCAACTGTTGCGCAGTCAATTAATCCTTGCTCGTTGCGTATAAGGTCCATTGCATTTGCATTAGGGAAACATAATCGAGGAGGGGGTTAGTAATAATGGAGGGCGAGGTTATCGCAAACCAGAGCAAGAATTTATTGGATCGCTGTGGCGCCGATTCTATTTCCCTCGCCAATGCCCGTCGACGCATAAAAGCAACAAAAAAGCCGAACGACGTAGAAGAGATTTTTCCCAACATGTCGACGCCACCGCGAAGACCAGTCAAGATTCGGGCGGGGAAATCCCACCCCTACGCCACGGGGCTGCCCGTTGCTTCCCTCCCAAAATCTAAGCTTCCCCGGGGCCACGGCAGCAATAGCGGCTCGAGCGACACCGGCACCGGCATCGGTACCGGCACCGGCACACCGGTCTCACCCCACTTCCAAGGCTGCGCCTCCCGCCACCACGAAAGCGCCTCCTCGGCCATGAGTCGAACGGCCGCGAGAGCGGCGCATCAGTCGAGTTCGAGAGTCCGAGCCGAGCGGTCGTGCGGTCAAAGAGAGAGAGCGAGAGCGAGAGCGAAAATCGGACAGACGCCAGCGGCGCACGGATACACGTGTGCTTCTTCGAGCTCAGCGGCCAATCATCGAGAGATGTGGAGTGAGAATTGCGCGGGTGGTGGCGAATCGACGAGCGGCAACTTCACGGGCTACTGCGACCAGAATACGGAGATGAGAGCCCTGGGACCGCCGTCCGCGAGCGCCGAGCTCGAGCTCAGCGAGCACCTCGTGCGTAACCTCAGCCTCAAGCACGCCGGCATCAACAATCTCGAGGCGGGCAGACGCCAGCAGCTCCTCCTCCTCCACCATCAGTTGAACGTCAAGCGATCCGAGCAGGGTGCCGAGTTCCTTGAGCAACCCTACGAGTTCTTCTTCAAGCAGGACGCTGACGGCGACACGTAAGTACTAACAGTAGTAACAATAGCACTAGCTCTCATCTCAGCGTCCATGATGATCCCTTCCTACCCGGATTATAACCTGCCGCTACACCTCTCTTCTACCTCCCCCTCCCCCCCCCCCCCACCCCTCTCCCCAACATCATCCTCCTCCTCCACCTCCTCCTCCTCCTCCTCCACCCCATCCTCATCCTCATTCTCACTCAACTAATCAGATATTGACGTTGCGTTATTGTCAACAGGCAGCTGCATATATCCATAGCCATGAGTCACGTGGAGGCGTCGCTTTGGCTCATTCAGATGGCCCCGCACCCCTGCCTCCTCGACATCATGAACGACGACTCGCAGACGGCGCTGCACATGGCGGTGGTGAGCCGCGAGTCCGTCATCGTCCGCAGGCTCGTGCTCGCTGGGGCCAACACGAGTCTGAGAACGGTCGGCGGCAATACGGCCCTTCACCTGGCTTGCGCCATCGGCGACTTTGCCAGCGCCAAGGCTCTCCTCGAGCCCCTCAACATCCTCGAGAGAAATTGGTTGGCGAGCACCGTGCCCAAGTACGACATAATGCCACTCACCCAGAATCTCGAGACCCGAAACTATATTGGTGAGTCTTCCATTACTGACGACAAGATTCAATTTCACTCCTCTATGGCTACTGTTCCTCCCGCACTGTCTCCACTTCTATTTTTCACCGATATTTTCGAATATGGAGGATACGCGCGGGGGTAGGGCCCATTAACAATACCAATCCAGTTGGAGATCACCGGACTTACTCGATTACTACTGTGAAATGCTCCGAACGCGTCTCTTCTCTCTCTCTCTCTCTCTCTAAAAAAAAAAAAAAAAAAAAAAAAAAAAAAAAAAAAGACTAATAATCGATTATCGTCGATCGAGAGGGGGTGGTGGCGGAAGCGATGGAGATGATCGACAATATTCTGCTGTTCCCCACCCAAGGAGATATTTCGGGAATCTCGTTACGTACGCGTGTTAAAGCCGAGACGAAACGGCCAAAACTCCAGAAGCGTTAATGAGCCCCCCCATCTCTTCTTCTTAAATATCTCGTAGGCGCGTCTGACGGATGATGCACACCGTAATCGGGAATTTCCTGTATTGTCTCGCGAGGAATTCCTTTCACGAGCAAAAGGAATTCTTCGCGAATTCCTTTTTCCCGATTCCCGCTCGTATCGGTCCTCCAAGGTGGCCACCAAATGTCCCAACATCAGCCCCACGTCATATCGAAATACTTCCGCTATTTTGAATCTCCCCTCCCACCCCGCACAATGTATACCGCGATGAGCACCCTTTCACATCCACCCACCTCAAGATCCTCGTATTCTTCGGCTCCGGCTCCGGCTCCGTTTATTTTTGTCGCGCGGTGATAAACGAGCGGCGGGGGCTCCTACCCCGCGTACGCCCCTCCCCCACTCTTCGCCGCCCAACTCGGAAGCACTTCGCCTCCTTGGAACGAGCGAGGCCGTTGCAGTGCGCGCCAAATCGGCGCCGACCGATCTATCTAATCGAGTCGTCGGGCGAGCTCGTTCCCGCTACTCCTCTCCTCCCAGCCTCGGTAGAGTCTCCTCGGCCGAACCTCCTCGACGGCCACTGTCCCGTTAATCTAAAGATATATGGGTTAAACCCGTCATAAGGCAAAGGTGCGCGCGCGCGCGTATTCGCCGTCACACTTTCCTCGTTAAAAATAACGAGCGGAGAATTTTAAGTGAGCCGCGCATGGTGGAGGAGGAAAGCCAACGCGATGAAATTAACAATAATCTCTTAACCGAACATCCATTGTTTATTCCAGGTAAAACGTGTCTTCACATAGCCGCGGCCAAGGGTCAGCTGGAACTCGTGGAACTGCTGGTGCTCTCAGGGGCGTGCGCGGGCACGCAGGAGGGCCTCGGCGGCAAGACGGCGCTTCATCTAGCGGTGGAGAACGGCTGCCGCGAGGTAGTGCACTACCTCGCCCGTGAGTGCCGCTCGTGCCTCGACGCTGTTACGTACGGCGGCCTCACGGCCTATCAAACCGCCCTCGAGCTCCAGCCTCAGCTTGCGCAGGATCTCCTCTGTCTCGGGGCCAGTCCTGGCGTCCATCCATGCGAGATCGATACCAGTAGCGATAGTGGCAGCAGTAGCGGCGGCTCCGACGACGAGGTCGACGTCGACGTTTACGTGCCGAACATCAGCCCCTTTTCGAGGCTCACCCTCACACCGAACGCAGCTGTCATTACAGCCTGAGGAGGCCGACGTATAAAGCAACAGTACTGGATGGATGAGGGAGCGAGATTTGTCATCGACGGCTCTTAGCCCGGATGCGCTATACATATTTATCGAGTCCGTAACAAGTATACGTACCGAGAAGGAGGAGGTGATGGAGGATGAGGAGGTGGAGGAGGAGGAGGAGGACTAGGAGGGCGGAAGGAAGTACTATCGTGTCGCTTGGTAAATTGGCCTACGCGAATGCGAAAAGAGAGAGACCGTCGTTACGAGTTCCATCGCTGTCCAGGAATTTACCAAATAGTCGAGTTACTCGCCAGTTTCGCTGCCGAGTAAATTACCAAAAGATAAATCTAGTTATGTAGTAGTTTTTTACAGACAGTTGCAAGGATAGTGTCCTGTAACGCTTTTGGCCAATTGTAGGAAAGTAAGAAAAAAAAAAAATCTCTCAAATCTCTTGGGTTGGAAAACTCTAAGAGGCTTAACGATTATATATATATATATATATATATATATATATATATGTCTCATCAACATTAACGAGAATATTAACAGAATGTTAAAGGAAGCTTTATCGTGTTACCAATTTCTCTACCAAAGTCGGTATTAGTTACTATTATTTATTATATTAGAATCCTCAACATATGGAAAATATGATTAAAAACAAAACAAAAAAAAAAAACAAAAAAAAAAAACAAAAAACCAAAAAAAATAAGCACAAAAAAAATGTTCGTTTTACCAAGACTGATTTTCAATTGCCAGTGACAAGTGGGGATGGGGATGATCGTCGTCGCTCATTTGTCAAGAAATTGTATCGTTTATGAGTCTTTGGACATTCGTGTCGTCGCTATATTGTCAAAGACGTGTTGTTGTAAATGACACGAGGTGTGGGAGGAGGTGGTCGTATCTGTATATTGAAAGCACATGTGCGCTTGATGGAAGAGAGGGGCGGACAAAAAATCGGGCATACCTTGGCATAGAACCTGTAAATAGCGTGGTGCTATATTTATGTATACGCGTATTATTTTGTAAATTAATGTACATAAGAAAAGTATATTCACTGTAAGGATGTAATTGTAAGTGTGCTATGAGTAATGCATTTAATAAAGCGAATTTTCAATATAATCAAATGACTGTATGACTCTTCAATTTATTTATCCGACACCTTATATTGCTATATTATATATAATATTACGCCAAGTTTGAAAGATTATTAATTACCTTGTGCAAAATTATCCTTATGCATAATTATAAAGGAATGCAAGCTGTCGTTCTCTTTTTTCTCTGGGAAGAGAAGTTTTGACAATTGAGAGATTGCGAAGTTTTCAAAAGCTACTTTTCTTACAAGTTTTAAAGGCATTGTGAGTGAATAGCTTTATCTTTTATTAATTGATAGTTGATTTTTTCTTCGCCAAGACGAATAGTAATTTCTCTCCCATTATGTTTTTATTTTACGTCTGAAACATATTATCCTTTGAACGAAATATTCGATGCAAATTTTATACTTTCTTTTACCTTGTATATAAATATTTTATCAGCCTTAAATGCAGCCGTATCCTTCGGATTTTTTTTTTTTTTTTTTTTTTTTTTTTTTTTTTTTTATTCAATTTACAGCTTATAGTTGACAATTAGTGTTTCGCTTTCTTGCTCTAACATTACAGGCATTAGATTCTTTTCAACGTTACGTTAAGATTTGGTTTTAGCACCACTGGCAAACACTAAAAATATTTGATAACTATGTGACAGCTATTTGATTAGTTTGTTACGCGCTGATATAAATATTCTATTTACGTAGTAATCATAGTTGTTTTGGCGAAACGCTTTTATAATCATGACATTATTTTCATACACAATTGATTTATTATTTGTTTAGTAATAGAAATTTATCAACGAATTCGATTCTTTGTGTAAGAAATTATAAAGCAAAAAGTCCAGTTCTGTTCAAAGTTGTATCTTGCTAAATGGCGAATGACTCCGTATCATTACTTTCATTTACTTCTTAATCGCAAAATGATATATTAATTGATTTTATGAAATAACTGTCTTCGATATTCAATTAATTATACGTAATGACGAGAACGTGAGTTGCATAAGGATGAAATTATACGTAATCAACCGAATTTCATATAATAAACTATCTTTGTTGTTGACTTAATTTATATAAGTGATTTGTTTATGTTATCTTCATTTTATAATTACATAATCAGTTTACCGTAATATAAAATTTTCATAATATTTCCATACATTATTTCTACTTATATTAAAAATAAATATATAGCATAAATTTTATGCAATTTCTTGTTTAAATTCAATTCAACTATGATGATTCATTGATGCTCAAATTAATTTTGTATGTCTGCTAATAATTTTTCACCAGACCTTTTTCTTTTACTTTCGTTTACGCATCATCTATCGTATTTCTAATTACCTTTTCTTATATTCTATGACTAATACAATTTTCTAAAATCTAAGCACATTATTCCTTTAAAAGCCAAAAAGCCTTTACTGAGACGTAATAAATAATTCAAAACTTAATAAAATAATGAAAAACTTAAATTGAATAAGTGACAAAGTAGTAAAACATCTCTTTTTTTTTCTTTTTTCTTTTTTTTTAACTATAATAGCCTTCTATTTCTTCAACTTAATTGTTTATTTATTCATTGACGAAGACTGATTTTAAAAGACATACGTGTTGGTCTGATCAATTACCCTGTGATGGTAAAGGTTCTTGATAACATAAGAAATCTGTTTTACCATATTCGAATAATCACATCACGTTAATAATAGACTTTTCAAGTCTAACCACTAGGGATCGTAAGATTTGTGACTATTAATACTCATAATATCTATTTAAGTATTAATTATTTTACAATAGTTTATAATACAAAACAGATCGAAATATTGCATATGTTTAACGGACCCACTATATCATTAATCTTAAAAGTATCAAACTTATATATATATATATATATATATATATATATAGTGTATATTATTGTTTGACTGACTTTAATGAAATAACAGTTTTATTTTTCTTCAAATTTATATATATATATATATGTGTGTGTGTGTGTGTGTGTGTGTGTAGGGTAAGACAGCTAAAACGATTAGATTCCTATAGTTATAAAAATAAAAATATTTCAGAGAGTGAAGAAGGATAATTTACGTCGGTGGTACATTCTTTTTCTAATAACATTTTCTTTCCTCGTGTATGAATTATACGTGGGAAGATAACATCGGAGAAGAGCAGATAGGACAAGCGTAAACTATTGCCTCTCCTAGAGCACGCGATTTATGATTGCACATAATATACAAGGAAAATTACTTGGGCATTAAAGTACACTTAAACGTGAGAGAATCTGCTTTATTCCATCGCATCGAGAGCGTCAATTTTTTTTCTACGGTAGTCTCTCGTACGATGAAAAGAAAGAACGGTGAGGTTCGTTGTACGTTGTTTTCCCTCTATAAAACTAATTATTGCCTTAATCATTTCGTAATTATAAATAATAAACTTATTGGTTTTTTTTTTTTTTTTTTTTTTTTTTTTTTTTTTTAATATATATATAGGTACTCGCATTTGTATGGCTCTACAGGAAGGTACGATGTCTAAGGGCCTTGAAATTTAATAATTTGGACTGAAAGATTAGCTTTTTTTAAAATATTGAGCCTTAAGAATTATATTGCTAGATTATATTCGATAATTAAAAAAAAATCATCATCTACGGCAAAGAAAATTGAAATAAATACAAACTCAATAAATACGTATTAGCCCCACTATCAAGATATATTTAAATTTCATCCATTCACTTAGCAATTAAAAATTACAATTATTAAAATTAACAAGTACATGTGCATGAATTCGAATATAATTATAAACATTTATTCAATCCGAAATAAAAACTTTTACACGTGATATTTGGATTTTATATATTATTAATAAAATAAAATAAGTTTGGAATTTAAAATGTTTACTGTATCACGGAGTTGATCAATATTCTAACATTCCACTGTAATTTGTTGTACGGTATATGGTATGTGAAAAATACAAGTGCGCGGTATTGAAATTTTAATAACGACGATATACATTATGGTGATAGGATAGAAGATATTTAAAAAAACCGTGATGTTGTTGATTTATTATTATTTCAAATATATTCTCTAATAAGAGTATGTATTCATATAATGAAATTCTATATCTTAATATCTCTCTCACTCACTCTCACTCTCTCTCACTCACTCTCACTCTCTCTCTCTCTCTCTCTCTCTCTCTCTCTCTATATATATATATATATATATATATATATATATATAAGCACATTGCTAGGCAGACTACGCATATACAATATTTTTAATAGTAATCGCCATTTTTCGCTAGTTTACCAATTATGCTTTAATTTAATCAAATTTTTATCGTTAGCAAAATTATTTTAATAGAATAAAGCTTACACATGCAGTGGACAGAATTTATCTACACTAAAACGTACAATGTCCGATAACTGCATATAAGCGAGTACATGGTATTTTATAGCCAAGTTTAATTATTTATTTGATAAATTATTCAAGAAACTGTATGCCATTAAATTTGTTTTCGTAATTCATCGATTTAATCTTGAAGTTTCTGTCTACGTAGAAAATAGAGAAAAATAATGAATATTTAGTGTTTTAAAATTTTTGGCGGCACGTAAATTTGGAATTATTTTTAAAACTTTGAAAAATTCTTATCCATCTATTATATATGACGGTTATTAATTCTTTAAATCCCGATTCTCTTTATAATAAATACCTGACTATTCATTGACAATTAACAATCATGTGAAGATTTTTTGGATTTTTCATTAACTCACTTTTTTACGTCCTTCCATGTCATTTTTAAAAAGCATTTAATGTCAATAACCAAACGTCACAACGACATTTTGTAAATATCCGGTAAAGCCATCGGTTCTCTCTCTGTCCATTAAATTCCTTTCAATCTTAATGCTTGAAAGGTCACTCGAGAAAGCATTATTTTATATACATGCGGTTACTTAATTAACCCTACGCCAACTTTCATTTTCTGTCAATTGCTCTGACAATTTTTATTCCCATTCCCATTCACAATTTTTATTCCCAAGACTGAGACAGTCGTCGCACTCCGTAGAAGGTTCCGGCGACTGCCATAACTAGGCTACTCAAAATTAAAACGTTCAATGATCAATGAAGATGAAGACCATTGCCACATCCCAGAATCCTAGACTTGCCGAGTGTCCGGGCCTACGCAATGACTGGCAAATCCATGTTCCCCGGGGTACGTTGTTATCTCAGTTACGAACTCTGGCCAACCCGTGGCGATGGACGTGTAGCTTTGTCGCTTCGGTGCATGCCCATTCCCATTCGCTCATTACCATTGACGGGCTCACGGGGCACTGGGCTACGGATAGTCGGCCTAGTAGTTCTCGGCGAAGCGTATCGGACGATTGGGACGGACGGCCTTTTGTATTGTATTAGTTTGCTGCGAGAACGGCGATTGTCCAGCTGCGGCGGCAGCTGGGTCCGATCGACGACGAGGCTTCGGGAGGACGAAGGGCGACGCCGTTGTCATACGTTTGCATCGGCGTCGTCGTATCATCATTCCGTTTGGCTGGCCATAGGTGCTTTTTTTCATCCATCAACGCCACCGTCGCTGAGTCAGTCGGCTATGCGAAGGGTAGGGTTCTCACCAGGTCGTAGGTTCCGACGCTCGCGGCTTCGGCGCTCAGTGTGGCTGCTAAGTCGTATCTGCCGTAATCCATGAAAAATTATTGAAATTGGCAAGAGTGGAGTACGGTAAGCCCCGTCGACGTGATCGATCGATCGTCGTCGTCGATCGTCTATCGATGCTGCAGTGGAAGGCAGCCTCTGCTCGGCTCCTCTGGCGCCGACGTTGAAACGAGAGTCACGTGGACGTGTATCGGTAAGAGGTTAATATGTCAATGTGGTAGTTGGGGGGGGGGGGGGGGGGGGGGGGGGGGGGGGGGGGGGGGGGGGGGGGGGGGGGGGGGGGGGGGGGGGGGGGGGGGGGGGGGGGGGGGGGGGGGGGGGGGGGGGGGGGGGGGGGGGGGGGGGGGGGGGGGGGGGGGGGGGGGGGGGGGGGGGGGGGGGGGGGGGGGGGGGGGGGGGGGGGGGGGGGGGGGGGGGGGGGGGGGGGGGGGGGGGGGGGGGGGGGGGGGGGGGGGGGGGGGGGGGGGGGGGGGGGGGGGGGGGGGGGGGGGGGGGGGGGGGGGGGGGGGGGGGGGGGGGGGGGGGGGGGGGGGGGGGGGGGGGGGGGGGGGGGGGGGGGGGGGGGGGGGGGGGGGGGGGGGGGGGGGGGGGGGGGGGGGGGGGGGGGGGGGGGGGGGGGGGGGGGGGGGGGGGGGGGGGGGGGGGGGGGGGGGGGGGGGGGGGGGGGGGGGGGGGGGGGGGGGGGGGGGGGGGGGGGGGGGGGGGGGGGGGGGGGGGGGGGGGGGGCCTATGGACGTTTCGATCGACTAAGCGCTGCCACGATCCGCTCTCTTCGTCATTGCAAAATCGGTGACATTGGTGACAGTTAGCTGGTCGTTCGTAATTAGGTTGGATTAAAAATCCAACGAGCGTCGCTCTTACTCCAGTGGATAATGTGACTGGCCGTCGTAGTGGTGATGCAGTGCCTGGATAATACGCGTATGATTTAATTAACCGCGACGCGTTCGAGCGATTTGCCAATGGACGAGACGATGTGCGAGGTCGACCTTCTCTGGGATAGCGTGGACGATCGTTATGTGAGATATGAGTAAAGCCAAGTCGTCTCTCCTGCCGTTCGCAAACTTTTGTTAAAAGGCAAATGTTAGCGGCTTATGATTCGTAAAAACCACGAAGTGGCGTGGTTTATGCGGCTAGGCGAACAAGCGCTATAAAAGAACCGGGGAACCATCCTCTTAAAGAAAAAGTCGTTGGTTGGTGGAGTGAGGGGAGGTGGTGGCTTTTAGGGAGTGCGGAAACGTCGCTGCAACGACGCGTTTATGTTGTACTTCAAGGCGTTTTGTGAGAGGACGAGGACGGCATATCGCGCTATGGATGGCCGATCAAATGTATTGGTGATGAACTTTTGCTGCTTTATTCATTCGGAGAAGTAATTGTTTCTTTAATACATTTACGCTGTATGTTGTATTTAAACGAATGTTGAAATTATAGAGGAAAAGTCAGTGGTAATTATTGTTTTTGTGTGATTAAGAAGCGAATGAAAAGCCATTTTCATTACTAGAATTATCATTATGTACGATCGAAGAAAGTAACGATTGCGGTGGTGGCGATGGTGGCGTGGCGGCCCTGAAGGTACTTATAGGTTTGGAGGGGGGGGGAGAGAAGCCCTGGCGGAATGGAGCACAACACATTTCTTTTTAACGTTCAAAAGACGACGCGTATATTGATAATCGTTTATAAAACTATGAATGTCAATTCATTGTAATAGAAATGAAAATAAAAAATGTAAAATATTGGCCACTTGGGTTTCAATGTAACAATACATTGATTTAAAAAAAAAAAAAAAAAAAAAATATTGTAAATTTACACCGTCAGTTTTATGAAAATCAGGTAAATTCGTAATTGTTGAATTTATCTTATGTTAATTTATAATTGCTGTACAATTAAATATATCGCATGAATAAATTTGGACAAAATGAAAAATAAATTTGTCTTTATCATACAGTTATTTCAACAATGTATTAATAAACATATACGCGTTTTAACAAATTTTTTTTGGTATAACATACCTTTTCAACATATCCATATCATATCCATCTTGCATATAATGGTTGAAACATGAATTTAAGAAAGTCTTACTGTTGACTATAATTGGAACGGAAAAATTGATGTGATATTATTGTCCATCATAAAATAATGAAATTAAAATCGCTATCGATTTAAATTCATGAATGTAATTAATTTAAAGCGTGCATTACTCTATATCGTAAGAATAATTAATTTCATAATTAATCCGAACATATATAATTAATTATACGTATAAAATAATGAAAAGTTTGAATGTTTGAAACTTGTGTAACAACAACTCCTTTCAATTAATTAATTGCATATCTTTATGTTCCGATAAATTCAGATAAATATAGATATATATATATATATATATATATATACAAATTATTTATTAATTTAATTATATAATTTAATACGTACAATTTGTAATTACGAATTTACATCCTAGTCCGGCCATTGCATGTCCTTTGTTAATGATAAATCAATGTATACAGTTGCTTTATATTAAAAATCGAAACAATTGTAGTCAATAACTTGAGTACATTAATATTCATAATTTTAATGACTTTATCGTTAATTTAAACTTTTAATGATGTGTCAATGCTTACTTTACGTTTAATTTCTTACTATTAGTATAAGAATTAATTGAAAATATATAAAGAAAAAAAGGGAAGATTAGAAAGGATTACAGAATTAAATTTTATGAATTAAGAAATTTAATTAAAATATGTAATCATACGTGCTTGGAAAAGTATATGCACGCACGCGTATTTACTCACACATGTTAATTAAAGTTTCTGGGTTATTTCAACATAAAAATAAATTAGTAAAAATGCTAAAAATTTTCCTAAATATATTTTAACATGACTATATTAAAATATGGCATATTAATTAATGAAACAACCTTTCACGCTAAATCACAAGTGCATAAATTTTTTTATTGCTTTGCTTAATTACTGTTATAAAGAATATTCAACTTATTTTATTTTCATTAAAAATATTTTCAGCTAGTGTCGATGAAATACAGTTAATCGAATGATATGTCAATATAAAAGATTTTTTTAACGAAACGAAATGAATAAAACGTATAAATACGGACAATAGATTTTTTAATTAAAAAACTTTGTCTTTAGAAGTTTGACTTTGATTAATCAATTAAAAGATAGTATTGTATTAAACATAATATAGACTTAGTGGAAAAATTTATAAAAATTTCGAAAAATTTGTGCTTATGAAATTTTCGATATTTGTTCCGTCACTGTTCGAAAATGACGTAATTTTCTTGGCTCGAACTGCCAATGCTTCAATATCTTATTTTTGCCGGCCGCGCTGGTCAAATGCCGGAAAGGAGTTAAGTGAAAGGGATGTAGAAAATATAGTACGTTTTCATTTGATATTTTACAATTTATAAAACAATTACATATTGATGTCTTGGAATCTTCTGGAGTCTAATGTGAAGATGCGATTTCTTGGAACGTTTCTTGTGACGGATGTTTCACTACACAAGATGATCCTTGAATCATGGACGGACTGGACTTTGTGCACTCACAGTGATACGGTGACCTTGATCCGATCCTGGGATGAGTAGTTGACGATTATTCGCTCACCAACGAAGGAGATTTAACGTTGACACCTATCGACTGCTGCACAAGAGAGGGTCGATGTATCTTCCTTTTATCAGTGGGTAGGTGGTCACTACTTAACAAAAACTTGGTCACTAGTTTTCACTTGAATATTCACCCCACGCGGACAGCGAAGGAATTAGACTTTGACAATGAGAATATCGAAAAAGTGGCAGTTTTTTCAATTGTGTCGTGTCTCACTCACCCCTCAACGAGACTTAGCTTAGCTGACGGGTGGGGGCGGAGGGGGGTGTTCTTGGTAATGCGTCTTTGCTTGGCCCTGCGCAAGTGGCAACGTGTGGATATGCAAGCGGCAACAATGTATGTCTCGTGACATTGAGGGCATCGGGGACACGAGATGGATTTCTCGTTACAAATAAATTTTTGGAAATGTTTTTTCAACTCGATTGTTTTCGTACATCTTAACTCTCGAAATATTCTCGCGTAAACGGACTCGCCGCGCTCTTGCTAGTAAACGACAAAGGTCGTTTATTCCGCTTACCGAACCTCCAATGACCGTGGAAGAATTTTTATAAAAATTATGACCCTCGGTATTTTCCCCCAAAATAATACACGAGAAATTCTCTCAATCTCGAACAGTAATCTAAAATTTACTTATTCAAAATGTAAAAACTATACCTTATATTATGGGACATATGCAGACTTTAGTAAAACACTTACTTAAATTACTTATTTTAATAGAAAACAATAAAAATAATAACAATAATATGTATAATATTTACATGCAGTTTAATCTTATGCTATATGAGTGGATTTATTTTCGTACACACAATTACATATCACTAGCCATATAAAAAGCTGTTATTTACACAAAAATTTACAAAAATATAGAAATATTTGCCGAAAAACATCCTTCATAAGACATTTTGATACGCTGTTTACAAACATATTCTCGTCTTGATTTTATTTTAATAATAGAATGCAACGTAATTCTGATCGAAATTTACAAAACCTTTATCGTAATTTTTAATGCCGTGGCATTAATTTTAGGCGCAATCAATTAAATAATGCAATTAATAAGGCACATAATTCTTATTTTAAAAATATTTGTATAAAAGCTTTTTTGTGGTATGACATGGTACGTTCGATATTTTTCAAACGACTAAACGACATTATTTATCTCTCATTAACGGTAAATAAAAAAAGGCATTCAGCAAAGGATCGCGTCATCACATTGTTTTCTGCATTGCCATTTAAATATTTATCCATATATTCGAGAACAATATGGCAATATGCTTATTTGTTATGATATTATTACCGTACAGATAAGTATTGAATCAAGATTTATTTTAATTCTGGCCTTTATCGTTGTCTATTATAAATTGATCTTTGCTGTTAGTTAGTCGGCTTTAGAATATCCCATTATAAGTTACACTAATACGCATCTCGTTTTCCTCCCGGCTTACCCGGTTGCTAAGTCTCTTGAACGTGTGTCCTTGTGAGCTTGTGCAACGGGGGGTAGGAAATAACAACGGGGCGAGCAAATTTATTGGCACTGTGCAGGTCCGCAAATCTGTGCTTGCGGTAGGTCAGCGAAAATAAACCATTTATCCTTTGCTCAAATTATTAAGGAAGTGCCGTTGTGACTTTGCTTTATATAAAAAATATCTATACCATGGATAAATAATTTGCTCTCTCTCTCTCTCTCTCTCTCTCTCTCTGTCTCTTTCTCACTCTATCACACACATTCTCGACACGCATGATTTCCTCGCTTACACATGCTTCACCTCTTCTCCTTCGTTTAATATCCGTCCTACTACCTTCCCTTTGTTCTCTCGTCTCTTTCCTTGTGCATTTCACTCTCTAACTTGCCTTTTCCCTTCACTTCTCGCTATCACTCATTCTCCCTTATACCTTTCCTTTCCGCTTTATGATTTTCCTTCTTTTCCTCGCACTTTCTCTTTTGTCTTTTGTACCGAACGTCGCCGAGCTCACACTTTTCTATCATTTCTCTTTATTCTTTTTTATTACGAGAGCGACTTTCTGCGCTTGCCAACAGTTTGGAACAGCCTTTTTCACTCTGAAACTCAGCTTAACGCGACAAAGCGGCTGTTATCGTGTATCGAATGCCTTCTCCCATCTCTGTCACTCCTCTTGCAGTATCACGCGCTTTTTTTTCTGTACGACTTTACGATAAAATTTCGCATCTACAACAGTCTTTCCTATATACACAAATAATCGATAATTCCTTTATTGGCAAAATTTTTATCTATAAATGTAAAGATTAATTTTTATCATTATAAAATAAAAATAAAATTATTGTAATTTTGATAATTAATATTGCCTTTCATATCCAATATTAATGTTTGATATTCTTGTATATCTTTATTTATTCGAATCGAAGTAATTACAAGTTTAATTCTATAACTAATTATTTAATTGAAATGTTTATTAAATCAGCCGCTTACCATCAATAAAATAGTAAACAAACCATGAGAAGTTATAAAGTCATTGTAGTAAAAAAAAATTTTTTAATTCAAAATTCTTTTGTTTATTAAGTATTCAATGTAACGAAATTCAATTATTCCTTTAATGGAATTTAATATTTTTTGCCTCCTACCAAGTGGATTTAAAGTTTTTGATTTTTAATATACGTGCAGTGCACTTGTAATATCGAAGCAAATACATAATACATTAATTATCATTATTCTATTAATAAACAATTTGTATTATATTTGTAAAAATTTTAAAAACCATTTTATAGTCACCAATAATTTTCACACTTCTAAAATTGTTCAATTCGTTAAAATTTGATTCAAAGTGATTGACTAAAATAGCGATAATCTCCTCTCCTCCCCCCCCCCCAAATAAAACCAAAAAAGAACAAAAAAAAAAAAACAAAAAAATAAACAGAACGATACGAGAATTTACTGAAAATAAGTATTTGAAATGAATTTTACAGTTTTCTGTTTGACATTCTGCTTGAAAGATCAAAGCGATGCGTAATGATGACTATTGAAATCTCAAAAGTCCAACAGCATTATACGAATATATACACACGAGCTTTATAAGCTTGTACTCGAGTCGATTAATTAAACATTTAAAGTTAAAATTAACATGACAAATTAATCGAGCAGAACAAAAGAGGTCTCTGATATATATATATATATATATATATATATATATATTACATGAATTTAAATGCATGTTAACGTCATAGACTAGAAATTCCACAAGATCCTAGTTCCATCCTTTTTATCGTTAAGGCAGAAGCTTACATCGTACGGTTAGTAGCTCTACAAAGTTTCTTTTTTATATATCCAGGAGTACACATCTGTTTTTCCTTAGGATTATATCAAGATATGCAATTTAATAATGCGGATAAAATTTTTATACAAACGAAACACGGTATGAAAAATGGAATGATAGCTTAATATTTTCATGCCTTGCCTAACAATACCTTTCATTTTTGAGAAATTTTTTTCTCTAATCATATGTCGTGCCATTACATAGATTTGCGCTCAATATACTCGTATTTCCTATTTTCTTCCTTTGCTAATTGATGTTAATAAGACCGATTATTCCATGCAACTATGATAATTTCGCCTCACGTGGTCGTGGAAAAAGATGGGCAACCAACTTAATTAATAATAATTAAATAAGAATAAATAATAATGATGCGAGGATAATGATTTGGGTATGATGCAATGACGCAACTATAATTAGTCATTTTCAATTGAAAGTAGCCGTAATGAATAACGGAATAGATGATTTTGTAACCACAACCTCGATGTTATTTATACACTTTTAGAAAACTGCGGGTCGATTTACCTCATTCCTCTTATTTACTTAATTAGCCTTGCTCCAACATTTTCTCCCTCACTTCCGATTCCGTAAACCTCTCGTTCGTTCTCTCGACTCTCATTACTCGGTACTCGGCTGTTTCTTTTTCCCTCCGCCTTTATACACTGTGGTATAGTTTTCAACTCTGCTTGTCTCTCTTTCTTTTTTTCTTCACCATACTTCATCCCGATATTTCATACGAAAAATGGACGTGAAATCTAGTCGGAATTCTCGAGCTAACCGAGTCTATAAATAATTAATCCGTCGATATAATAATTTTGAATATGCCTTACTTGGGCATAAATACATTATTTTTTCGTCTGAAAATTTGTTAATCTAATGAATTTATTTTTCATTTCTAATTAAAAGCGAATAAGCGCACAATTCGTAATTTCATATGCACGCCAAAGGTAATTGACAGCAGAGTTCAGATGTTGATGAAAAAATTTTGTTAAAACTGCATTATTATTAGCTCAATCACGTCGATATGTTTAGGGAATCGGGCTACGTAGCACTTAGTTACTCGGCTAAAATCACGAAACACAAAATAATGCTTCCATATGCATACATTTTCATGGATTTTGAAACAAGGACGTTGTCGTCATCGATCTTGAGCGTCGAAGTTCCTGTCGAATGGCAATATAAATTATTTCATTGATATTAAATAAGTCTACACGTAGGAGTCACGCTCGACTTCTATCTTCGAATCAATTAATGGAGACGTGGCATAAGCTCTACTCGTCTACCTCTCCTATAGTCGGTGCACACGCCTGTGTGCGTGAATATGCACAAGTAAGGTCCGCGTAGCCTAAAGTCCGCGATGTAGGATTATTGGGAATGCGCGAGACAAGGTATGTTTCCACTTAGGGAAGGTCGATTTCTCCCAAATGTTCGCTGCCGCTGTCACTGGAACAGATAAGTTACAGCCGATTTTGCGTGTATGCTTAATAAATCTACTTTAATATTCATAGTCGTTGATATTTTTCAAATGTCAAGAAGACAGCCATCGCTCAAGAAATTCATAATGCATTGAAAGTTCATCGAATTTGAAACGAACTCGTTTCGATTTCATTAAACAGGGAAACGTTTATTTACTATTATTATGCATTAAATGCACAATAATAGCAATAGCCACAACAGACATGATAATAATCACCTAAAGATGATAATAATGATATAATAATAATGGCTAAATCATTATGATTAATGAACTTGATATCACAGATAATTAAACTACGGTGGCTGACAGATGGAAGCTTCTATTTTAATAAAAACATAAGAAACTAACTCAATAATGAATGTAATTGGATCTAAATTGTGAAGTGAATAAGTTTTATAATACGAAGAGAAGGTAAAGACGAGGGGTATGGGTGGACGAATGACCACTAAATTACAAAAAATAATATTATTCGTCGACATGCACATTTTAAGCTGTTAAATAAATATTTTGAATTAAAATACAGGCATATTAATTATAAATATAATAGCGGAGCACTTGAAAAACATCATTTATCCAATTTAAATGCATCGTTTTAAATTCTTGTCTATGTAATTATTGGACACATTGATTGAGTGAATTTGTGATTTCCGAAAATAGAAGTAACAAAGGTAAAAAAAAATCAGGGCATTATATGATATTTATAATATACTTAATATATTTCATGCTAAAGTAAGAAAATTTATTTTTAACTATATTATACTATATTATAGTGTTTTTCTCACATCGTATCCAGCTATACTTTATTTGAATTTCTTCGTTGATTACGATGCTAAACTGTTTCCTTTAATAATACATATATTATGGGATTACATATACGTCAATGCCTTTACAGACGCAGATGGCATATAAAACGTAATAAGAATACAAGAGAATGAAAATTTTACCTCAAAATAATATAAATTATCGACTACATAGATTTTTAGATGACAATTTCTAACGTGACATTCTTGAGATTAAATTTTGATAAAATAACCAAATAAAATTTGGATGCAAAAAGATAAGAGACCTCGACTTAATTAAAATATCTTTAACAGGCAGTATTACTAATTTACTAATGAATCTGGATTCACGAAAATTGACGAAAGCTAAATTTTACTCCTTTATAAATCTCGAGTGCTTATTCAGAATGTATTTTTAGTTTAAATAAAAAGTAATTCTAACATAACTTATTAAATATTGATGTATTGGAAGGGTTTGTTAATGTAAGTACAAAATTAATTTGTGGTTATTGGCGTTTAACGAATAAAATACTTTTCATAAGAAACGAGTATTGATAAATAATTGTATAATTTCATTAGATGTATTTATCGGCAACGATGACATTGTTTCAGTGAGCGAGAGAATTCTTAAAGTCGGTATCCTATTTTTCAAAAAGTTAGATAATTATATTCTATCTCGTGCACGTCACATTATAGTATTTGACAATCAATCATTTTCATACAAAGATGCTTTATGGCTAAAAAAATGTTCACGGAACATTGAATGTAGTACGAAAATGATATTCAATCATTGAAAGTACATTGTACTAACGAAACTACAGTACATAAGACTAACGTAAGACCCTAGCATAAGAATTTTTCCAAAGTAGTAAAAGATCTTTCAAATAAAACAGTTTTATTATTAACATTTAATTCTAATAAAATACGACATTGACAAGATTGATATATTTAGGTGATTAATTATATACGTATTAAGATGATATCAATATAAATATATTATATGTTATAAGCATTGGATTAAATGAAATGTATAAATTACTTCGGTTAGATAATTTAAAGAAGTTGATGTAAGATTACAGCACCGTCGATACAACAAAATGGTAATTTATACCTCTTTATGTTTAGAATTTTGCTTGATTTACACAAAATTTTTGCCATATAAATTCATAGTTATTTTAAACGAGTCGTACATGTCAAAGATTTTTCTCACGCTGAATTTGTAATTTATTCATTCGAAGGGGAGATAATTTTAAAATTTATATATACTGTCACACATATCAATAATTATTAACGATTTAGCAGCTCTGACACTCGAGCTTTTTTTTTGTTCTACGTTTTCATGAGAAGTCTTATAACACTTCAAAAAGAGCACTAATTAATTAACTCAGCAATAAATCTGATGAAATATTAATAACTTAAAAAGCCGTCACAACGAATTTTAGTAATACAATTAATGAATAAAAAATTTTATATTACAAGATTATATATATATATATATATATATATATATACATATATAAATATGTACAAATTTAAGTTTCTGTATTTTACTTATAAATTTTGATTCAAGAGAACTTCTGTAAATTCAAAATATTCACGGTATCAATAAATTCTTTAAAGAAATTTACGGAGAGAGGAAGGGATTTTTCTATCATTTTCGTTTGATTTGTATTATGCCGTTATATTATTTTATGTTACTCGCGAAAATTATGTGTAACGCGATAAAGTTACTTTCGCTCCAAGTCTGTACAGGAAAGGCATAAATTATAACGTTTTATATTCGAGCCTACAGCTGAAAATGTAAAGTCCAAATTTTCCGTTCAAAAGAGAGAAAGTGTGATATGGGATATCAGCAGCTGCACTTCCGATGCGATCTTTTCACAAAACAAAAAAGGTTTGCAGACCACTTGGACCTGTACGAAGTCAATATTCGAGGAAAATATAGGACTTCGTTTGCCAGTGAAAAACATGTCAGCTACATCATAATAATAAAATATTGTAATGCTACGCCTTAAATTGTACTGTACTGTTAATTATAACGTACAACATTTTTTTTTATAAATCTCAAGTTTATGCTTTGGTACCGAAGTAAAGGACAAATGTTATTATAATAACTTATTGTGTTCGCGCCAAGCTCCCGAGCCATAAAAATACCAATTAAATACAAAATTACTACCAAGACATTTAATTTTAATGGAAGACACTAATATGTTCCTGCAGCATTTATTTCATAATATTTCAATATAGTTTTATACATAATTTTCAAAATTGAACTGCATATGATTTTATATTAATAAAATATATAAATTATTAGTTTAAATAAAGTTAAGAATTAATACAATTATTTATTGAGTAATTATTTAAAATTAATAATGCCCTTTATTATATTTTGAAAAACATTTGAGAAACACATAAACATATTTTGTTTAGATATAAATACTTTCAACTTGTTAGAATAATAAATAAATAAAGAAATTGTTTAACAATGAGTATTATATAATTAAATATGAGAGCTATAAATGAAATTTGATAATAAAACAAATATAACTTTTATAAATTTTCAACATTTTTTTTATATTCTTTTACAAAGAGTAGCATTAAAGAGATATTTACGACGGATACTAATAATATGATCAATAATTGAAATTTGAAAAATTATGAGCAGATGTGAATATTCTAATAATTCAAATCATAGATTAGAAATGATCGTAGCGCCAAGTATTAAATAATTATGTTTCCGTAATTATTGCCTAACGTGATGTTTGATCGAATATCGAGATATTAAAATCTTTTATACAACCATTCCAATAGTAATATTTTAAAAATTTAATAATATACATGAAATTTTTATTTGAACGATACATAATGTTATAAAAATAAACATGCTTGTTGTAGTAAGATCTCTACAATTTCTTTATCATTGTATAAAATTCCTCATTCAAATTATTAATTATTTTTTAATTTATTAATTTTCTTAATTCTTTACTTTTGTACAATGATATATTTCCATAACAATATTTTAAAAATTATATTAAACAATTAAAAATTTTAATTATAGAGTGCTTGAGTAAGTATACGTCATAAATAGATTAAGTCAATTCTGTATGTGATGTACGGAAGTCTCGACCGACAAAATAAATGTAATTAGCAAATGAAAAATTCATCTTTTAAACGCTTATATTTAAATAAGCAACAACTTTTTGATTATAATAATGGTGATAATAATAGAACTAATAATAGTTATCCACATATAAATATGTATGCCTATAAGAATACATTAAATGTATTATGTATATATATATATATAGTAAATGAAAATTTTTAATTTATATGAAATATTAGCTTCATCATACAACAAATTATTTGTTTAATTAAAATAAGTCATTAATAAAAATACATTAATTAGCCTCAAACGCCATGAAATGGAACATTGAAATAAACTTTTCTAACGTCTTCTTTTTACAACATAATATTAATTTGAATATGCTAGTATAAATAATTGAACTGGCTTATCTGTGAGTCGACAGTATTTGTTTAATCCATTACTAACGAACGAACAGCTTCGCGATAGCGGTAACTTTTGTCTAGGGAATTAAATAATCTCTTTTCAAAATTAATCTTGGAGTGCTATGTTTACAGACGATTTTCTATTATAGAAAATGAATACTTTGTAAATATATGTAATGCAAAAACAAAAAACAAAAAAAAAAAATTTTATTGTTGATATATACTTCGTTATTTGTATATTGGTAAATGCAATTTATATATTAGAATTAGAGTTTTGTATTTTAATGGAAAAATTTGTAAATTCATTTAGCATTTGCCATTCGTTTCGCAATGCTGTTTTTAAAGAATTCACTATACTGTTTGTACAGAAGAGAAAATCTTTCTTAAATGGAGAAAAGTGATTTTTCCTTTCTTGTTTGTTTTTTTGTTTTTTTTTTTTTTTTTCAAGATCTATAAGGTCAAAAAAATGCAAGAAAATAAGGGCATAGAATAACGTTACACTCTTTTCTGAACTTCACACATTTATTTTCGATATATGTGCTCAGAAATAAAACGAACAACGTAAAAGGTAGGAGTATGCCGAGTTGGAGGACCGAGGTGAAAAAAATAATATTACCTTACGTTTACTTAAATTTAATTGTTTTCTATTTCTTTTTTTCTTTAACAAATCATTATTTTTTAATACAATGGCAAATATCCATTGTGCTTAAGGTTTTTAATTTAAATTTTCTTTATAGTGGTATAATATTTAAGATTATTAAAACTTTTTACTTTTATAACAATGTGCAAATTAAAATATTTTTATTATTGTTTAGTTTATACAATTGATATTATAAATTTTATTTTACAAATTATATATTTCATATTATGGATATTATAAATTATAAATATATAATTAAAAAACCTTTTGAAAAATGATATTACTTATAATCCAAGTGGATGCGCTATTCCTGTACATTTAAAGCTTGTTTACATTTTTCAAATTTAATTGCTTAATTGATTATTATCCTTTTCTTTGTATTTTGAACTTAATTAAATATTTAATTAATTCTTATGTTTATTATTATGATACGGTAATTAGGTTTGTAGGTGCATCTAAAAAATTACTATGAAAATGTAATTAATTATATTTATTAGTGATTATAATATTATTAAGTTATACAAAATTATATAAAAAGTAAACAATTTTTTATCATTAAATAGGTAAGTTTTAGTTTAAGTAGTAAATTGGAAGTAAATAAAAGTATTTGTTTTTATTATAAACTATCAAGATTATTGAGTCTTGTGCAATTTATCTTTATAAGCGTACAAATTTAATTATTTCGAACTCAATATCTAACTTCTTTATAATGTCTAAAAATTTATTCTTTTTCGTATTTTTTTATATGATAAAGTACTTGCTTCTAAAATAATGTTATATTTTAATCATTTTAATTTAGTAAACAGCAATGTCAAAAGAGAAAGTAATAAACTTACGTTGAAGACTTCCAGTTTTTTAACTATATTGTAAATCATTCTTAAAATTCATAAAACTTTGAAAAATTACATTTAAAGCTTTTTAGTGGCTACAAATTTTCATAATGCTATTGTCATATTCTCTTTGACATAGAAGGGATGACACAGAAAAATTGTTTAAAAATTGGTTGGCACGATATTTACCGAAAAGTTCTTAAAAGTGACGTAAAGTAAGTAGTAACTTTTGGATTATAAAATTTCCATTACGAAGGCTAATTGGTATTAAAGTATTAAAATTTTAAATAATAGATCGTCAAATATTAGTTGTAATACTTAGTCATTACTTTAAAAGCAAGGCCATACATTTATTTTGCATAAAAAAGAAAAAAAAAAAGAATATAATTTACTGCCATACGAAGGCATAATTATAACATACAAAGTTACTTTTTAATACATAAAAAACAATGTTTAAAATATAACAAAAACACTACTTTTGCAGCTTTTGCATACTTGCGCTATTTGAGATAAATAATGTTTATCACTTTCTATTACATATACTGTTGTCTCACGTAAGTTAAGCATTTTATACCGAAAAATTCGTTGTCATGAAATTTTTTCTAAATAAAATTGTTTTCACGAAGAATGTGTATATATATATATATATGTTAGTTGAAAATTTATCTGTGAATAATATATAAAATTAATAATTTTTATATCTGTATATATAAAAGAAAAGCTTCAGATGTATTGAAATAAATGATAAAAAAAGTTCTAATTTAATCACTTGTAAATATAATTAAGCAATTTAGGTGCATTCAATTATATAATCATTGAAATTATTCATGAAGATTAGTATAATTCTTCTTTGGAATTTAACATTATAAAAAAAATATATATATAATTGAAAATTCAAACCTTAAAAATCGTCAAACTATTTAGAGAACAAATGTTTTTTAATCGATATTTCACAGTATACGAGAAAGCAATATATACTTACACTTATAAAATAAATTTCACATTGCAAATTGCTTGGAAATTTCATTTTACATATTAATTATTGGTATCTTTTCTTTTAAATAATTACATTGTCGAAGGATGTTCCTTGCGAAAATTCTATTGAGAGAATAATACCGTGTCACGCAAGTACAATTCCAATAATACTTATCTACATGAAAAAGGACACCGGGGAATGCTAAATTTGATAATAATTCGTAACACAAATTCACTTTCCAGTGTCCTGACTGTAGAAGCGAATTGTTATTTTGAGAATGTCGGCGCTTTTTATCGTATGCTGGGTGTTAAGTTCACCATTGTTTACTCGGGAAAAATAGAAATCAGTAATCTCGGATCTCGTCACCTGCAGACGTCTCTTTGCAATGTCCTACGCAGCGCAAAATACAAGACACGTGCGAGTCGTTTGGGTGGGGTGGGGGTGGGGGGGGGGGGGGGGGGGCGGGGGAGGGGGGGGGGGGTGGTTGTCGAAGGGTGTACACTTGACAGGCAACAAAAGCGAGGAGATAAAAAGGATAAGGCTCGAAACAACAATGCCGGCCCTCTGGTCGTAAGTGCGAAAGGGAACGCGGCAATGGATTTGTCGTGAAGGTATTCCGCTTAACTATGGGCGCATCCATCATTTTCATCGAGCACTATACATAAATAATATTAATGGTATTGGCGGAGAGAGCGATCAGAGGGTATAAACTAGGCAAAGGGACTCGAGGCGCATTGGCCTCCGATCGATTCCGGCTACTCTGACTCGTCGTCCGAGTGTGTTGAGAGGCCGAGAGGACACGGGATCCGCAGGCTTCCTCTCCCGTTGGTGTACGATCGTTGACCGGGGGGGGGGGGGGTCTTGGGAGGGCTTCTTAGGAAGGGCTTGAGGACGACCTGTGTCGTTGTGGCTTCGGGCTCGGCCGAGCGATTTCCGGGTGGTCGCTGCGGTGGGGGATTGTTGAGTGGTCGTTCAGTGGCGGGGAGGGGAGGGGGCTCGAGTATATTAGTGATCATAGCCGCGAGAAGTTTCGGGGAACGTCATTAATTCCTTCTACTTAAACGATCGTTTTACTTTTGCCTCGTTATCATCTTCGCAGCCGTCCTCGACGAGACTTTGACCGAAGTCAAGCGGTTCGACCATTGCGCGTCCAAGTGCCCGGAGAACCGGAGTCGAAGCACCGATATTCAATAGAACCGATGGAATTATGTTATGTTAAAGGGGCTCCGGACGCTTGTGAGCTGCTACATACTTCGATTCCTTTGCGAGTCTTCACTCTTTGAGGAAATACGAGTGTCTGTGTTTTTGGCTGGAAAAATTACCCTCCTCTTGTAAAATCAACGGAGCGCGTGATTTGATAATTTTCCTCCCAGTCTATTTACCAACGACACATTATACATTTATACGACGCTGGTTAAGTGAATTGATATTTTCAAAATCATATGAATAAGATGTTGAGGGAGCAGACGTGTGATTCAAGTTGTATGCAAATATTTAAACAATAACATTAATGCCAACGTAGTTTAAAGCTTTGTGCGCAAGAATAGCAGCCGGAGATACAATAGCCAACGGAATAAGTAGGTGAGAGGTAGTATTGGGATGGTATGGGTTATGGCGGCGAAGGAGGAGGGAGGGAGGGATGTGAAAATCTAGCACCAATGGTAGAAAATGTCTATTCAAGGTGTAAAAGAAAAAAGTAGCAAAAAAAAAAGAAGAAAAAGAAGCGGTGATTTGTTGTAGGGAAGATATTTAAAAAATAAACAGGGTCAGGTCAACAGAAAATATTAAAATCAGGAAAACTTTTTTCCATGTTATTCACTAGAAGGTCGATAAAGAGTTAAAAAAAAAGAATAAAAGAATAAAACATGATTACTTACGTTGTAGCACAGTTGTTGTCATCTAGTTTAGTCGAACTTTATTTATACATCACGAATGTTTGGTACAAACACATCAAGGAATTTATACATTTTAACACGTATCGTAATGTCGAGTTTTAAACATTTTCGAACAATATTTACGCTAATTATCGGGATACGAATCGGTCAAATATAACGAGTCTTCAATTCAAAATGTTGTTCGTTACGCGTTCGTGTTATTTGATTTGTTGTTTTTTTTTAGAAAATCTTTTACGAAAAAACGTGACTCGCTCGCATAATTCCGAGTCTATCGTTTTTCCGTATCATCCAGTGATCTTTTTTCTTCACTTCGTTCTTTCTGCTCGCCATAATCTGTCAAATATTTTTATCTACTCCTTCAATTAAAAACGACCATAATTCACTTAATATTTAAGGCATTAAACAAATATAATGTATCGATGCAGCGGTGGCTGTATTTGTCGTGCTTTATAAATTTTGTATTTTAACTAAACTAACCTAAAAATGTATGCATTATGATGGTCAATGAATAATTATTTTGAATATATCACGTCAAGCACACCTAGCAGTATTGTAATGAATAAGTAGTTATTATAATTATAAAGTGCTGGAAAATGAAACAAATAGAATAATATACGAATCGTTTTTAAAATGATTTTTTTGCCAATAAAAATAAAAGTCAATTTTTCTTTATACGAAATTAACTTACTTTATTTTTCATATATACAATCTTTTTTTTATGTAATGTAAATAAAAATTCACAATATTTATTAAAATATATAGTTCCAGTATTTTCACACACACGCGCACACACACACATGTATAATCAATTTATGTATGAAAGAATTTAAAGTAAAATACAAATCCTATACTTTTTTACTTTTATATGTAAGTTTTTTTAAATAATAAAGGAAATAAATGTACATTTGTATTGTAGTAAACGTACTTGCGCGCGCGCTCGCGCTCACGCATGTGCACACACGTACAGATCATGAAAATAGGTGATTGCGTGTGTGCTTACAAGGAATGTTTGTTGAAAAGAAACGAATGAGGAGGTTCGATAAGTTTATATTTTTTAATGAAATATAGGTTTGATTAATTTCATTCTATTTTTCATCCTTTTAGAACTTCGATACTCTCTTATAATCTGCATTCACTCATGGAAAATAATCAAATAGATATTTTAAACTATATTTACGATTAAAGTGAGATAAAAATCTTCATTATATGCAGCCTAATTTTGTGCATATTATAATATTATTATATATATATATATATATATATATATATATATATATATAATTAATGTAAATAATTTATGATAATACATAGTAGAAGATTCGATTAAATTAACATATTTAAATAAGTCATAGATACAAGACATCCAAAATATACGTAATTTTCACGACAAAAGCACAGACAATTTTGTGTGAATTATACTCGCGTACTTTAGTCTAATGCAAGTACGAACGAATTAATCCAACATAATTGGAGACTAATATTTTAGCTTTCTTGTTAAGAGAAACATTTCTTAATAGGCTAGATAATTTTTCCTTTGATTTATTACACTATTGAATTATAAATCAACGATATGATTTTATAATTAGCTCATCTCGTTGCTTATAGAAGCTTTATAAACTCTCTATCTTTATAATTACCCAATCAGGTTGCAATAATAGTGCGAAGTTTAATTATGGTCTCGTGGGAAATACAAAATTCTTATTTTATCAATTTTATTTAAAAACTCGGCGTTTCAATCCCTTATGAAATCTGTTATCTAACAACGCACTTATAGAGCTTATTTAAAGATAATTCACATCGTTAGTATTATTCATAATTGTTATATTGGGAAATTAAGAGTGAAAAAATATACCGGTAATAGCATCCCGTATATTAGATTGCTTTAAAAAGATCTTTTGTATACTAAAATAACTGTTATAGTCTCAACATTTAAATTCTAAATATTTTATATTCATTTAACATTAAATATACTCTGTTTTAGTACATAATTAGAATGACGTTAAATAATGCTATTAAATATACATTCTTTATTTCTCATGATTGCAGTGTCGATAATATTAACTTCCAACTACCTTACACTTACTCGCACTTATCATTTATATTAATATAATCAACGATTATATTAAGATAGTATTTGTATTCACAAATATCTTAAAAGATTTCGTATATCGAAAATTGAGAAAATGAAAATTTCTTGACTCCAATGCGGGCTTCCGATCCCGAATCGGATTCAAAAAGTCTCAAACAGTTTTCATTGGAATATTTAAATATACTTTCGATTATTATTATTATTTTTCTATTATATTATTCGATATATCGCCCAATGTACTTCCGCATCATACGTAGGAAATAGCAAGTTTACACGAATATGTTAAATATACGCATATGACCAATCATGTTTCATCATTATTTAATAATAATTTTAAAGATAAATTTGTTCCTAAGCTCGTCTCATCTTCTCGCGATCCTTTGCCCTATTGGTGACCGCTCGGTCATCAAAGCCTGGATAACATTTTTCTCTCCGAATCCTTTGAGAGCAATGTCAGGACGTTTCAATTAAATTGTCTCGATTTATTTATCACAAAGCCGTCTGCTCGTAATTGGCCGATTTTATAAACTTCGTATCGCACACGCCACTCGATCTCTCATCGCCCCATCCATTCTTTTTCTACTTAAGCATAGATTCCTTTCCCCCCCCCCCCCGCCCCTACGTACGCAGCTTGATATTTCGCACAGTCGTGCTACCGCGTTACGCGGCCTATATAGTGGAGTGACCGTCAATGTGATTGGCCTTACTAAATGGCAAATTTCAGTTCACCGTGTAAAGCTTGACGGCAAATCTATCAAGACCCACATGATTAGGGCGAGCGGGTTAGGGATCGACATTCCAATCTGCGGGAAGATCTTCGGGTAGAGTGACGCAAGCCTCGACGTCCCAATTTGCGGAATATCCTGAGGGAGCGAGGCGCAAAGCTCGACATCTCTGGGATCGAACAATATTTTCTTGCCATCTACCTAAGATGTAGACATAAGTATGAAGTAAGTTCATTATAATGTTACTATCGGTTGTAATTTCAAATTGCCGAGTTCGTATAAATAAATATATATATATATATATATATATATATATATAATAGCGAATGTTATTGTCGCACTTGAACCCGCATACGTATACATACATAATATCGTTATTTTTCAATTAATCCGATTGGGGGGGGGGGGATATATTTTAATGTAAAGAGCGAATAAAAGAAAAATATTCCTATTTTTTTTTTTTTTTTTTTTTAAAGAAATTTCATGGCTGTAATTTACTTGCTGTTTATTGGTCGTAAATAAGAAATAGAATGAACAATTTTTTCTATAAGCACGGATAGATTGTTGACCCAACTACCAACTTTAGATGAACAATATACTATTTAAAAAAAAAAAACAGCGTCAAATTTAGTATTAAACAATTCTAAAGATATTTTCAAAGATAAAATCAAAGCGATTGTTTATACGAAATTAGTGCTAATGGTAACTTAAAAGCTTTTATCGTCAGTATGACGATACGACCGCGGCGGATTTTAGAATTTCGTTAGTTAAGGGCGGAATGGGAAACGTAACGGTATTAGTCCTTGTAGGCAAAATGTTCGAGATCTACCTCTCTTCGATCAACTTCTTTGGCATTTGCTTACATCACTTTCTTAAATACGAAATACGTTTAAAAGCTTCATTTATCTATCGGAGTGAAACACAGTCTTAAGTAGACTTAAAGATAAATGTTGTGCTACGATGATCTTTTACGTAATAAAAGACAACAAAATTATCGACAGATTTCTTCGACCTTATTATTTGTATAATCGACATTTCATTTTCCACATTTTAAATCTTAAATTACTAAACTAAAGGATTCTATTTTTAAAATAATATTATAAATGATCCAAAGGGATTAAAACGAAAGCTCAATTAATGTGAAATTCACTAAAGTTAAAATAATTAGATTCTTTTAACAATTATTTTAAATTATTATAAGTACGTGTCTTTTGATAGATATGAAAATACAAACATCGTTTTAGGGAATTTAGAGCAGACTATTACTATAGACTATTTACAGAAGATTTCGGATAAGCAATATTTAAACATTTTGATAAATTAAATTCTGATTGCCAATAAAATATCGATTTGGGTACTTTTATAGTTTAAATATGAGAATAATAATAATATATTTCAAGTAAATGAAATTACCTATTTCTTATTTTTATCTATCTTATTTTTAAACTACAAATTGTCCAGGACAATGAATAGTCTCCTTATTTCACAATTAATATCCCACACATTTTCCTTTAACCATATATCGTAGAAAAACATTAAGAAAAATTAAGGTTTACGTTTTTTTTTTTTGTTAATAATAAAGAATAGTATACTATTACATATCGAAATATCCAATTGGTAAAAAATTGTATTTCAAAATATCTACTAAATATTTACACAGCACAAAGGAATCATAACGAAGATTTTTATGCTAAATTTGTAGGAACATTGAGATGGTATGAATTATGAAAATAATTTGTTTAGAAATGAATAAGATATTATGCGGGGGGAATTAATTTATCAAATCAATGATTCATGTTTAATGATATAAACTTAAAAATGTTTGACAATTACTTCTAATTACAACAGCAGATTTAATTAAGCAGTCATTGTAGACAAAATTTTAGCAACAAACATCTCCATCGATTATGTTTTATCACATTAATTCAGATCTATCCAAGTTTGAGATCGATAAATTTAAGTATGGTGATATAATTGAAACCTTAAAATTTTACAATCATTAATGCTCTCATTTTTTATTTACAGATTTCCTTAATTTATTCGTAGGTTATTAAAAACAAAACAAGTAGATTCGATCGCAACGAGCAAATGAACGATAATTTTCCGTAAAGCACAAATTTATATGGCGCATACGTATTAAAATATTCCCGATTAAGAAATGTTAACCGAGAATTTAATAATCTAAACAAACGAATGCTTTGAAAAAATTATTTACAAAGGCTTATATTTTAATATTTTTGAAATTTACCCAACGTATATCTATAAACATAGCTTTGTTTATTGTAATAAGTGCAGCCGTAATTGGAACGTACCGTATAATTTATACATTGGTATATAACGACAGGCAAACAAATATTAAAATATTTCAATTTTTATTTGTTCCAACAACTTATTTTAAGATGCAACTTGTACAATTTTATATAGCAAAGTTATACGTCGAGCCTGATTTATATAATAAAAGTTTTATGCTTTTAACAATATTTATTGAGGAACAATACGCTTGAAAGCTTCATGAAACTCTGCAAATGGTATGATAGCTGAAAAAAATTTTTTTTCTATTATAAACTCGATATATTATGTGTATTGAGTTTTAGAGGAATTATAAATTAATCAAATAACACGTATTTTTCAAATATAAGAGATAGTATTTTGAAATAGAAGACATTGTCTGTGATTATTATTTATTTTCTTTTTTTTTGAAGTTTTTCTTTGTTTTACACAAATGGAAAGATTTATTAGCATTTCGTTAAGTTTAATACTATTATTCACTGGCTATTTAATTCAAATGAAAAACCACAATGAAAACAATTTTTATACATTCCCAGTCCAATATAGATATTAATGTATTTTTAGTAGTAATAATGTAAAAAATAACAATAATTTTGTCGTACAGCATGTAACACAATTAGAAAAATCCTTCCAATTATTTTGTACTATAAATATAAAAGTAATTGTAGTTATTTCATTATACATGTATATGAAAAACAGGCTGCGTAGTATTTGAGAGTCTAAATAAAATTCATGTAATATCTGAAACGACTTTTTTCTTCTTTATTTTTTTTTTTTTTTTAATTATATTAAATTTTCAAATGGGAAAACCTTTATTTCACTTAGGAATACAAATGAATTATTCGTATTACTATCAAAGTACTTTAGACGTATAAAGGTACTCTATCTTTTGTATTTTCGTCATTGCGTATTTTCGTTATTGCCCGCATATTACAATTTGAAATTAAATTATGCATTCTGAGGTCATTAATAAATATGTTGAAATCATCCTTATCGATAATTCGAACTATCATATTATACTGCTTTTACATTTGACTCGAACCTAGGATTATGCAATGTAAGCACCTTATAAGCATGTACATACGTTGATATCGTCCTCTTTATAATTAAAAAATCTATGCAAATTTATAAGGAAAATTCATTATTTCTATTAGGACTCGGATTATTCATCATTTTTCCGATACAATACGGATAAATATAACCGATATTTTGCCTGAATCGATAAAATGTTTGGCAATTGTATTGTTATAATAGGCGTGCACGCACTCGCGCACGCACGTAAACACACGCAATTATGGAGCACCCTGCGCAATACATTAGAATATCGAGCAAAGAGCTCGCGTTAGCACGACAAATACCGGATAATTCCATATATATAACCAGTGCGTCGCTATATCTTTTATTGTAGTCAATCTACAAATAAATTTACTTGAATTGTATATTTTAATCAAGACTTAAACAGCATATGTATTAAAGTATGTTGCAAGTTAGCATTAATCACTCAGTAAATGGTTGAAGATTTTCGTTCTGCCGGTATTTTAAGGCAAAATTTTTCATACTCGACGCATCTTACGTTTAATCAATATATTCAGCAAAGAAGATTAGACAATTAAAAACTGTTTCTTCGACTTTTATTTGTTAAACTTGTATTGTCATTTGCCTTGCTTTATCTTCTCTCATTTTTTCAATAAAAATATTATCGACCAAGGCTTTCAAGGCTTTAGTGCGATTTCTTTATTAACGTTATCGATCGTTAATCAATGTATTTACCAATTACTATAGAATACTTAAAATCTATTATATTTATCTACTATATTACCAATACTTTATACACAACATTAATTTCCCTTCTTGATTTATTTACTTATTAGTATGTTTTCATAAATTACTTATGAAATATAAAAAATCGACATTTATTTACAATCGTCCAATGGAATGTTTCTAGGTCGAACTTTTATATCTTTATAAGTTCAATAAAAAACATTATTCCTAGTTAAATAAAATTTGGTAAGACTTATAAATGTGAATAATTTGCATATATTTAGAATTCTAAAATGTCTGCTGGATTTACAAAGATCTTTCTTCGAATGCTTAATATATGTCTATACCCTGGGAGGTTTATCCTAGCTTTAACAGACGTTAACTGATAGGATAATTTTTTATAATTCGTTTCCTATCGTTAGGTGGCGAATAATTATATGCGCCTTGGAATCAACGATTTTTTGTCTTTTTAAGCAGGTTCATAAATCTATGAACGTTACCATAAGAATGAGAATAATAGAGAGAGAGAGAGAGAGAGAGAGAGAGAGAGAGAGAGAGAGAGAGAGAGGGGGGGGGGGGGAGGGGGGGGGGGGGGGGGGGGGGGGAGCGAGATCGTAGAAAAATCGGAGGGCCAAGGCAAATAAGGCGATCGCGGACTCCCCCGTCGCGGTTTGTCGGTAAGGAATGTCATTGCTTTGGGCGGTAGAACGTTCGTTGGTAGATCTCGATGGTTTCGGTTGTTCGACGTCATTTGTCAGAACCAATTCAATGTGATCTCTAAATTCTGCTTGAAATACATTCTATTCTTTATTTCTAAATCAGAATGTACTTATTCATTTCAAATAATTCCCTTAATCCATAATGATATTTGTAAGAGATTATTTTTAGCGATCGAGATCGAGCGTACTTTTTGAACATTTATTAACAAATTTTTTGTGTCTCTCGGCAAATGTAATTTTGTCATTCAATCAAATTTTTATATAAGCATTTTAAATGAAAATCTTGGATAGACAAAAATATCTTCGCGTTACATTATCTACGTTATACATACATACATATCTACGTTACATTATCTTGACATAGTGCATTTGTTATATAGTAAATATGCATATTAATTTTTATTTTAATAAAAAGAAGTGTTAAAAATATAAATGTATTTACAACTATCAAATTGGCTTTTTTCATTCTTTCTCTCTCGTTTTTTTTTTTTTTTTTTTTTTTTATATAGCTTTATAAAATTATTTGAATTCGGTTTTATCAAATGTCTCTTTTCGATATTCGATTTACAAGCATGGATTTGGCAAGAAATGGTTTTCGGATAAGGCACGGCATTAATTGTAAAACATTCAGTCTTATAAAACAAAAACAAAAAAAACAGTAGAGAACGCATTGCATATAGATAATTCGCATAGAATGGAATTTATAATTGTAAAAAGTTTCTAAAAAATGGACAGTAGTTGTAAATATTACAGGGTATACTGTGTGCTTTTTTTTTTTCTTTTTTTTTTTTACAATCATCAGCTCTACAGTCGTTAATAAACGATAATTTCTTTTTTGTTGGACATCATTTTTTATCTTATGATATTTAAAATTGTAGCTGTAAGACTTTTATTTGACCGAAAGTTTTTCAATTCTCCGTTTCTCCTACACTGAATTTCTTCCCTTTAAAATTACACCCATAAGCATACTTGGCATTCTTACGGTCATCGATCCGCGTGCTCGGTCATTTTTCGCCAAGAGCGCACTTTTCATTTTCAAAGCTTGTTCAATCTAAGTATGATCGCTATTTTATGAGAGACTTTCATCGTGCGTCATTATTATTAAGCGACAATGGAGAAGCCTTGGAAATAATCTCGAGTATATTTGGTCACGTTAGAAAGAAATAGTTATTACCGCTCTCAAACCTTGTATGCAAGTATTTGAAAATTATTTTATCATTTTATGCTTTTGTATAAGTGTGTGCGTGGGCAAAAATTACAGAAAATATGTTTTGAACGCGGCTTTGAACTCCCTACGCATTTGTTTCGAGATAAAGTTCATGACACTTGCCGTTCGCGTATATTTTTAGTCATTTATACATCTGTAAATATGCATGACAACAAAACCGAGAGTATAGAAAAAATTAATAAACAAATATATCTGTCAAATCTACGATATGAATAATAAAAATTCTCTAAATAAAAAGAATGAAATTTTAAGCTAAATATGTAAAAAAATCAATCACTCGCTTTAAAGTCCTTTATGGATCATTTATGGATATCGTTCCTCATAATACATTATTACGAATGGAATTGAGCGGTGTTTATCAACACTTAAAGTATGGATAAATTATAGCTTGACTGTATAATAATATTTTCAAAAATACTTGGAATAACAGCTTGAATAATCGTGCGTCTAACATTCTCGTGCGAATAGTAAGCCAATAATCGTTCGCCAACATGCTTACGCTGACTATCGAGATGCGAATATCCTCAGGTAGATTTAGTGACTTGCAAAAGGGTGAATGCGATAACAATTCGAGGAAAATCCCGAACAGCTAAACTTGAGCGTCGCAGCCACTGTAGTTTAGAATGCATATGGAGAGAAGTGTCCAGTAATCACAGGTTACGTCGAGCAATATATGCGCAGTCGGCATTATAATGTCTGTGACTTGGCCAAAAGGATAAACTTATTGGTTGCGATAAAATTATGGCTATAAAGAATCGTAAAAAACAGTATATCGATAAATTGTGAGGAGCTAATATAGAATTTGCTAGAGTATTAATTCATTATTTTGTAGGAATATATGTACACATCGAAATATTATGATGAGGGGAGAAAGTGTGATAATGGATGTAGCATCGGTGGCTTTAAGTACGTTTAATTGGCTAAAAAATAGCAATTAATCGAGCCAAGTGAATTATTACGAAGAGGCTAAAATATCTAATCTACCGTTTACGTATAAGAGCCATAAGTTTTTTAAATTATAGCATTTCTCCTTTAGCAAACTATAATTTACAATTACAGTTATATATATTTTTGTATTTACCAACTTGATAGAAAATGAAAAATTTTCAATTATTGTTTTATTAAAAATTGTTAGTAAAGTATTCTAAACAATAATTTTCCATTAGACAATAATTTAAATACCTTTGATTATAAAAATTTTTTTTTAACTTTTGAGAAACAAACCTTATTAGACTATAATCTATAAGAAATATTGGGAAACAATATATATAGAATATATACACACATCAAATTCATATATGTATATGTTTTACTTTGTTAATCTTATATCAATGAAAGACAAAGACAAAAGCTATTACATTAAAACTAACTAAAAATATTTCAAAAAATTGAGAAATGCTTAATAAGGATTTTAAAATTCTTTTGAAATATTTTCACTTTTATAATGAAATAAAAAATATTTTTCTGAGTATGATAATTGAACTGTCGATCAAAAAACTTTTGATTTTTAAATATAAATATCAAAAATATTTCATTTTACATATATAAATATATTGAATAATGTTAAGCTTATTCACTTTGTCGTCATTGCATTAATCTTGAAACTTTAATTTTAATTTCATCATTTTAACGGAAATGTTCGTATTAATGAAAATTATTTTCCTTCCTGATAATTTTAAATAAAAAGCGTAGATATTGTATATTTAAATACGAATATATAAGGGACTTGAAACTTTGATGAAATGAAGAAAAAAAATAAAATTCACCATATATAGACATTTGAAAGCAGCATGTAATAATTTTTAATTAATGTCTTATAAAATTAATGTTATCTTTTTGATAAATTTAATAATTATACGCTTATATTAGTATAAATAAATTGATGTGAATTACTGATATAGAATTATCCATTTTTAAGAAAATGTCTGGCTAAACAATCGAAAATATATAATTTCAGTTTTCTGCCATAGAACTTGATAAAATTAGAACTTGATATTCCAATAGAGATAGCGAAATTATTATATTTTTTAATTATTTATTATTATTATGTTTAATTTAACAATGAAAAGAGTAAATAAACGACTCCATTTCCTTACTCTCGTATATATAGAAAAATATATAATGAATAAAAGTTATATATATATATATATATATATATATATATTCAGTGTATCAGGTTAAATTGTTAGCTAACATAGTTGTCACCAATGTTTAAAATATTTCACAAAATTTTTTGTGTTACAAATTGTTACAAGATATAAATATTCAGGGGTAAAATCATTAAATACTCTTACTGTAATAAATGGAATTGTCAAAAATATTATATTCGTTTACTAACAATACCTTACATTCCATTTAATGAAATTAAGAAGTATTTTTGAAATAATTAAAAATTATTAAATTGATTTTGTAACTGTAGAAGATATAAATTTTGAAGTTCCTATTATGTTATTTGATTTTTTTATTAATTCTTGAGTCTTATTTATATTGTGTAATGATTTTCTATAAAATCTCTCTCGTAATATTATAATATATATATTATATGGTAATATATTAATGAAAAGAGTTTGTTAAAAAATTGCGTTAAATCTGCAATAGAACGGTAGAAAATTTGAAGACTTTTTGATGTGAATGCCTAACGAAATTTCAGAAAAAGAATTCAAGTACAACGATCTCGTGAGTTGCAAATAAAATAAATGGAAGAAGATCGGTAGTTATGTAACAACATTTGAATTTTATTACCTGTTATATTTTTTATAGTCATATGATCTTGTCGTGTTATCGAACCTCCTTACAAGGCGGGCTATAACCAAAAGAAAGTATTTGCTATTCGAAACTTTTAGTACATGTATAAATACATATATATATATATATATGCACTCACACTTATACATGTATACGTTATTATTAGATTATTTTTATCAACAAATCTTATAACGCATATGATCTATAAAATTGCAAATAGAATGGACAGTTCTTTCGAATCTTATTGTATTTGAAAAAAGAATCTTACGACTCTACTTTGCTCAGATAGACAGAATTTTTTTCATATCCTTTTTACAAAGGGTTCCTACAGTTATGAAGAGAGACAAACACATATGTGAACTAAAATTGCAAAACATTGTAATATGTTTTAAAGTCTGCTAGCTCGTATTATTTTTGGCTTTCTTACGAACAAAAACTTGTCTATTTTTCTTTTGATGTCTATATGATTTTTGTTTTTTGTTTTTTTTTTTGTTTTAACGAAGCTCCTAAGCGATTCGAAATTTTTTTTAGTATATAAACAAATATGTATTTACTAATATAAAAAAAGACAATGTTAAAATGAAGTAGATTAATCTATTATAATTGTTTTTATTATTAAATTACAACTAGTTTATTAATAATATAGAATATTATACAAAAAACTTCAGATTTATGTTTTATTATTGTGATTAAAAATCTCTGTCTGTGCCATCAATTTCATTTGTCCTACAAAATTCGAAATTTAACCGAAATCTGTCATCATTCACCAAAAGGGCCTTCAAGACTATTCTACCATTACTGAAATCTAAAAAAAAAATTAAATGTTTCCGAGTCAGTTTGAATCTAGCAACTTCCTGACTTGTAGTCAGATATGCTTTGAACTGTGCCACTGGGCAGATCCATTTTGCGCTAGTCTGAACTATGATATTCTTTTCTTTCTTGATTTTCCTTACTTTTTCCCTCCATTTCCTTGAAACATCTAATATTGCACGTCTGTTTATATTATCTAATGTATCTATATAGCTCGTGTGCAAGACATTATAAATTTATAGTCGTTCGGTGGGTTCCGTAGATATTCGCATGATAGATATTAGTAAATATTTTTATCTCTTTCATTTGAATATTTTAGATGTTGTTTTTCAGACAATAATTGATAATCACGTGTAGTAAAACATTTCTTTTAACCGTTTGCCATATAATCTTTTATTTGTATTTCATGAGATAATCAATCGTTTTAATAAATTTTATTGATTTTATATTTATTATTAACCAAAAATCTTCTAAATATAGGACATTAAATTGACTTGAAATACTGTGAGTATCAATGAAAGCTAATTAGAGTAGAATATCAGTAACAATGAAGTGCGGTGCGTGTCGCGATTCGAATAAATGAAACTGCCGTTTGAAAGGATATGGAGTGTAGTTTATTGGAGTTTATTGGAGTTTACTGGAGGTGGCCGGAGATGCAGAGAGGCAACGTCTCTCTTGGCCTGGCAACTCCACTCCTAATGCTCCCTTTTGCGCATCGCGACGTCAACGTTCGCGGCCTACCTTTTACCACCTGATTAGGTAAATTCGAGTGCCTTTTTACATTTTTTACATATTTTACACCTACATTAAAGTAGGTGTAAAATTGTAATATTTATAAGTTTTATTCTTTTTATTTTTTATATTGATATTCTGTGTGGAGAGAGTGAGAATCTAAATAATTTATAAAGATTAAATAAAAAAAATTTAATTATTTATAAAAATGCTAATTAATAATTAGATTACTAACTTGTTTGTAAGATTTTTATATTTGTTTCAAAAGAACATGGAAAATATTTACTCAAAATAAATAAACAGAATCTTATGTATAAAGAGACTTTACCACATATTTACCAAATGATTATTTCACATGTTTAATTACAATTTCAAATAATATAATAATCCTATCATCGAATAATGTTTTAAAAATTGTACATGTTAAATGTAAAAGAGTTCTTTTATAATTTGAAAAAAAGACAGGAGAAATCCTTATTTAATTTTCAATAAATGTATAAAGAAAGATTGATGAATTGTAAATGGAATTAAACAGAAAATAAATATTTAAAGGATGCTGACTTAACAAGACTATAGAACTGAAGATAAATTTAAATGAAATAAATAAATTATAATAAAATCTTTTCTAATGCCAGAAAGCCCATCGTCATAGCTTCAGTTCTAATTGTAAAATGAATAAATTAGTTGAATTTATACGATAATTTAAATCAATAAATTGTACCAATAAATTCTTTTGCATAAAAATGGCATAGTTATAAATTTTTTAATAAAAATATTTATATGTTATTATCAGCTTAATAGGAGAGAATGGTGATTACAAGATAATACTTAATTTCAATAAAACTTCGACTATTTAAATAAAACGTTACATTAAATGTGATGTGGATCGATATTGAAAATAATATTATCTTATCTAAATCTATGATAGGCAATTTCAGATTGGTAATTCTTCTTTCTTTCGAATATGTAGAATCTCAAGAAATATTAGTGATTATTTGTTTTTTAATTCTAATTGTAATGAAAATAGCGATCTATCAATTTTTGTTGGATTGCCCTATTTAAACATGGACAGCTGTTATCGACTAAAATTCATTTTTTAGGAAATTTCTTTATACAATTGGACATGTGATTTAACTGAAAATCAATCAACATTTATTTCAATTCTTTTCATTTTGACAGAAGCGGATCGTATGACATTACTTATCGTAGCTAAAATGAAAACCTTTACTTATTCTAATATTTAAATAATAAGCCATGTAAGTCTCACTAAATATCAATAATAAATATCAATAAATTTACACAAACTATGAGTAAAGCAATACTACTAAATATAACGTGTACAGTTAATAAAAGTTAATAGAATAAATTTTCATAATAAAATATAATAATGATATTATTAAAGAAAAATTAACAATGGCTAATAAACTCTAATCGAACGAGAGAAAAGATGAGTGAACAAAATTAATTTAATTTTATTATATGTATCGACAAATTTGTTTCAAGATATTGTTATTTTATCGTTTGTATTTCACTATTATATGAATATATGAATTGGGAACATTTTACGATCAAGCACGATTATTAACGATTATATTTAACGATTCAACATTCGCAAGCAGTCGAAGCTGCTAAGCTAATGATTTTGCAAACGCATTTCAATGGACAAAAAGACATTCGTTGTCTATCAACATCAGGATCCGAATGCGTATCCAATGTTGTCACTGTAGTTCAATCATTTAGCAACGAACGGTAACAATAACAAAGACAATTGAATTTAAGATTCGAATATATATGATATTTACTTTTTAGACGTCTGGTAAGTGGTGATGGCCAGCGCTAATGCGCTCGATACCATTAAGCTAAACATTTCACAAGTAATCAACTCGAGCGTTGTATTACAAAGTTGCAAATTACATTCACTTCGTTCATAATATTTTCAGCAATATTTTCAGGAAATTGATATTTGGTCCGATAATCATTGATAGTTTGGAATTTAAAGCATTTAGATACTACAGGTGAGACACCGATAGAAGCAATGTTCGAGAGTAACGAGATTAACTATTTTCTCACGTTTGTCCTTCCTTTGACCAACAGTGTAAAATGTTAGATTGGCTTAGAACTACTAAGAAGGGATTTTAGATGATGTTTAACCAAGAAAATCTTCGTGGCAAGTCCGATGGCTTATGAATAAACCCTAATCTATATGGTCCGTAAGAAGGATGAATCCTGAGAATGTTGGACGATTATTAGCGACTCAATACCATAATCATCTTGGATTATTACGGGTAATGTACAGGTGTATATATATATATATATATATATATATATATATATATATATATATACCTGTACATTACCCGAATTACCACAATGAATAATGCGTAAGGTTTCATTTTTTTGAATGGATGACTAGATTAAATGTCAACGGGTTATAGGGAACGAGGATGATGGTTTGAAAATCGTTACAATCGCGTAGTTCCTTTGTACGTTTTATATATTCGATCAGAATTTTCATGCGGTTCAGGAACAATGCTCTGTATATTATTACCTTCGTCCTGATATACTTAACAGTTTAACTTTTAAACCTTTCTATGCTTTAAGTAGAGCTTCTGGATTAGTCGAGTTCCCTGTTTTACCATCAGTGCATCATTATTATTCATTGGCTTTTCATTGCTTCATTGTAAGAGTCTCGATGAAACGGTTACCAAAATATATATAAAACGGCGAGAAATTTGCTAACAACGTAAGATCCTTATGAATAATTCGCGAATATATAAAGCGTGACAAACAATGTTCACTATTCATCTCCTTAATAAGCACATTTACATAAATTTTCCAAAAGTTTTTACGATTTTCTCGCCTTTACTCGTTACCTAAAAAAAATTTTTTTTAATGCAATTCGACTCATTAGGTATGTAGCGTATAAAATGGTACAGAAAATACTGACCAAGAAAAGGCAGATAAAAATGCACGTTAAAGAGAGAGACACGTCTTGAACAATAAATATTGCAAGAGAACGAAAATTTTCCAGCCTTTGATGAACTTTTGATAGCTTTGCTCGTGAAATACACCTAAGATATTATTTTATTTTTTCTGTACCATAACAGATATATCAAATTATATATACGAATTATAATTATAATCGGGTTTTTGTATTGTCATAATATATAAATATAACAACATTTTTGTATTAGTCCTAAAGTGTATTTTTACTATTATTACTCAGAAAATGAGAGAAAAAAAACAACAACAAATAATTATCTACACTTGATGTATCAACGTCGAAAAATTATAATAATAATTATAATTAAATTAATATTGGCAATAAATTTTTGAAAATGGCGTTTTCAAAACGCTCGAAATTACAGTTTACAAATGAATCAATTATTCTTATCATAAAAAAAATACGAAAGAGAAAAATAAAATGTTGCTCCTCAAATTACATAATGCACATTTCATGAATGGTTTAAAAACTAAAATAATTATTTATATATAAGTGTGGCTTAACTAATAAGGCTTACTTGCAAAAAGATAGCATTAATGTAATCCAATTTATAATAAACAAATATGCCGAGATTTCGTATAATTTACGTTTAAACTGCAAAAGCTTATTTGGATGATGATACATTTTAATTATTTGATACGTAGTACACTTAATGCTGCTATTCTCTCTGTAACAGTGCTCTCCCTATTTATATCTCTATGTTCAGAAGATTTCTCAGCTTTACCGTTACACAATTATTTAAATAGTTGCTCGATGATGCTCGAGTATATTAAATGCATTCCATATATTGAAGATTTAAAACAGAGTGAATATTATTCGCCTATGAAACATACGTACGTGTCTAGAGAATATGAATGCATCATTTATTTGAAGTCATGAGTAAATTGTTTCCATATTGATTTTTTAAAGATATATTTTGCTGTTTTACTCTATATTAGAAGGTAAATTTTTTTCATACAACAAATGTAACGGCTGATACGAAGTCGTAAAATTGCATTCCAAGTAAAGCGCATACAGCAATTAAAATAAGTGTATTTACTTTTTTATATATAATTATTTATGTATAATTTTATAATTTAATAGTTTATATATTTTTTTATATATTAGTTTATATATATATATATTTATATAATTAGTTTATATATTTATATATAATATTTATGTATAATTTTATAATTTAATAGTTTAAAGAAATTGGCGCACAAAATTGTAAGTTTATTAAAAAATTTTTATAACAATATTTCATTTTCAATATATAATAATATTACCCTAAATTTTGTATTATTTTTTAAAATTTATCTTAACAATAATTCGATGTTATTTCGTAATACTACTATTGTTTGTAAATTGTTGTATTGTTGTAAATCACTAGTTATAAAGTAGTTCTATGTCAGGATCAATAGTAGCAACTTTATCAAACAAAATCTAACAATATATACACAATGTACGATTTCACTATATTCTACGAGCTAGAAGTGTCAATAAGATAGATTAATGTTCTTGTTTGATTTCCGATGACAATGAAAAATCTGCATTATTAGTTAGCCCAAAGTATTTCCTTCGTGTTTATCTATTATTAACGGTTTTTTGCTTTCAAATTTATTAAGAGGAAAATTGAATTTGATCGTTATTATTTTGAGAAAATTAAGAGGCAGCTAAATTAATACAAATTCTTTATATTTATCAGCCAATCTCAATCTAACGTATTGTATAGTTTAATTTTACTTTTTTTCAACGGATTGAAAATTTGAGAATTTATCAATAATTTATTTTCTTTTTGCATAAAATACACGTCGGAGTGTAAATTATAAAGTAGTAACGCTACAAAACAATTTTTAATCATAAATATGAAACGATCTTGTCAAGTTTCTCGTATTTGATACGAAATAAAGTAAAAATAATTCTTTAAAAACGACCTAATATTAGTATTTGATGAACAATTTCAAATAGATTACTTTTAAACTTTGACAAGATTGTAAAAACTTAAGTTTTTTCAAGAAGCATATGCGAATTGTTTGATTAATTATTTCCAAAATTATCTCGACTTTTTACTAAATTAAAAGGTAGAAGGCATTTATCAACCTTTCAAAAATTAATATACACATACATATATATATATATATATATATATATATATATATATGGTTTTTAAACATTTTTTTAAACTTACATTTTATAATCAATTTATTATTGTTATACAAAAATTCCAAATTTCATCAAATTTTTTTGAGGCTTTAAAATGTTGCGGTTTCTTAAAGATCTTTCGCCGAAGACTTACAGTTCTGGCCGTTTGCTCTACTTCTTTCAGGGCTTTCGTTCTATCAAGTATTATAAGTATAAATCCCAATATTATCTCATCAAATCTATAGAAAATTCAGGTTAATCATTATAATTTAATACGATAATAAACCTTAATAAGTTTTCATAATAAAGTGAAGTGTCATATTTTTTATTGACAACAATTTTGAGTTATAATTGACAATCTGCTGTCCTATCCGTGACATAATTCATTATGCTTTATTAAACTACTATATTTCCTCTCCGATATTAATTTATTACTAATTTAATAATGAATCGAATATTAAATAATAAAATGAGCAAAAGCGTAATTGTAAGATAGACAAGTGTTAGTATGCCTGTTATGAGCCAATTGCTATGATGCACTACAAACAAATAATTTTATCTTAAGAGTTTGCATGTTACATCGTTTAAAAGTAGCATTAATTTATTTAGGTCAGAATCCATATTTTTTACAATATTTTCACAAAAATCAATTTTATTCTCTGAATTAAGAATTAGCTCCTTCTATCATTAAATGCATTTAACTAACAGAAAATAATATAATAAATTCTGCACAATTATGCAAAATAATTTTTCTGTTTGATGGATATTATTATGTTACTCGATACCGAAGCCCAAGTTGGTTAATTCATATCACGAGCAAAGTTTAATTCCATAAATTTTCTCTTAAATAATCTTATGAATAAGTATAGCAATGAAATTTTTAAATAAATACTATGTCTATTTAAAAAATAAAATAACGCTTTATAAAATGCGTAATTTTTTTCGAAATTACAACAATTTTCATGAGTATTTCGAGTTGTATAAGCCCACAGAATTGTATTCAAATGAGATATTATATGCTGTTAACTTTTTCTTAAAATCATGATTTATATAGAAAAATCTATGGAAACTTAGTATTTTTATGGAAAGTCTCTTAGTTGAATCCAAAATAAATTAAATAGATGTTCCTGTATATGTATCAACTACAAAATATACAAAAGCTTCGAAGGCGTATTTTGTGTGAATGATTTGAGCGACATTTGACATAGTAACAAAACATGTGCTTTTTGATGTTTCCGAAGAAATGAAAAAAATGCCTTTTATTAATTTCAAATGAATGTTCTAGCGAAAGTTTAAATACGAACATAAAAAACACTCTTAGAATCATAAAGAAAAGATGTATGAAAAAGTTCGCTGTATTTATTTCACGGTATATGAAGTATAGTTTATAAAAGCAAGTCCTAGATTTTGCGGAAATGAAATATCGAGGAGTTAAAAAATATCAAAATACTTTCCATAAGTATCCTCTAAAATAATATTTTTCACGCTAAAGCTCAATTTTCAGTTAAATTAATCTTTTATAATGTATTATATTTTCATATGTGATATTTGTGCAATAATTTATAAATAACTTTTTGTTCTTCCAATTGAAAGAAATTCATCTAGAATGAAAATGATTAAAAATTGTAAAAAGTTACATTAACTATTTATTGCATAGCGTACATTAAAATTTTACAACTGAATTTTTGCAAGTTTTACATACATTTAAGCTTATTAAATTAATATTACATTAAAAATTCCTAAAATCTTAATTCCAAGATATCTGTAATTAATCTATGTCTATATATATATATATATATATATATATATATATACATATATATATATATGTATATATATACACAAATACATTGACTGTAAAAGTTGAAATAATATATATTTTAAGAGTATGAAATACTATGATTTATTAAATTAGGATATACTCGAAATTAAGCTTTGAAAACATAATCAATCGATAAGCCTTCAATGAAGTCGTTTAAGCCAAGAATAAAAAGTAATAAGAAAATATAAAAATCAGTATTATGACTTAATGAATATTAATGTTTACATAATAAAACTTGTATTTAAAGTTGTTATCAAAGTTAGCCATTTTATTATTATCAAACTTAACGATCAATAAATATTGGCATAGCGTGTTATACACTTATCTATCATACCCAATATATTTAAGAAGCAATATATCTAAGGCAATTTATGGTTAATGTTGTCTAATAATATAAAGTTATAGTCTCTTTAATTGAATCTTTTAACAATTAACTATATCATGGATGAAAGGAGACATAAATATATAGATAAATGATTTAAGTCTTGTGTTGATAAATTATTTCTTTATTTTGATTTATTGATTATTATAAGAACGTTGTTAAATCATATAATAATTATCTTAATATTACGTATACAAATATGTACGAATATATATATATATATATATATATGTACAAGCACTTGAACGTACGCACACTCTCACTCACTTACTCTCATAACTAAAATAAATCCTGTATAATTAAAATAAGACTTGTTAACAATTAAACTTTGTAGTAAATGCAATTGAAAATTGTGTTTAATTCTAACTCGTATACAACATGAAAAATACAGCAATATAAACACTGATTTTGTGGAATAATAAAGAAGCTTAATATATTCTTAAATCAACGCAATTAAGATATTTACATATATGGTTAAACAACAATGCTACTTATTTTGTAGAGAGCAAATAAAAAAAAATTTAAATTCAATTCAGAACAACAGAACTTTAACAAGCTAAAAGTTTTTATCTTGCAGCCTCGTGTTTCTGTTAAAAAAGGAAACATAATATAAGCAATCTTTCTATTTTCTCAAGAATAAAAAGTTTTCTCTTCGGAGAGAATTGTTAAGAAGTCTTATTTTATAATATATATTAAAAAGCATACGGTTTTAAAAATACCAACGAAAATGCACTTGTCAATAAGGAAAATGTAAAAAAGCAACCAGAATAAAAAAAGGATTCAAACGCAAGAAACCAAAAATATGAAGATAATTCAGTAAAGCGAGCTCTTTCGATTACGTATTGCATTAAAAGTATAAAGACTATCGGAAGATCAATCTTTTTGTAAAATCATATTCTGAAATGAAAATGCAATTGAATACACTTTCGTTTATATTGAGAATAAGATAGAGCGAGAGGGAAAATGGCGCGATGGGGGGTTGGGGCGGGGGGGGGGGGGTATGACGCTATTTATCATTTATATTGGCGATAGAACTTGCAAATCGACGTATATGAAAAATCTTCTATAAACGTATTATAAAACTTCAAAGGTAACAATAAAAGAAATGATAGGAGCCATTTTATATAGTTTTCAAAATCATTTTAAACTTTTCACTAATAAATTATAATATTCAGATTATAAAATTGTTAATTTAATTTCAATCAACGATAGTTGATGTAGTTGTGATATAAATTCTTAAAATTCAAGATATTAAAATATGTTTAAATATACCTTTATTCAAAGTTTCCTTTAAACTGATTTAATTGCTAAATTTAATTGTGTATGATATTAAATTTAATATTACATTTTAAGCTATTGATACCCAATTTTATAGTACATAATTTTTGCATGCATTTTTAACGCTTTGTGCGCATATTTCGAGAAGTGTCAATTATTTAAATTGTAAGCCATTTATTTTCAAAGCTATGTATTTCTTCTTTTTCCATTAAAAATTTCAGCATTATCAATATGCTTTTTGAAAAAATTATGTTAAACAAGAGTAAAAATTTCAAAAATTATAAATGTATTAACATTACATTTCAAAAAGGAAATTTACATACTATGAAAAGTTATTTTAAATTCAAGTTTTCTCAATTTTGAAAATTAAAAGCATTTAAAAAATCTATTATTCATGGAAATGGGTATTACTTAGATTAAAATGAGATTATTACCACTAAAATATTCGTGAAATTACAAGATTATGAATATCAATAATTTTTGTTGTAATTAAAAACAATTTTGTAAGTGATCGAAGTAAACTTTTTAACTTTTTAAAAAATTATAAATAGTTTGCTTTACTAATTAACATTTACTAATTATACGAAACTTTTCATTCTTACAATACGTATACTATTCTGTTGTTAAAAGGTGTTAATTGCAGTAATTTTATAAAGAAAAAACAAAAGTACTGCAAAAGGTTAAACTGTTGTGTAAATATTTGTAATTTTGTTATGTACGATTAGGAATTAAGAATTGAAGTGGAGTCATATTCTGATATATTTATATGTTGAAAATATATTAATATTATCATTTGTTTAACAATAATCTGTTTTTTATTTATGTTATACATGGTTAGACTTATGTTTATGCGACTTAATATTTAATCTTTTAACTATTCATGTTCTGGATTAATTTTCTATTACATTCAATTTATGCACAAATGATCTATTTACGTATTCTTCTCTATTTATTTCTATAATTCGTATTAAGGTCGTTTCTCCAATATGCTTACATTACTTTTAATAAACAATACTAGCACAAATTAAAGGTTACTACAAAAAAAAAATTTATATTTTATTATTTTTGTTTACTACATTCGTTTGCTGCCCTATTAAATCTCAATTTATAATTAATTTCTGTACTTTTATATTTATATTTACATCTTTTAATCTCAATTATTATATAATGAACTCTGATATTCTATTTGGAATGAATATAATTTACAAATGAAATGTATCTTTAATCAATCGCCTTCATTGACTGAGAATGTGAAAGAAATTTTCGGACTAGAAAGAGGAATTATTAGAATTATATATAATACGTTTACAGATTCACATCGGATATATTAATTTGTAAATATTTTGATGAATTTATTGTATTACTTTCTACATAAGCTTCATTTATGTAATTGCTATAAATTATTTATATTTATAAATATATGAAAAAAATTGTTTTCATTATTTACTTCAATACCTTTTAAATTAAAAAATGTTAATTATTTCAACGTCGGAAATTATATGGCTGAAGGTCATTGTGTTTTTATGTTAGCATTTAAAAAATGTTGATGAAGAATATTCTTGATAAAACAAATGCCTGAAATTGGCATCATTTTATGAAACTTAAGAAATTCATGAGCTAAAAACGGGAGAACTAAGTTTAAAATAAATTTATCTATGCATTCGCTAATGTATGCGTCAAAATAAATGAGATCTGAATATTAGGACAATGATTGGCATTTTTTATATTGAATCATCATAGTGAATTTTATCTTTATAGCAGTTTATTTTAAAGCTCAAATTAATTTCATCTTAATTTAATATAAATAAGAGTTTAAAAGATTTTACAATATTTGCCATCTCTATTTATCAATTTTTTTTTTACCTTAATAGCATTATTTTAAGACAATTTCGATGAATTTGTTTGATACTCGAACCGTTCAATTATTATTTCCTTTAAAGTCTTCTACAATGTTTGTGATGACAATGTTTAATAATCTACAAAATTCTACACTGAATCTGAAATCATTAATGTTTTTTTTTTTATAAAATATATAAATTGTTAACTAGAAAACAATTTAGATAAATATATTTTACGCGTTTAATTTTTATTGCCAATATTGAAATAATTTATAGTGTGTATGTGCTCACACTATCGAATTTCCTCGCGTATGTATAATAACTTAATTAAAACTTGTGAAGCTTAATAAAGAAAAGAGTAGAACATGAGTACAAGTAAATAATAATATTTATTCAAACTCCACCTGGATTACGCTTATTTCCCATGATATTTGAGTACAATTCAAGGACGCATTCCAACGACTATTCATTCCCGCTCAGAGAGTAACCAAGTTTACGCTCCTCCTTAAGGATATCGAGAGCACGTGTTTCTTACAATACACTGACAAACTTTTTTTTACTTTTACGTGTCATCAAAAATATAAACGAGTGTATTATATCAAACTATATCTTCTATAAGCAAACAAATTTATATATTTATATACTTCTTTTCACATCCTTATATACTTCCATTACCTCTCTATCTGTCTCTCTCTCTCTCTCTCTCTCTCTCTCTCTCTCTCTCGCCCTTATGCTAACTCGTACATATGCCCAGAGTACCAATCATTAATTGTTATTTACAAACTCTATGTTTATTTTTTACACATTTTTGACATACTTTTTACATGTTAATTATTTTTTTGCAATTCTATTCACTTAACATTACTCGATAGTTTTATATTTGCATTTAGATTATTAGTTTGATGATATATTCATAATTTCATTTACCAACAGTCATCATCCAAATTATTTGTAAATACACTAACTATTGTTTATTGTATTTTATTGATTTATTTATTTAATACACAAGATGATCCTTGAATCATGGACGGACTGGACTTTGTGCACTCACAGTGATACGGTGACCTTGATCCGATCCTGGGATGAGTAGTTGACGATTATTCGCTCACCAACGAAGGAGATTTAACGTTGACACCTATCGACTGCTGCACAAGAGAGGGTCGATGTATCTTCCTTTTATCAGTGGGTGGGTGGTCACTACTTAACAAAAACTTGGTCACTAGTTTTCACTTGAATATTCACCCCACGCGGACAGCGAAGGAATTAGACTTTGACAATGAGAATATCGAAAAAGTGGCAGTTTTTTCAATTGTGTCGTGTCTCACTCACCCCTCAACGAGACTTAGCTTAGCTGACGGGTGGGGGCGGAGGGGGGTGTTCTTGGTAATGCGTCTTTGCTTGGCCCTGCGCAAGTGGCAACGTGTGGATATGCAAGCGGCAACAATGTATGTCTCGTGACATTGAGGGCATCGGGGACACGAGATGGATTTCTCGTTACAAATAAATTTTTGGAAATGTTTTTTCAACTCGATTGTTTTCGTACATCTTAACTCTCGAAATATTCTCGCGTAAACGGACTCGCCGCGCTCTTGCTAGTAAACGACAAAGGTCGTTTATTCCGCTTACCGAACCTCCAATGACCGTGGAAGAATTTTTATAAAAATTATGACCCTCGGTATTTTCCCCCAAAATAATACACGAGAAATTCTCTCAATCTCGAACAAATGCAATAATGAATATAAATTTATTCGTAAATGTCGTTTAAGGCATTTCATAAGGATTCGGATGGGGTGAATTGAAATATGAAATGTGTTTGATTGTACGGTTTTTTATAAATTAAAATTTTAGAAATGTAGAGCTACATGCTTGCTGAAGGTTTTGCACGCACAATATAATCTACCACTGGACTACGATTATACATTTATTAATCTGCCATTATCGTAATCGTTATTTGGTTTGTTCTTTTAAAAAATGAAAACATCGTGATTTTAATTGTTATAACTTTCCATAATGTTTTTTTTCAAGAATGAATTACGCGATTGTGTACATTGATATAGTGAACTTTATTATATATATATACCTTTTGTAAAATTAATTGAGTATCAAAATATATTTAGCAAATTTTTTGTTATTTTCAATTATGTCAATATAATAAAAATATTTATATTCACTAACATATTATATAAACAAATTTTTACAAAGATTTATATATATTTAAAAGAATAAATATTTTCCTTCGAGTTACCATAAATTTAACCTTGAAATTAATTTAAATGTCATAAGCCGACAAGCTTTGGTAAGGATTTGTAAAGGAGTATTCTTGCTGTTTAGTATGCAAAATAAAGTCATAGTGCCTAATGGTGAAACTTGGTGTGTTGTAAATACTAGATGTTAAATAAATATCAAGTGAACAAGAGTTTGTCGAATAACATTCCATTATCCATAAACTTTACAAATTTAAACTAAACACGTGAAGAAAAACAGTAGTTGATTATGCTTAATAATTTCTAGCTAAATTTATCTGTTTCAGTAAGTTTTGTTAGAGGAGAGCTTTTGCTTAAAAAATGTGCTTTAAAAACGTTTTTAATTCAAGGACATTAAATTCAACTCAATACATATATAGATATATAATTCTGTATATATTTAAAAATGTGTATGAGTGTAGGTGTAATTTTCAGCGAATGTTTTTAAAATTAATTATTAATCATTTTCAATAGATTTACTAATATATATTGTATTTTACTTTTTTCTCGCTTTATTATCTTCGTATTTGTAAGAAATAATTCAATAGAGAAATATTGATAAATGAGTGCAGCATATTCTTATTTGTACAATGCGCTGTTAATGATAATTTGCATTACGTAATAATTTCATGATTTAAAGTAGAGAATTTACATATTTAATGAAATTGTCTATTTCACTATGTGATTGTATATAGGAAATTCATGAATGATTAATTACAGAATTTCTATAAAAGTCGCATTTGGTATAAAAATATTTTTATTTAAGTAATAAATACATTGTTAATAATAAATTTAATTATTAATGTTTATTTTAATTTTAAATAAGATATCACTCCTTAAGGGGTTAAATACGATATTTCAAATAAATTGCTTATGCTGATCGTTGTTTAATTTTTTCATAATTTTATAGGATTTCATTAAATCGATTTCATTTATCATTAAGAGTATTATTTGTTTAAAGGAAGAGCATCATCGGCATTTAAAAATATTAAACTTGCATGTTTGAAATAAGCTGAATAGTGGCTCTAAATAGATTGTCTTCACACAAAGTATAAATATACCGTCTTTTACACAACAATTTTTTATTATGTCGCTAATCGATCATATTTTTCGAATTTACACATTAGGTCTTGGCAAGGCATTAACTTATTATGTTAAGGGAAAAGTATTGTCAAGTCTTTGTTCGCATTTTAGTCAAAGCACTGGGTGAAATAAAATTTTGTTAGCGGTAACAGGAACAGAGCGCTAATCGTACTTTCTTTTAACTAGTTGAGACATTAACTGGATAATGAATTAGAGTCATTAAAAAGCGAGCAGAATCTGAGAAACATAAAGATAATAAAGGACGGCTAGCTCGATTGAAATAGATACGAAGGATGTTAACAATATAGGCAAAGTATTAAATCAACGTCAACTGAGCCGTTGATTATCTTCTGTTGGACGCGCATTGCTCATGACAAGTGCAATAACGGTATACGCAAAACGTTTTATCAACAATGCATAAAGCGCTACTTAATCACTTTCTTATTATTGATTTCGCTCCTGGAAAGTTCAGTTTTATTGCTTTTATATCGATAGTAACTGAGGCTGCTGATAAATCGATCGAACCGGAGAAGTAATTTATATTTCTTCAACGTGTGCTCATACTCATTATTCAGATGGATTTAGTACTTACAAATCCTTAAATCAAGTAGAATTTATTATTATTATTATAATTGAATTACGGCGACTGTTGTGTATAATAACGTATTTTATTATACGTGTAAATGTATATTTTTTTCCAATGAACAATGAATGACTTCAATATTCTTGGATATTTCTCACTATAAGTACATAATTTCTGAATAATTATAATCGAGATAATAATAAATTCACATTTCTAATTACATTATCTTGAAAATAATTCTTTATGTACTTTATTCTATATTTTACAAATAAAATATCATTCAGAAAAGAATAATATTTTTATTGTAAGGTTACGTGTTTTCAAGAATTAATTTATAGTATCGTATCATAGTAGAGTAGTTGAAGTTTCAGTTAGTTGAATTACATCGTCTGCTATCTATAAACAGTGAAACTCCTGTACTAGACATCACCTCCACCGCCTCTCTCTCTGCCCCCCCCCCCAACCCGCCACGCCCTTTGTTGCTACTTCGCATTCTTCTATCCTACTATTGAATTTCCAACATTACAAATTACCGATATTCATAAGAGAATGTATTTCTAAAAGCCATTACTTCAGCCTTGATTTTCGACTAAGTAAATGGTTTATAAATATGTAATAATAGCAGAGCCTAAAATTCTGGCATTACATAGAGATTTGGGATCTCATTATATCGTCGTAGTTCAGTTTTTAGCACTAATAAACGAGTGACATTAATTGTCGTTTAATTTCACTTGGAATGCAAAACACAAGTGGATGAACAAAAAAAACATAATGAAAAATGATGAGAAATGAATTTATTAATCGGTTGAATTTTATTCATACGCTTTATCGCTAATACGAGAATGAAAATTGAACATAGAAATTGTCATTCTCACAATCAAAATATTTAAGCTCTCGGATTATTTCTCTCTTGCCGCTATATAACTCGGTCATCCTACAAATATTAGTCTTACTTCACTCGGTTCAATTGTAATTCCGTGAAATTCGGAAGTCGTTGAATTAGGGGGTAAGGGTAGAGTTATCTCCGAGCGAATTGCTTAGGGCAGTCATTATTGGTGGAGTGCGATGATCATCGTATCATCGTGTCCATTAACAAAAGCGCCATATTCGGCGCTGATTGTAATTGTCTCGTAGTGATAGCTGCGGTCGTATCTGGGAGGATTACGTCCGAATGATCAAGGAAATCCAAGGGGTGAAAAAGAAATGGATGAAATTGTTGAGCGCGGCCAATGTCAACAGAAATTATTTAGGTCAGTATTTATTGTAACTCATTCGTGACATATAAACGCGCGCAGATCCATAGGTGAGTCAATATATACGTCAGCTTTTACATAGTAAGTGCGTGTGCGTGATAGATAGATAGATAGATAGATAGATAGATAGATAGATAGAGAGAAAGAGATGGCGGCGGCGGTGATAAAGAATGGATTTGGTATAATGGATTAGGGTAAGGACCGAATGATGGATATCGGCTGCACGAACGTTACCGATGCGCATCGTCCAACTCTCGGCTCTTTCATCGCGATAAACCTGGGATATAAGCTCCGGAGACCGGGTTACCCGCCGCTTAGGCACTGATTTTGCATAGTTTAAGAAGATATTTGGTTTAGAAAGAACATTTATTATCAATGTTTTGCTTTAATACAACACCGGAGTCGTGCCGGTGGTTTCGTTGGCTCAGTATAGGCATACGAAGCAATTTATGACGATCGTGACGGAATCCAATTATTAACGAAAACATGACGCGCTATCTGATCAAAGTAAAATCAAATGATAAGTGTATTGATTTATTCTGCTAAGTATTGGAGATGTAGGAGAGGAGAGTAATAGAACAAATTACCTATCCCGCTTTAAGCGAGACAGCTCTCCGCTGAGCATGAAGCATCGGACATATAACTAACTATACATGTAGATATTACGGAAGCCTCTTTGCTTGGCACTAGCACATGAACTATGCATTTAGATAACATATTTTATCTTAATTCGACGCAGCCGTTTCGTCGTAATATCGCATGATATATCGTCTTCTTTCAATTAATTTAGTGTTTTATAAATCACCCAGCATTATCCTTCGGTCTTTAATGCATTTCGATAATTAAATTTACACGTTAATAGCGACATTAATAATATATTGTTTTAAAACTTCTCGCTTTATTCATTATAAAAATCGTATGTAAGAGAGAAAATAACTACCTTACTTTGTCCCGATGTTTTTTTTTTGCGTTTTTCTTTTCTTGTTGCTTTTTTTTTCAAACTTAATGAATGTCGGTCGAATGTAACGGATTTGACGAATTTTAAAATTCAAATCGCGTATGCTCTCTATAGCTTAAGTAATACTTTATTTACAAGCCCACTTTATTGTGAAAAATCTTTTCTCAAATACTCGAGAACATACTCGGGAAAAATGAATGGGAAAAAATATGAGACTACTATTATACGTAAGTATAATAAATAAAGAGAGGACGCAACTGAATTATGTGAGAGTAATCCAATATGTCTGTGTCTAAATATATACTAGGAATATAACTGGAATATAAAATAAAATTATTTCCTAATGATAAAGTAAGACGATGATAAAGGCTAATACTAAATTGAGTTTGAGGGAGCTAAAATATGTAAAATAAGTGCCCTGTAGCTCAGTTTCATCCAATATGGAAAAATGCAGAATTTCTTTATAACTAATGCAACGAATATGAAAAGTTTTTAAGCTAGTATTTAAAGTAATGAATGTGTCCCCTAAGAAAATCAAGTTTATCGATTTAGCGCGAGATAGTGCGCGTATAAATGATTTGAAATACAGAAGTATTTGTATAACGTAATAATGTGAACCGAGGAGAGACGTTGAAACGACAATACTTGGAAAATTAATTTAACTTTAGTTTCAATTATAATACTCTCGATCGTTTCAACGCTGGTACTTTGTACGTTTGGAGGAATCATATATATTATTTGCTTGTAACTCTCGCCTGTCTCACTCTTCATTTTGTTTAATTTTTAGTGTATTTTTCTCTGCGGCTTATAATTGAATTTGCTAAGACGTCCGTATAAGACGTGGAAAATTACAGCTACCGCATCAGGCTCCGAGGATCGTTCGTCGTTCGTCGTCCTGATTCGACGGTTATCCAAAGATGGCGGTCCTTTGGCGGTGGGCGGCCGATTTACGATAGGCCTCGAACGAACGGGGACTTTGTTAAGGACTCGGCGGGGCCGGAAGGAAGCCGCGAAGGAGGACAACGGCGGTCGCGACATCAATATCGTCAGAATGTCGCTATTCTTATTCATTTTAACTTATTCCTCTTATTCGATCCTCTTCGCTATGATTTACAATACTGGATATCTCATCTCATACATGTAAAAATGACAAACAGCAGTATCGCTTATTAGCCGCTTCAACGTCTCATTCCATTGTATTCGTCTTGATTTGATTTTCTTTCGTTAATATTTCACATTGAACGAGTTGTGTTTGGTGAAGAACGTAAAGCTGCCTTTGAATCGCTGCTGATTTTATTAATTTATTTTTTCCCTTTTTTTAATTCATATTATTCGACTATTTTTATATTATTTGTTCAACGTCAACATTATTTATTATCATTGTGTTTATTATAAAGCTTTACGCAATCTTGAAAACTCAACTCCTTAATTTTTAACTTTGGTTTTATAAATGTTGTATTTTTATTCAGACTCGTGCTCATAAATGTTTAATTATACGTTAGAGTAATTGCTTTTGTAAAGAGGCTATTAGGGGATGGGCGGGGCACAATCGTCTAATGTGACGAATAAAAACTTGCACGGCTTGTCAAGTTTGTGGGAATAAGTTGCCCAGACATTTTCCCTGATATGGAATATTTATCTTTTCTAGTATACTTGACTGTACTAATAATCGATCCAAGATCCAGTTTTTTTTATTGTTTATTCGTTTTTTTTTGGTTTTCTTATTGTTTTTTTTTTTTTTTTTTTTTTTTTTTTTTTTTTTTTTAATGGATTATTCTCAGATAAATATTTGGCTTTAAAATGTTTACTTATGTCAATTAGAATTTAATCGTTATTTAATTATTTATTAATTATTAACTTATTCCTAAATAATGGCATCGAAATAATTGATATATATATATATATATATATATATATATATATATATATATATATATATATATATATTGTTTGTGTATCTTTGATTTGTTTAGGTAACTTTGAAATTTAAACGTATCCTATACATATAAAACTCGTACTTGATATTTTTGCAGTCGAGTTCCGCAATTTGATTTTTAAATAAAGATATTTGACGGTCCATAAATTACAATAAATGGTTTGTAATTGTTTAAAGTTGGCGAATCACTGTAGAAAACTGCACTGTCCACGCTGCCATAGAAATAGATAGGGGATGAGTAAAGTAAGACCGACGTAGTTTTTCGCCCATTTCAAAGAATCTACGTAATACGGCTGTACGTCAATTGCTTTTTCTATCTCGATCGTTTTAAAAAAGCTGGGGAAACCGGTCATAATGAGCAGGAAGAACTATAAGTAAGTGGCCTATCGTTTTGCCTCGTTTTCTCTACTTTTTCTTCTACTTGAAAATGAGCATTCGATTATGCAGTCAATTGACTCAAAGATGTACTTCATAGACTTGAAGCAGAAGAGCGGGGGGGGGGGAGGAGATAATGGAGGATACAAGTATGGCGTTTCTGGAAAATTATTATCTCGACTTATTGGAGACTTTGTTACATTCGCCCGTAGATCGTGGAATACTTGCCATTTCGTCGGCCTTACATTGAATTTATAAAGGTAAATAATGGATGCGAATAAATAGCGATATTGATAAGAGGGAGTGATCGAATGCTACAACGACCGGATATCCCGCGAATTCGGTCATTTTCAGATGAATATGGCTTATGACATGGCGAATAAGTGACCCGTGTGCCAAGAAACCCGCAAGTATCACGAAGTGGTTTTTCCCCGGACCAACTCGCCAAGTAAAACCCAAGGATATCAATTTTACGATGGTATTTTAATACTTGCTCGTATGTCTTATTGTGTGCGTTGTAATGGCGAAAGCTATGAGCAAGCCGGTGATTAAGAGGTTGAAGGATCGTGTCATATTGTGAATTAGCTCTCCCGGCATCTTTCAACTCGACTGTATTAATGGCGAAATTAATGAAGGAATGAAGGAGAGAGACCGAATGGATCCGCGAATAATATCTATGACACGGAATTATTATTTACGAGTCCGGTGGGCGAGGGAAGTTATAATCCTTTGACGTCTGGGAATGTTATTACACTTCATAGGATCGCGTGCAGTTGGAGTAAGATAATTTAAATATCAAATATATAAAAGTAATTGCTAATAAAGGTAGCGGCAATAGGTATGCGCAATATGAGCATGTGCTTGAAAACATGTAGAGGGATGGTGTAGAGAGCGGGAGAGAGAGAAGATACGAGTATAATAAATTATCTCAATCCATATGAATCTCGTTAGATAACGGCTTAGGATGGTGAATTCGAATCTAATCCAGGGACGGTTAAGGGAATTACATCCAAATTGCAATTTGGAAAGTGTGACCGAGTAACATAATGAATAAGCAACTGGTATTTTTTCAAGTCCAGGGAAATATTTTACATTTACTTGTTCGTAAAATTCATAAGGATCAGCGAAATCAGTGAAAATAAAACATCTTGAATACCATTTAAGATACATCTTGAACGACGTGAGCTTTGAGGAGAATAATAGAAAAAAGGATAATCGAAAGATTCAGTAAGGAGATGAGGGATATACAAACATATATACAACTTTATTTAATACTTCTATTCAGAGTAGTTCGGATATTCGCAAAATTTACAATCGGAATTTAGTACTTTGAATCATATGAATGATTTATTTTCATTTTACTGTGTATATTATCTATTTAATAATTGCAAATTACTTATTGGAAAAAAAAAACAATGAAAATTGAAAAGAATATGTTTTTGTTGATCTTTTCAGTAAATTTTCAATATTCTATCGATAAGATTGCTTTTTTTTTCTCTGCTTTTCATGAAAGGAATAAAATAACGAGTGTTTAATATTTTATCCATATAAATGTAGTTATTTTATTATTGTATTTTACTATTATTGTAAATTAAGGATCATTGTAAATTAGCATATGAAAATAATAATCCATGAAAAGAATTTCTTGAATAACAAGTAAATTTCTTTTGAAAATTATTTTATTTCTACATTTATAATTAAATTAAAATTATTGAAGAGTTTTAATTTATAATTAATTTAAACAACGATCATAAATCTTTTTGAAATAGAGTTGTATTGAGATAAAATTAGATAATATAGAGAAACCAATTTTGTATATTAGTAAATACGATGTGAAGAAGGGATGAATTTTAACATTAATTTAATAAATTATAAGTGTAATTATTGCACTTTTCATAAAGTGTCGCTATCCAAATAATAATAAATAATAAAAATTATGACGTAAAAGTAATCATAATAATGGTTATAAATAAATAAATATAAATATATATATATATATATATATATATATATATATTTATTAATTAATAATTATGTGGAAAATTTGGAATATTTGAAAATCATGATCTTAAATATATAGACAATATTCGTGATATATATATTGATAGTGCGAATTTTGCTCATAACGTGAAAATAGATAATGGAAATTAAAAGGTAATATGAATGATATACAGATATTTTGCATATTTGTAAAAAAAAAAAATTTATATATATAATGCAGCGAAGAGAGAAACGAATAACAATTTTACAACTATTTGAATTATTAAAAAGCATTTTATTATATTTATCGTATCACATGTCGTAACTACTATCCAAATAATAACATATGTCAATAGATAATTTTTTCTTATAATTAATTCTGTATATGAAATAACAGCTTGTTTATAATACGCAGTTAATTATTGCAATATAACCTCTTATTAATTTATTTAATTTTACCGATATCTTTACTTTTGTGAACATTTTATTTAGGTGGATCACGAATTTAATATTATTTTAATAGCAACATAAAGTAAGAATACGAATATCCTCTCAAATGTATGTGCTATACGCGATAGAACCATGAAAAGTTCAACGTTAATTGATTTTTATCTTTAGTCTATAAAATGAATATGGATGGTTGAAAAGGTAGAAATTTAATTATTGAATTCACTTTGGCTCACGTACTCATTGTAAATCCTCTAGATTCGACCATTTCAATAAAAATTTATACCACAACATGATAAAACGGGTGAAAAAAAAGCTATTTTACTATTAATTTATATAGTTGTAGAGAGAGGTATTCAGAGCAACTGAGTTATTCGAATACTATAAAGTGCATTAAGTTACTCGTTTAATGATTAAAACAAGCATGCTACTTAAGTTGGTGAAATTTTCTCTCCGCCGTAAGAAAAATCATTAATCGTCTATACGCTAGAAGCTGTCGCTCGAGTTAGTCGACAAAACGCACAATTTTAACGACTATACATAGTAAATAATGCTACGGTCTCAAATTACATTCTGTATAGTAGGTTGTGAATAATGGTAGTAACGTAAAATTGCAAGTTGGTGAGCGGCTATAAGACAGGCAATAGATGCGCAGCTCCGGAACAAAGGCGTAACAGCCTGATAGGTCAAAATACTCAAAATTCACGTAAACTTATTCAGGAGCAACTCGTTCCAAGTATTCTTACTAAAGTATTCCTACCAACTTCCAAGCAGTTTTCAATTTTCATCCCGAAAGTGGTCTAGCCCCTATACATTATACATCCAGCTGGAGCAGCTTAATTTCCAAGCTGGCGCGCGTAATTTGTCAAGTTTTGAATTAACGAAAAGCATATGCAACGTGAAATAGCAAACGCTCGGAAGTCACGTGGTAAGATACATCTGGCTGTCAGATAGAGAGCGAGAGAGACAAAGGGATAATGTGCGAGAATGACGGGACGGCCGGAGGAGGAGGAGGAGGAGGAGGAGGAGGAGGAGGAGGAGGAAGTAAGGAAGAGGAAGGAAAAAAGTAAAGGGGAAAGAATGCGTGTAAGATGGGGGAGAGAGCAAAGGAGGCAGGGGGTCACTATGTATTATTCATGTGGTGGGATGGTAAGCTGGTCGACAACGGCTGACCGGATTGAATTTGCATTTCAATACTATGTAAGAACCTACGTGTATATGAGCGAGTGTACATGCACGCGCGTCCGCGTTTCAAGCCTATCCAATAATCCATATATATATATGTCGACACGGACACACGCATATAATCGTTGGTGAATAGGATTTTCTGTCGTAGCTATAGCTTTCCCCGACGTAGGCACACGTTAATTTCTTACATGATTCTTCGACTCTTATATTTATCTTCAGGTGGAAAATGCAAAGTTAATTTTTTCCACGCAAGGCGAAATAATAGTACTCTTGGAGCTCAAGCGTTTCCTTTCAAGTAGCGTAGCGAGCTTTGGATACTTGTCGTCGTCGGTATTATATTTCAATCTACAAATTAAAAATTAATAATCAAATGACTTATCAATTATTTTTGATATCTAGCAATCCAAACGAATTAATAATTTATTTATACAATAAGTATAATAAAAGAAGCAGAATTTTAGATTATTAGTTAATATTTTCTGCTTTCTTGGTTATCCTTCAAATATTCCTTCGTAATGAATTGCCCTATTAAGTATAAATTTATTGCATATTTTTTATATTACTGTAATAATAATTTTTAAAATAGCGACAATATTATAAAGGCCTTCCTACTGTTAAAAAGGCTTCTACAATAAAAACCCGATGATTTGTGCTTTGATGTTAGAATTTTAAGAAGAAATTGCCGAGAATATTGATATTCCATTTATATTATTTATAAATGTTTGTATTAAAATGCCGAAGCTTCTCAGTGCCAAGCGACACGCCTAACTCTCTCTCTTCTCTCTCTCTCTCTCTCTCTCTCTACATTAGTTATTTGTACTATTTGATAAATATTGCATGTTAAAAATCACTTTAGTTATTTTCTTTAAAGACTCGAAACGGTCTTTATCGAATCACGAACCACATAAAATCAGTTGGTAGGGGATTTAAATTTTATCTCGGCCAAATTTCATCCCGATTTAAATTCCGATTCGGATTCCTTCGAATTTTATTCATTATTCAACATGCATATTATTATTTTCGTATACGGTCTTTTGAATTCACTTTAAAGCGGTTAGGATTGTTTAATCGAGGGGGGGGGGAAAGCAAACATTAATTACAATTCAACAAAAAAGCAAACATTAATCCAAAATAAGTGAAGTATCTTTATCATAATATTTGTCTCAACGCTGGACGTTCTATGACGCGCGCATTGCATTTGAATTGTTAAAAAGCAATTTTTACGCGAATGCTTGTTTTTCCAAAATTCAACTCTCAATGAAAATACTTACGACACAATAATGCTCAGCTAAATGCGAAAATTCCATTGTAATTACGAACAAAAAAATACAAAAAATACAAAAAATGGCTTGGCTATTGCGTTAAAAATCTATTCGATACCCGTAGCCACCAGTTTTGATACCGCAAGGTCTCGCGTTTACGATCAAAACCAAAACAATCATCACAATTAATAACGCAAAGCACTCCCGATGGCAACATACAACAAGGCCACCATTAATCCAATGGAAATATCGTCGGTGCCGGTGGTAAAACTTGCCAGGCAAGACTGCGTTGCAAGTCCGCCGGGGGCTTCTCGTTCGGCTGCTGATTTTGCAAATTGATTTTAAGCTCAAATATTTTACTTTTGGCATTAATGCCGTCGTCTCGCTCGCTCACCCTGGCACAACGACAGCTACAGCATCCTTTAAACTATCACATTTCACGAGCAGCAGCAGCAGCAGCAGCACCGGCGCGTCTTCAGCTGGATGGGGTGGAAAAATGCATTAGAGCGCACTGGGACGATTATTACCATCCAATGGAGGACGATTACGCATTACGACGAGTATCGTAAAGCCTTACGGAGCCTCGGCCCTGAGTGTAAGGTCTTCGACTCGGCGGGAACACGACGAGGCGCCAGCCTTTATTCGTTATAAGTGTGCTGAGCCGAGGAAGGATTTTCGGTCGCTTGAGCGAGCCGCGGTGAAGTCGAGCGAACTTCGCTCCATTCCCCCGCACGACGTCGCCCGCTGACTAATAAGGAAAACGACCGAGGGACTTTGCACTGTTGTTCGTGCGCTTTATTGTCGCTAGGCGGGGATAAAATATAGAGGCCGCCAGATCGATTGGAATGTTGCAGATTTTGAATGTCGATAACGAATTTATCGCTCGGTTAAAGTACGGGATTATTAAGGTCATTTTTACGCCGGAGATTCGGTAAACACGCGCTTAACAATGACTAATCGCTCCCTCGTAATTTATTTTGTCGCTCCCGCCTCTAGCCAATTATGTAATATGCGAGATCGTAGGCGTAATTGTTGTACTGCTTAACCTCAAATCCAGATCATATTACGGACTTTTGGATCTTGGAATTTTCTTGAAACTTGAATCTTTATTATCTGCATTGCTCGAAGACGTTTTTTTTTTTATGGATATCTGCTTGACAGTCAGCGCGAGGCTGCGGCAAAAGTCATTTAAAATCACCTTCGACTTTCCACTTGCGTCTCACACATACAAATCAAATAATCGCGCAGGAAGCCAATGCATTGGATTACAGGACTTATTATGTCATGTACGTGGCATGCCACGGATATCCGGCTTTCTATTGCGATTATGCGACGAGGACGAGTGATAAGTAGCACGAAGAAGCGCCCGGGCTTCCCTTGCCAACCAAAGGCGGCAAAGTCGCCTGCCTTTCCGCCGACTTTTCCTTTTTCTTTCTTTTTACGCAGCACGTCACCACGCGCAGCTACGTTCGCGCGCAGAATTAGAATGTACATATTTAATAGAGGAGTCGATTACCTTTGGCTATTTATTAACAGTTTGACAATATCTTTCGAGTCGAGTGCAGCATTGTTCGTTTGCGATACAATTGCAAATTTAATGGCAACTGGCTGTTTTCATAAGTCAACACCGTATGACTCACTGGATTGGCTGTTGGATGAATTCGCAGCTTTTGTCGTTTGTTATTTGAACTCTTTGAAATTTTTTGTACAGACGTAGAAAATTTTTGTAATGTCGATACTTGGATAAACATTCGTCAATCGAGAGAGTCATTAAAGCGATGGATTTTTCTTCATTCGACATCAATACGTAGCAATGCAATTATTTTTCCTACTTTTCAATGCAATTATGCACACCTGTGCATTCTGTTTTAATCATTATCGTAGTTTATTAGCGCTCATCTATAAAAGAGAAAAACTCAAAGGTTTTTTTTTTTTTGTATACAAGAGAAGGCTACTGTATAAAACATCTGGTAAACGGGTGAAATTAAAAATTTTTTAGACATTATGTAGCTCATAAATTTATGCATGTAAAAATTATTTAATATAGTATTCAAACTTCATACTATGCAGCAGCATTTCTTACGAATATACATTTCCTGCAGTTTCTTATTTCATAAAACTTTCCCTTTTATTTATGCACTACATATATATCTTGTTTGCTATGTTTTTTTTTTTTTTTTTTTTTTTTTTTTTTATAAATTTTTAAATTGTTGCCAATTTAAGTAAATATCATTAACACATATAGTTATCAATTTAATAAAAAAAAAAATTAATCTTGAAATAAATTTTATATTAATAAATAACTGCCTATTTTAGTTAAATAATATTGTTTATATATCACGTAGCAAAGTGCGTAATTTCCGTAAAAATTGTTAGTACAATTGTAGCGATGTGATTTACTTTTTTGTTTCAGTTGCTGGCAGAAAGTATAGGATTTTTTTTTCAATTACGACATGCTCTTTAATGGTATGATGTTGATATTTATTCGATAAGAAAAATAGTTAACAAACGAGAAAGTAAAAAGCATGACTTAAAGTAATTATAAGTCGAATGTTTCAATGGAAAATAAGCTAAAGGTAATAAATCATAAATAAGTGAATATATGTATATAGCATAGATGAAGAGATAGAGAGGAAGGGACATATATAGATAGGAAGAGAGAGAGAGAGAGAGAGAGAGAGAGAGAGAGAGAGAGAGAGAGAAAGAGAGAGAGTGAAACAAGTATATTTGAAAGAGAACGATAGAGATAGAGACAATGAGAAATAGAGATAAATAGGTTAAGACAGAGAGGTAGTGAAACAACTAGAAGGTAAGATAGATAGAGAGAGAGAGAGAGAGAGACAAATATAGGAGATAGAGAGACGGAAATATAGGAAGAAAAGAAGAGATGGAGATAGAACTGAAGATGCAGGAAGAGAGAGAGAGAGAGAGAGAGAGAGAGAGAGAGAGAGAGAGTGAGAGAATAACTACTATAGTACTTGAGTATGCTAAGGATGTTCTTGAAGATGAATAACTACTAACTTATCTTATGCCTTGAAACACAAATAAGATGCATACCTTCTATATAATATTTTTTTACTATAAATATTCAGGCTGTGATTGCATAAAGAAGAAGAACTATTTAATAATTGTTAAATGATAATAAATAGATATTGTTGTACCGAGATATTATGCAATAAAGTAAAGAGTAAAGAGCCGATGATTTACCGTTTGCAACACCTTCAACGGTTTCCCATAGACGCCTATATTGACTAGCGTAGTCAAACATATTTCTCATCCAGTTCTAGTAGATACTTTGCTCGCTATCCTGCAATGAAATTCTCAGCTTTATCTGTCGATTCGCCAAAGGAAAGAATATAAAGTGGATAATTGATGTGGAACGAAGGTAATATCTTTGTTAAGATAATTACTCGCTTAAGGACTTAGTTCTGATATATGAACTATTCTTAGTTGTAAATGAATCGTCTCGATTAATTGTCCCGCTTGATGAGTCTGTATTAAAAATTATGAATAATCTATGATAATTTCAATTGCAATACATATATACATTTTTCACAGTTTAACGATGATTTATGGGCACTGGATAAACGTGTATTTGTAATGTCGAGTACAAATTAAAGAATATTGTACTTATGAGCATTAAATAGTGTGTAACGTACCATTGGGATAATTTAAGAATTTGTATAGTTGAGTAAAGAAGATCGACATAAATCATTAGCCTTATGAAGATGTGTATTTGCTGACTCGAATGTCGGATGCGTGATAAATTGCCGCGATAAAGGTGTTGGAAAACTGGAGCTGCTTGATGTTGTCAAGTTTTTATATATTTCTCTTTCATCGAAAATCTTGTTATTTATATGATCGCCGTTTCTGCTTTAACGCCTTTCTTCCATAATTTCGAGTGTTTTTCTTACCGTCGCCGTTCTTACGCACCGTTAATTATTATTTTGTTAGTTTTTTTTTATATTACGAGCAAGCGAATAGCATGTTTATGTAATCGATTAAAATATAAGAGTATAAAGTATATTACAGTGTATGAATTTTCATAGTAAATAATAAAATATCCCGACTGTATAAATTGTATAATTATACTCATACGCACAAATAAACAAGCTTGTATTTAAAGTTAGAAATAATTTTTATTAATTTATCAATATTTGGCTTAACAAATGTACATTATCTAATTATATATATATATATATATATATATATATATATACACATCATTATTTTCATTAAATTTGAATATATTAAACGTGAACCGTACAGTTTATTTTCAAATTATTATTTCATCGACAAAATTACATTTGTTTAATTTATAAGCAGCTTTACAAATAAATGCTAATCTTAAATGACCCATTAGTTAATTATATCTGATGTATTAATTAACAGACTCAGGAATAATGAACAATACAAATATTTTATAATATTTAACATAAATATTCGAAATACAAATAATCATAAATTTATTCTCAATATGAAGTATAGATGATTCCACTACAATTAATGGATTACGGCATTTTCGTATACTTTACGTACGCATTTATTAAGAAACAATATGTAATATTGTTAATATGCTCATTTTAATTGCTAATACGATACAAACAAGTGATAGTTGCGCACATGTAATGACATTTTTTCGTTGATTTGTCGAGACAATCACAACGAGCTTGTTAAAATGTTTTTAATAGTTTATAAAGCGATATGTTGAATTCTGTAATGTAAAAAAAGTTTGAAATTCTGAAGATGGTCATAAGTTATTTTACCCTCTCCTCTCTTAAAGCAATTTAAAGATAACAAAACAATTGCTCTTATTGAAAAAATACTTAAGAGAGTTCTACGAATACGTATGTTAAAATTAATATTGTCTATTTTGCAATTCTTCATCGTTATTGAATATATTATTATCAATGAATATATCAAGATCAATTATTTGGAAATAATTTAAAATAAAATTTCACTTACTTTATTTCACGTAGAATGCCGTTTTATGTATTACACACACTAATTATAAATGAAACGATTCCGAATTACCCTAAATTTAACATATTCATAATTTGGAAATAATTATCGAAGATGGGAAATAAGTGTGAAAGGATCGTGTTACATACATATAAGCGTGGATTTGGTGATTGTAGAAGTGGTGGTCGGCGAGTGGATAGAATCGATGAACAAGAGGCGGAGGAATCGCGGCATGGGGAACTACTTGGGTAACCATCGAGCCAAGGCCAACAGAGTCAGGTCCTCGAGGATGTGTACGACACTATGAGGATAAAAGCGGGAGCACGGACGGGCTCGAGGCTCTCTTGACTGCGGAACTACGGAAGCTTGATTACGGAATCGCGACCGAAAACTCCTGCTCGAAGAACAACGAAGAGACACGATTGTTGAAGCCTTGGCCATGATACGATCGAGGTTACGTCCTTTCAATTTGCAGACTCAGCAACGACAAAGAAGATTCAATATGCGAACACTTGGTGATTTAATGTAGGTTTGCGCCTACGCGATGCAACCCGACATTCGCCATGTATAATAAGTTATATAGAACATTTTAACAATATCTCGCCCCGTCTTTCTCCCTCTTCTATTACATAAATTTCACTCACTCTAAGCATCCATGGTAATTTACTAATCCCATGCTCTTCAAATAATCGATATCTTCCATTTATTGGGAAGCGTGATAATCCCGATTCTTCCTCCTCCTAGTCCTCCTCCTCCGCCACCTCCTCTTATTGACATTAGAGTCGTGTGCTATGCAAATACAAAAATAGAAATAATATCGGGAGCGAAGATTGAGCCTCCTTTTTAATTTTACGTTAGTTCTTTGAAATGTTCGAGTAAATTCTTAGTTAAATTCTGGATAGGATATTCTTTAGAAAGTTGAAGATTACAATTCCATTAAAAAAAAAAAAGAAAAAAGAAAAAAAGACTATTATGACTAAGAATCCATAAGAATCCATAAGTATCCATAAGTTATTATTAATGATATCCATAAGTTATTTTTAATGGAATATGAAATATAATGTTGAGAGATTATAATTTTGTATGCATACTTTTCGAAGCTAAAGAAACTTATAAAATTATTTGAAATTTAAAGCACTGGGCATAGGTTTAAAACTAACCTCTAAAAACTATTAATAAAATAGCGATGATATAAAAGCTCGCTTTAATATACAAAAGAATTGAATTTATTTTTCTTAAATAAATTATTCTAATTCATTTTTGCATTATCAAAAGAGTATAATAAATTTTATTCGAATGGAATTCTTGATTTTCATGAAAAATATCGGAAACGATGAGTTGAAATGAAAAGTCTGGATATTGGATTGCAAATTCTGTTTTTGCACGTACATACTTGACAATTCTCCACAGCAATACTCGAATATTCAATGCTAAAAGTGTACATCTTCACGATCATTCGACCTATATTCTTTCAATTAAATAATTTCTCTCTCTCTCTCTCTCTCTCTCTCTCTCTCTTTGCTATTCATTCGTCGAATCTATTAGTCAGTCGACCTATTCATTCCAATTTTTTCTCCCTTCGTTCATTCGCACTCGGCATAAAATTCAGCGACGACGAAGCCAATTAATTGCAGTAATCAGAGCTCCTCGGCTTATTATGTTTTCTTTTTTTTTTTTTTTTTTTTTTTTTTTTTTTTTTTTTTTTTTTTTTTTTTTTTTTTTTGTAATCGAGCACTTTTTCGAGCAAATTTCTCTTGTCCTCTATCATCCTCAACGTTCCTCGCAATCTCTCTCTCTCTCTCTCTCTCTCTCTCTCTCTATCTATCTCTCCCATCGTGTTTTGTTCTCGAGATATCGTGAACTTTTTTCTCGTAGCGCTATTTCGCAAGAGGCCGATAGAGCTTGAAATTGCCACCGTTTACGATTACGTCGTTGGGGACGGAGTTGCCAAACGGTCGTGGCGATAAAGCGGAAAAGCGGTTGCGCGTCCACGTCCACAATCGGCCAAAAGAAACGTCTACGCGCGATCACGTGGGCCGGATAGAGGAAATGTCACGGATGTACTTCCGTCATCAGGAACCGAACGGCGTTTCATGTACGTTTCGTTTCTTCGACATCCGACTCCGAATACATTGGCTCTCTACCGGTCAATTTTATCGTCTAATTATGTTGTAACCTCTAATTATGCCTCAACCGGGATCGTTAAATTAGCGATGGAAAGAATCCATTGTTTGTTTTGAATGTCCAGTGAAAATGTGAGCCGTTTTGAAATATGCGGAGAAATGTAGGTAACGGGGAATACCGAAAAACTCGGAAAGCAATACGGGAGGTGAAAAGCGTATCACCGAGCGTACGTATAAAATTTTCAACCAGATCATCGCTTCGGCACACTTTCATCACTCGCTTTCAATGTTTGATTTGAATATATCGAGAGTTTATAAGCATTTTTCCGCCACTAACTTCTGAGACGGTAAAAGCGATTTTCATTGGAGCATCAGCTGGGAAAGCCGGAGATCCGAAATCCCGATGTCCTATGCAAGAATGGAGCTCGAAAAATCGCATTTGCGCGGTTGCTCGAGAAGCTAGAGGGGAAGGAACGAGGAGTCGCACGAGCGATACAAGTTTTTATTATAAAGCGAAATGGGTAGGAAGTGCGCCCTGGGTAAGTTTTATGTGCTCGTACCAGTGGGAGCGATTTTTCCTGTCGTGTGCGACAAGGAAGGCGCATCGCCGCCTAAAAAGACGCCTGGCAATAGTAAAGTAACCGCTATTACATACGAGGAAAAAGAGGAGGACGAGAAAGGTGGAAGGAGACAAGAAAAATTCGACCTTGTATATGTGCCGACTCTCTTACTCTATTGGTCTTCATATCGTTCGAGCCACTCGCATCATTCGCTCTCTCTCTCTCTCTCTCTCTCTCTCTCTCTCTCTCTCTCTCATTCTGTCCCTTAGCTTTTAGTGGCTGGTATCGACAAAGCCGCGGGCTCGACTCACGACTTTCTGCTTCCTCAGGTAAATCGTCGTCCACACCTTCTTTCCGACCAGATGCTATTATTATTTTTACCATTATGATTATTGAAAGCGCCGTGTATATCGGGTTTGCTTCGGCAGTCGCCAATCACCGCACCCGCCCTCATGGCACCCGCTCTTCATGAATTTCTCGTCAATTTTTGTCCTATTGCTCGATAAGATATGGAACGAATAACTAGGGGTGTTGCCCTAAGCGCCGTTGCTCCACGTTGTTCTTATCGTCGCTCGGCGTCTCGACGCCCGGCCATAAGAGTGGCGACGAGCTCGAGCTGCTTTTCCGAACTCCGAATGCCACCTCGTCACGACACGACGATTTTCCAGGGTCTTTAAAGCTCGTGCTTTTGTTTCATTGTCCGTAACATTTAGGAAACGAATGCAAACGAGTTAACGACGATTTCTATTCAAAATTTTCGCGAATTACCATTTTCAGAGTGTTATATTTTATTATATTATACGTCGGCGCTTTAATGCTGTGGTACTTACGACAGTGCAATGTAATTTGTTTTGTTGTGTTTTTAAGGGAAATAGTACGTGTTGTCGTACGCTGTTGCAAGCTGTGGATGAACGAACCGTTGGAGACTTATTTCTGGGTCGGTCGTAGCGAGTGCTCTTGTGATTCTTATAAGGGACGTGGGTAACGAATGAGCCAGAGTGAAAGCCTCGTGTGTAAGAGGCTTAAGCGAAGTTAAGAGATAGGGGATGGGGAAAGATCGTCGAGACCGAGAGAATTGGACGTTGTTGAAATGGAAGGGCTCAATGACCGTGTTGCTGGTAATTTCGACAAATTAGTGTGAATGTTCGTTGGTTGGAGAAAAGTGCGCGCGTCTCCCCTGCCTCCCCACGATTATTGGTATTCGATCGAACATTATCGCAATTATAAATATAAAAAAGAAGGAAGAGATTCGCAGACCGCGTAACTTACCTTGCGATGAGCGCTGAGCGCTGAGCGCTGAGCTACGATGAAATTTCTTTGCAAATTCGCGAAACGTGCTACACGTCCCATGGCAAATTCATCCCCCGCAGTTGTTTCGGGTGCCGTAGACGTTGGCTACTACTTCCTCGATGATCCAGACGCTCCCTACGTGACCTCCCAGGCATTTGTTTCTTGTTGGGCCACGTTAAGGGAACGCCTACACCGTCGCGTCAACACTAATTTTCGTTACTTTACATTCGAACGACTTGAAAATGTCAAGTCTCTGGGTGCGGCGTTATACGAGCCGAAGATAAAACTCGACGGATTTATGGAGGCGGCTATTGAATTAACGAGAAAGAAATCGCAAATTGATAATGAAATGCGATAGCTTTAATTAATAAGCGTGTTGGGGGCAGAGACGCGCAAAGGTCAATTGATTATTATCATTAACGTCAATAAAGCCTTCAGACTGTATTTGGTTAATTGTACAATTGTAGATAATACTGCTCGTATATATTCATGCGTCCAATATATGGATTTTGTCAATTACAAATTACAATTTCAGACATGTTTTCCTCGATATTTTTATCTAGAAAACCGTAGAAAAACCGTGATTCGATGGATTATACGTGTACTATATTATTCGAATATGTTATAGATAATTTTATTCAAATTATAATTTCCAAGTATATTAAAATATTTTAACAGGCGCATGAAAATTTGTATTTTGCATTAATATTTATTATACCTAAGAATTTATTACCTTTTATTGTATAGATTTTTATAGTCTATTAATAATTCATTTCATTATCGATTAAATTTATTAAAAACTTGAGCATTCAGTTTAACAGTTTTTATCAAATTCTTTAAAAGCATTTTTATTAACGGAGATTATAAATTTTCTGATCAAGCATCTCTAAGTAAAGAAACAAAAATAAAATTTGTTATTTTGAAATTGTTTTTAAATATTTTCGTTTTATTCACAATAATTTTATCTACATTAACTAAGACCGGGTATATTTTATTCTTTTCATGCTTCATATTACCATGATAAATATTTATACAATGCAAATATTAAATAAAATAATTAATTTAAAAATATTACAATAGCTATATATATATATTAAATATTTTTCGTATGATTTATTTATATAAGACTAATAAGAATACATAATATATTAGTAGGCGCATGAAATCTACAAGTTTTGAAAATAATAGTTTAAAAAGTAAAATTTCAGTTTTAAAAAATAAATCCTTACAATTTCTATGAAAGCATAAAGTAAAAGAACATGAAATGTAACTAAAAATTATAATAGCAAGAGAATTCTTTCGTAAAAAGTAAAGAATATAATACATAAAAAAAAGTCTAAAACTAAGTGTATTGTTTCTTTAAAATATATTTTATAATGTTTATATGAAAACGATAGAATAAATATTATGATTAACAATAACTATTTATATTAATAAGAATTTTATTTGACATAGGTCATTTAAATAAATAATAAATAAAGGATTAAATCGATATATAGTAGGTAGATGTGTAAGTAGATCAAATTAAATCAAAATTATTTGGAATTCTTTCAAAGAAAAGCAAAAAAAAAACGCATATAATCATTACAAACTTAGCATTCAATAAAATTCAATATTATTGATTATTCGCATTGATAATCTCTTTATTTGGGAATTACAATAACATATTCATACTGTTAAACATATAATTTATATAAAATATTCGTTTATCTTATCGATAACATTTTTTTAAATTAATGGTAACGAATTATATATATATATATATATATATATATATATATATAACTGAAAAGAAAGCCAATAAAAAGGCATATTCGTTTTATTAGTTTTTCTTGAAAATACTTCAATTGCTTGTTTTTCAATATTTTAGAGAACAATAACAATAAAAAATTGAGAAATTTTATAGGATGACTAAGTTAATATAATTATGAAATAGAGAATTTTAGAATACAGTCTTACCATTCGTACACATAAAGTTAATAAAAATATAAAATACATTTTAAATATTTTGAAATACTTTTGCATAAATAATGAAATTTTTCTTACTAGAAACAATCTCGATTAAAGTTATAATAAATTTAATGAAATAAAAACACATTCAATTACGGTGTATTCTAATGTTTATTAGTACATTGTTATATACATAGTACAGGAATGTTACAGCCATCGTTAACGATATTTACACATAAGTTTCGTGTAAAAATACAGCAGCCCATACCATTTTTTTTTTTTTTTTTTTTTAGTTGAATCGATATTATAACCAGGCTGTTTTAGACAAAGTCCAGTATGACTTATTATTTGTTTAATTTATCGACTCAAGAAAAAAATAAATGTTTACATATGCATTTTTTACAGCTTAAAAAAGGATTTCAATATAACTGCACAGAAAGAGAAATATTTACCAAATATCGACAACAATGAATTTGTTTTTAATATTTTTTTTTTCTTTTATAGAGCCTCATCAGCAATAATTTTTATTTCGACTACGCTCCGGAAATTTACATCGAATTAGTAATGTTTTTGATTGATTTTAGTTTAGCAGATTTATCGATATATCTAAGTTTGAAAATAAAATGAGGTTGAACGAAAAATTAGACTCCGAATAAAAGTCAATTCAATGGAAAATTTATTCTCGACAAAAATTACGTACAGAAATTAATACAGTGGAAGACCAGTCATAACAGTATAAGTTTAAGCATAAGAAAATAATTCTTGCTTATCGAAAATCTACAATTGCAACTATTTCCAGTTCTTATAGCTTCTGTTATCTTGACTCAACAGAAATGTCTACTTGACATTTATATTTATAAATCTCTCATGGGTCCAATTTTCTCATAAAATTTTATCAAGGATAACGAAGTTAACGATGAAGTATTTAATTCTCAAAACAATACTCATAGATAACAAAAATACATTTCCCTTCTCATTATATTAAGCTCACGAAGCAAAGTTGTAAATAGTTTCCTTGCGTATAACCCAGCGTAACCATATTCCACCGCAAATGCACCACATTCATTAGAACATTACAATTGCACGTACGTTATGCTTCCTGTATTGGCTCATGAGAGATTAATAAATATTCGTACGATTCGTTTTCCCTTTACTCATAAATACTGTCAAAGCGTATAATGTAACCATCATTGATTATGATGGAGCGCATTGCATCGGAGCTGGGCAGTACTCGGACGTATATATGTATAAATATATATATATATATATATATATATATACTATATAGAAGACTCAAAAAATTCAAATCTTTTTTTGCAGTGCCGTCTTCCATTTCACTTTACATTTCCACCTTGCGTTATCATTAGCGATAAACAGAGTTTACGTGCTACAGGGATGTGAAAACTGAAAATGTTGACAATTATGTTTTTGCCTACGAACCCTATCAAATTACCTAGAAATCATTACCCGATTACATGTGCCCGATTGAATTTCAATGGCTACAAAATCAATTTTCTCGGCAATCAACTTTATCGGTACGAAGAATTCAAAGAACAAAAACATTTTATATCTTTTAAGTTTTTACATTATTGCAAGTGCGTGAATTATAAAAGTGAAATTGAGAAGTTCTAGTACTTCGCAGCATCGACGATACATAAAATAACAAAGTGCATCGTATTTATATTCCTTATATAATAATAATAATAATAATAATAATAATAATAATAATAATAATAATAATAATATAACAAATGGTTGTGGTGGCGATGATGAGGATAATAATAAAAGTACAGTAGTAGTAGTAGTAGTAGTAGTAGTAGTAGTAGTAGTAGCAGTAGTAGTAGTAGTAGTAGTAGTAGTAGTAGCAGCAGCAGCAGTAATAATATTAGTAATAATAATAATAATAATAATAATAATAATAATAATAATAATAATAATAATAATAATAATGATATAGAAGGAGTAGAAGAGGTATTAGTGATAGTAGTAGCAATAGTCATAGTAGGAGGAGTAGTAGTAGTAATAGTAGTGAGGGGATAGTGGTAGTGTGACTGGTAGTAATGGTAGTAATAAGAGAATGATTGTAACACTATTATATCCATGATACGATAGCGAAAAAACTGATTACAATATATTGAAAGCAATCATAAGAGTACAAATAAAATAGGCAATACGATATTAAAGATGGTGGGGCTGGTGATAGAACGAAGGAACAATAAATGCGAATGCGTCTTCAGATAAAAGAAATTGTCGTCCGAAAGCCCTTTCTATCTCATGAGATTTCGTACACATATTTACAAGATCACAAAAATATCAATAACTCGCGACCTAACAAACTATCGCTCTTCAAACTATCTTCAGCGAGCATCAACTCGCGTCAATGGCAAGCGGTTCTCCTCTCTCTCTCTCTCTCTCTCTCTCTCTCTCTCTCTCTCGGCCTCTGGCTCTATGTACTCATATCCTCCCCAGCTTTATATTCAATTACATTTAGTTTGCGCATATTTACATGCAAGAGCCGCTTCGCGGGCTCGAACGTCCGTCTTTAGGAATTCCTAGCTACAGGAACCATGTTAGAAAGAGAGTGCGAATTCTCCTTCGAAACTTTATACCACTCTCGCCAAACACTCGTGCAAAAATGTAGACGCATACATGTATATGTAGATAAACTCGTACACATACACATCCTACGATACACATAATTTTATATATATAATGTTTGTAAATAAATGTATACGCATATACATACGCATATACACATACACAGGCATGTACATGCATGCATAAATACGTATATATAAGGGTTTAGAGTACAAATGTTCATTGAAAATCCGAGTATATTTTGAAATTGATAAGTAATTAAAATGCTTCTTGTTCTTTTGGTGTTAATTATGCATAACTTTAATGAGAATAGAAATAGAAAATTTTCGTAGATAATCGTTACTACGTGTAAAAAAATAGTGAAGAAATTATTAATTAACGATCGTTTTAGCTTTTATCATTTACTAAAACAATTTAAACTATTGTTAACTGTCATAGGTTTAAAAGCTTGCACTTATGAGCTAAAAACAAAAACAAACAAAAAAAAAAAAAAAAAAAAAAAAAAGAGTTGTTTTCTGAATTTTGTTTAATTAGCATTTTCAAGCTCGTTTTTAATATTAGTTTTGTAAGCGTTAAAACGAGATCAAATTATTATGTTAGTAATCATTAAAATCAATTAAGTACCTTTTTCTCGTGTATTTTTTTTTAACAGATTTTGAATGTACAATGATCGAAGATAGAAATAGGTAAAGTTTTCAATTTCAAGCGTACGAAATGTTGTTTAGATTTTTCTTCTCGATAAATTATAAGAGATAGTGTAAAAGTTATATAAGTACTGTCTCTTACCTTGCAATGTGAAACGAAGTCCGTTAAATCATTTTTCGTGATAAAATAACAGCAAGTCATGTCATTTATATCATAATTGTCATGTCCGAAAGTCTACACGAGCATAGTTCAATGTCTTGGGCTATTCATTTGAAGAGAAACCTTAATCTTACGATTAAAAAGTTTTCCGATTTTCTCCCCTTTTATCTATTTATTTACTTTTATTTTTTACCTTTACTTATATTTTTTATTCTTAGATTTTTTATTGACCATTACATGTTAGTAAGCGGAGGGAAGGGGCAGTGTTTCCTCAGTGACTTGCATTGGCACGTGCAGTTTCCACGCGACTCGAATTTCTAGCTACGCTTGATCCCTTTTTGATAATCTCCCTTAAACCCCCCCCCCCCCCCCCCCCCACCCCCCACCCCCCCCCCCGTCTCCCCCCCCCCCCCCCCCCAGCGCATCATTAACCGTAATGTTGCATTTCACGAAGGAGTCGCGGGAGAAAAAGTTCGTGTATATATATACAGTTTAATGATATTTTTTTTCTACGCTCATCAAAAGAAATATTCCCGTCCAGTTATCCAATTTAATGAATTTTAAATCTCGTTATTTCCTACATCTCCGACAATTACATATTCGGTATAATAAAACTTAAGACATAAAATGCAGGCGAACAACCAGTAACGTTGCCAAAAATTTATTCCATTTTTTTGTTTGTTTTTTGTTTTTTTTTTTGTTTTTTTGTTTTTGTTTTCGTTTTATTTCGTGATAGATGTGTATATACGCTGTGTAATTAGTAGATGACTATACTTTTTAGCAGCATTGGTTTTACGTAAAATTAAGAAGTTATATAATAGAAGATTATTAATAAAATTAAAACGCCATAGGGAAATAAAATAGTATAGAGAATTGGCAATAAATTTAATTTTAATTTATAGGCCATAATGCAATTTATTTTACAAAATAAAAGTAAAAATGTAATGATCGTTAGGAAAAATTAAATCGAGTCGAACAATACTTTCTCCTATCTTCGAGTTACATTGCTCTACTAAACTTTTTAAACCTTTAGCGAACGAGTCGAATTTTACAATCTAATTAAAAATTGGACGCGGAAATCTCCAATGCACGAGATCGTGTAGAAGTTAAAGACCTAGCTTATCAGATAAGCTATGACTAGTCGATTCTTCTCTCTGTCTGTCTCTCTCTCTCTCTCTCTCTCTCTCTCTCTCTCTATTTTAAAGCTACGTTAGAATTTATATTATCGTAATGAAGTACCTATTAAGTAAGACAGGCTTTCTTCAACTGGTTTACCTGAGATGTTAAGTTTTTCGACAGATAAAACTAAGGACAACAGACATATTTATACACACATGCGCAAAAGAACACACGCAAGCGCACACGCACACGGGCAAACAACTGTTTATAAAATACTGTCGCGTTTCTTTAAGTAATCTAGCTACTTATTTATAGACAATATCGGATAGATTTGATCGTACCGAAAATCTTACAAATCTTTCATTAAGCAAACGTTGCAAACATTGAAATAAAAAGAATTTCTAATTCTGCAGCATCTTTATGTTGGAAAGTGTAAGCTTCATCAATGGAGCACTTTGCATTTTACCGTCGATTACAAATAGGGAACTGACGAGCATAGAACTTCTAATTACTGCAAGTAAATCTTAAGTACGATAAAATAAAATTTGACCGTAGCTTTAAAAGAAGAAGATGATGAAGAAGAAGAAGAAGAAGAAGAAGAAGAAGAAGAAGAAGAAAAAGAATAAGAATAACGATAAGAGAAAACAAAAAACTAAAATTAAGTCTTATTGGCGCATTTAATAAGAAGGCTCACAAAACATCCTCCATTTTTTATATTTCTACCTATTTTCTGTCTCTTTTTTCGCTTCGAGATAAGTGCGGTAATAGTTCATCGCATTCTTCTATTTTAAGAAGACGGCAATTGAAAAAAACAGAGATCTCTTGCCTTTTTCTTCGGGTACGAAGGTTCGCCGTAGAAAATAAACGAACAAAACTTATGCAAGTATATAAATGTGCGCCGCTCTCTCTCTCTCTCTTTCTCTCTCTCTCTCTCTGTCATTTTATCTCTATCCTTAATTCGTTTCGCTTGTAATCCAGGAATGTTTTTAAAAGTAATTCAACAACTCGCAAGAAAATCACAGTTAACCTTATATACAAAAATGCGAGTTTGCCTTTGACACGTTTGTCTGTCCTCGAAATTTGTGTCCCGATAATATTATGTATTTACTGATATAATATTTCGACGACATCGCGCATAAGCGTACTGGGCAGTTTCTTTATCTATAACGAATCTACTTTTAATTGATAGCTAAACCAGTTTAATTGACAGTTCGATAGAGTTTTTTTCATTTTCATTTTTTTTTTTCAATTGGACCGAACACATTCCGCGCAATTGACGGAATAAGTTACTTATTCGGCTTTAAAGATTTCTTTAATTTCTGCTAGTTTGGATTTCGGTTATCATTAATTAAATTACCAAAAACCGTATTTATATATATATATATATATATATATATATATATAAGTAAATTGAGATTTTATAAAGTGAGTATAAAGTGGAAATAATACTTCAGTTAATCATAGTCTCGAATTTAATACCAAAATAACTTGAATTCGACAATTTCTTTAAAATGCATTTAATCTCAAGAACGTGAAATAAGCTTATTTATAGTAGTATATGCAGTTTGAAAGTTGCATTTTTAGAAAAATAATAAATACTAAAGATGTATATTGATTGAAAATGCGTGGCACTTACAAGGCATTAGATTTCAAAACGAAAAATCAACTTAAAATTACGTACTTACAATCTAAATAATTAATAAAGTGAGAATTCATCTCGACATTATTTTAGTAATCTATCTATAAAATGCCTACAGTTGCAATAATTAAGAGAGAATGAAGCTATTGAAAGCAAGAGAGATTGGTAGCTTACAGTTAATTTGTTCGCGTATTTAAGAAAAAGGGTACCTATGACCGTGTACGAGCTTTGTATGTGAGAGCATCGTTTAGGAAAAAAGGCGAAAAGGGCGATTAAGCGTAAGGCAGAAGGGAATGTCGACGACGAACGGCAATCGAGGGTGTGAGTACGATGGTATGGGGGAGACGGTACGAAGGGAAAATTTAATACCAAGCATAAGTAATTCTAAGCCTTTGATAAAAATTGTCGAATCTCCCTCAATTGCGAGGAACCTCATCGCGAAAAGAGAAAAACTCTATCGAGCGTAAAAGCATGGCCGCCTTCAGCGCTCACCTGACCTGACGCGATCACGTGTCCGAGAATAGAAACTCGCTCTCGGAGAGGAGCACCTCGAGGTCCGAGGGCACGGTATGCAGGTCCGAGTTGGCCGGCTCGGCGATGCACGACGCCTGGCTGAGCTTGGAGGAGGCCCTGCTTGGCTTGGACTTTCTCTTCCGCTCCTTGCTCGCTTTCTTCTCGGCGATGGTTCGCACGAGGACTCCGGTCCGCGGTCCCGGGTTCACGGCCCTTGACCCGGGACCGGCCACCGGCACCTGCCCGACTTTGTCCGCCTTGCGCAGCTTCACCGTGAATTTGAAGGGCGGCTTGTAGACGACCTGGAGTCTTACCCGCTCGTTTTTGGCCCCGGAAGTGATGGCGGCGGCGGCGGCGGCGGCGGCGGCGGCGGCGGTAGTTGTTGTCGCTCCAACTGTTGCCGTCGTCATCGTCGTTGTCGTCGCCGGCGTCGTCGCCGCCTCGGTGTTCCTCGCAAGGCTCCCAACGCTGCGCGATTTCGAGCCCGTCAGTCTCCTCAAGGCCACGTGCCTGTACACGTCAACGTACACTCGTTAGCGCCTGCCTGCTCCAGCCTCAGCAAAATTTTTCAGCCTCACAGAATTTTGTCAGCCGTAGCTTTATGCACTTGGCAGTCGTTAGAATCTCGCGTGCATAATCGACGAGGATCACTATAATGCGATCGTTTCTCGATGGAATTTTTAGTCGGCTGTCAGGGGAAAGTCAAAAGCGACTGAAACATTTAACCGGGCAGTCGCGCTAATACTAATACGCGCTATTCGAACAATTTCGCCGTCTTTCAGGCTCCATAGTCTGACATATTCTTCCCGTATTACCACTAAAGGCTGATTAGATTTAAGATTTGGCGACTTTGAATCGCGTGCTCATTGTCTCATTTCGGCGAATGGTAAATATGTTGAAAAGAGCGTGAATATGGGAGAGAGGCTGTTGATATCCGAGCAGACATTATGGGATTTGCTCGCGTATCGTGAGATTAATAATCGGCCAGTAGCCGCGTTGAGTAGCAGACCTGGTGTTGTTGACGCGCGCTCCCGCGGCCGGCGTCCTCGACGAGAGTCCGGCAACCGGGTTGGCTTGCAGATTCATGGGGCTGGACTTGCTCTTGGGGAGGGCGGTAGCGATGGGTGCCTCGATGCGGCAGTGGGTAGCGAGTAGCCAGGAGCGGACCTTGCTCTTGGGGTCAGCCCCGCTTATGGCTCCGATTACGGTCGGCATCGGCGTCGCTTCGGTCTTGTCCGCCTGGGCGGTCGAGTAGTCGATTACCTCCTTCTTCTTGCGCTGCTGGGGCAGGAGCTGCTGATGCTGGCAGCCGAGTTTCTTTTTGTTGGGACTCGGGGCCGCAGGACTCGTCGCCGGGCTCGACTCTCGGGCCGGCTTGTCGGGCCTGCTCTTGGGTGCCCGCCTCATTAGCTGCTGGAGGGTCGAGGTGCGCTGGCGCTGCTGCTTCAGAGCTTCGCCGACCGAGAGGTCGGGAGCTGCTTGTCGCTTGCGCGACGACTCGTCCTGAGTGATCGCTGGAGCCGCTGCACCGTTCTGTATCCCACTCGGTCGTTTTCTCTTCGCCTACAGTCAGAGATAGAGAGATAGAGAGATAGAGAGATAGAGAGAGATAGAGATAGAGAGATAGAGAGATAGAGAGGAGAGAGAGAGAGAGAGAGAAAACGGTTTTAGATTGCTAATGTACACTTTCGTTAGCGGTGGGAAATCAGAATAACATTAATACGGGAAGAGAGTATTATTGTTAGAGGCGACGTATAATCTCTATTCTTAATACGTATGTCTATGATTTTATTTTTGCTAATTGTTCGATCGAGGAGAAATTGTTGCATGCGCGTGCTTCGAGTGCGATATTACAGAAGCATGGGAAACAGAAATGCCACTTGTTCGTCCCTCGCTAAGGCATTTAGGGAGAAATTTAATAATCAACCGCGCGCGGTGTGTGTCCACCTAATATTTGCTCATTATTCAAACGAAAGACTCGAAGCACTCGAAGCAAGAGTAAAGATCAGCATTTTTGTTAAAATTGTAATCATTACAATCGCTCATGCCATACGATTGAGTCACGAAATTATTAATTCAATAACACGACACTATGACATTATCCCTTTGTTTATTCTATTGAAAAATTGTCTCATCTAATCGGGAATTATCTATTTCGCTAGTTTCGTTACTAATTCCCTATATTATAATCAGTTTTTATTGCTTAAATTTACGATAGATTGGTGCGAAATTGTAATGAGACAAGATCTAAACAATTACAAAATACTCGTATTTAATTGAGCTCGCGAAAACCTTGGGCCATGAACATTAATAAATTACTAAATATCATTAAAAATGACAAAGTCAAGACTTTTTGGTGACAGCATTTTAAATATCGTCGAGTTCAAAATAACTCGTGGAAAAATCGTATGAGCAAAGCCACTTTTAAAGAGCCTTACGACCTCGCACAACTGACGCTCATAAAACGCGAGATTCATTTCAGAAATCATTTCACATCGATCATCGTATCGTAAAATAAAAAGTGGCTTGGCCGTCAGCCATAAGCTCGTCGCCATTATTACTCGATGAAGCAAACAAAGTCTCGAGAGGATGTTGGCGATGGGATCCGGAAGCCGGGGGATGAAATAAAGAAATCAAGTAAGAAGCAGCGACGGGGCTTCGTCACAATGTCAGGGTAACCGGGAAACTATTAATACCGATTATGATTTAGGGTTAAACATAAGGGTGAATCACCTTGGCGGATTTTTCATGAGCGACGGCATCCTTCTTGCGCTTAGGCCTGCGCCGCTTCTCCCGCACCTTCTTGCTGAGCGGTAACTTGGCCCTCACCGCCGGCGGATGCACCGTGACACCTTCCGCGCCCTCCGGCGGCAGTCTCACCGTCTCCGTCGTCGAGCTGTGGATGATCGTGACCGACTTGAGCTTCTTGCCCGGCCGCTTCCTCAACAATTTCGTGCTGATCACCTGCGGAGTTGTGGTCTTGTCATTATTGGCACTTCCACTTCCACCTGCCGCCAATCTTTATGGCTAATTGAAGGAAGACCGTCGGCTCATCTCGGCGTGCCTTTTTACAACTATGAAGGAAAAGGTTCCTCGATGGGCATCATCGAGACTCCCGACCGCGTCTTCCTTCGCACGCCCTTTGCTCCACTCGCTTCCGTACTTTTTGCCGCAGCGAATTTTTCACAGCTTCGCGGATTATTGCTTTTTTATCTTTTTCTTTCTTTTTCTTTTGCCGAGCCCTTTGCCTCGTGTCGTCACGCTAGTTGAATATCGAGCGAAGCAATGGGAAGCTTTTTATTCGCGGATGAACTTCTTATTCCTTAAGGGTAAGCAGTTGGTCAATAATTTTACAACGCGAAAATAATTCACGAAATCGCGGCATAACTGAAATTTTTCGCGCTATTTACTTTGTAATGGTCAAGATTAATTATTAGTTCGGAGATGTAAGGTGGCCACGAGATTACGATTTTAATGCTATAATAAGAAAAACAAAAAACAAAAAAAAGCTCCATTCCGTCGATTATCTCTCTTCGGTATCATCCTGCTTAATTATATTTAATGTTATCAACGTCAAACTACTTATTTTGTTTTATTCTCTCTTATCAAGCACTTTCCAACGCAGTTTTAAATACTTTAGCATCTATATAACGTAGCGTTACACTAAATTGTAAGAATATTTCTGAGCAAATATACATTGGCATACTAGGAATATCCTTTGAATTCTCATAGTGAAATAATAGTATGGCATAATATAATATATAATAATAATAATAATAATAATAAGAAGAAGAAGAAGAAGAAGAAGAAGAAGAAGAAGAAGAAGAAGAAGAAGAAGAAGAAGAAGAAGAAGAAGAAGAAGAAGAAGAAGAAGAAGAAGAAGAAGAAGAAGAAGAAGAAGAAGAAGAAGAAGAAGAAGAAGAAGAAGAAGAAGAAGAAGAAGAAGAAGAAGAAGAAGAAGAAGAAGAAGAAGAAGAAGAAGAAGAAGAAGAAGAAGAAGAAGAAGAAGAAGAAGAAGAAGAAGAAGAAGAAGAAGAAGAAGAAGAAGAAGAAGAAGAAGAAGAAGAAGAAGAAGAAGAAGAAGAAGAAGAAGAAGAAGAAGAAGAAGAAGAAGAAGAAGAAGAAGAAGA